>NC_074712.1:58199509-58571674 GCF_947242115.1 Biomphalaria glabrata | reverse complement strand
ACAATCTGAACATTCACCATTTTGTAAAAAAAAAAAAGAAAGAAAGTTTCCCTTTCAGACCTTGCAATCTATGGGGCAGATGATGTTAAGGTATTCTATTTCTGTGGCTCAGGGTTAACAAGGGCCACAGGAGGCCAGACAACAACCAATTTAACCACCTTTACTTTTCCCCAACTAAAGTTAGGTACCCATTAGATTTGGGTGGACTCAGGGGCGCCCTAAAAATCCCGAAATTCAAAATCCCAGTCTTCACAGAGATTCGAACCCAGGACTCCAGGTTCGGAAGCCAAGCACCTAACCACTTTTTGTACCTTCTTTTTAAAACAAAATCCCACATCCAAGTGTAAACCTCCCGCAAGACGACGGGGGATGGAAGCGGACATGAGGGTGATGAACCGTGGACAGTCGAGACAACCGCATGACAGTCCAGCTCGCATACCGCACAAACATGCAGCCATATCATTTATATGTAATTTATAAGATTAAATGGTTACGCTTGCCTTGGATTGGCTGTGGCAAAATATGTAGGTCACAGCTGGGGCTGCGTAGCCACGGGAAATACTGCATTCCTCATTAATCTTCGGACTCGAAGACAAGCCTTTTTATTATTATAAGATTAGATTTTAGATTTGTATATTTAAAAAAATACATCAGTTTGGTAGCCTACATATGTACAAATACCTTACAAGAACGATATATAGTCTAGTGTAATTACTGTGTAATATAGATAATAGAGATTCTTCAAGATGTGTAAAAAATGATGACGTATAAATAGTTTCTTTACTTTCTGTGTCACGGCTTATGTAGTATAGACATTTATAGTGAGTAGTCAAAGGCGAAACAACCCATAAGTAAAGGGCTGAAATAGCAGACAGTTAACCAGTCCATAATAAATAATGTAAACCATGGTGGCTCTTTAAAAAGTTAAAATGATCTTGTGCCAGCAAGCTTTTAAAGTATAGTTCTAGATCTAGATTCTAGCTCTATCTATTAGATCTTACTAACAGCCGATATAAATGGAAAGCAGTAGCAGTTATTTCGGGATGGAGGATGAGGTTGTTGATGAGGAGTGGTATGAAAAGAGTGAGTGAATCTCAATCTAAAAGTAAAATGATAAATCTAGCACTAGAGTAGACAGTAGTTTATAATTTAATCCGGACATTACATGAATTCGGACACTCGCTGTTTTTGTGGTCATTAAATCTTTATTTTGATATTTAATATGAAACTAGCTTGCTGTAAACTGTAAAGTGTAATAATAATAATTTATGATCTTTATTGTCCGTATGGAAATTTGTCTTTTACTTTATTTACAATTTATGCATTACACTATACCAAAAAAAAACCATTATAACTATAAATAAGTAGATCTATATCTATAATGTCATTAATGATAATGTGCTTGTCCATTTTCCAATGATTCTGACCCGATTTCCTTCCATTTACTATCATTTCTAGCTGTCTTTTTATGTAAGAAAAAACAATTTTAAAATGTGTAAGAGTAAGTCACTAAGTGTAAGTCAGGTTGTTGTTTTTTCCTGTTACCCGGATGACTTTACCTCTTCCTAGGGTTAAGACTATTTTTTTTTTTTGGTTGGCTAAGTCTAGATGCTAATGAGCCTGGCAATATTTATTCTGTTTTTGGAGCTGTTTTATTTGATTCATAAGCCAAGTCCAAGACTCCAAGTTGTTTGATTCCATAAAATAAATAATTAATAGGGTGTTTGAATTAAATTACGATTTTCTTACCAAAATTTATAGTTTTGGACATTAATGTTAATGATCTTATATTATATTTGTTTTTTTTTGTTGTTGTTGTTTTTCTAGAGAATTTAAATGGGTAAATGTTTGGAGTGAGCTTGGTACATTGAATGAAGATAAATGATATGCCTAGATTCCTAGATCTATACCTACTAGATAGATCTAGATTTATATAGAGAGGATTCAGCTATTTAGGCAAGAATGGCTATCCTAACCTGTACTATACTACAAAATATCATCTGTATTAGAAATTTATTAAATTAATAAACAAAAAACACAAACATTCAACACACATCTAATCATGCAAACATAATAAGCCTAAAAGTCTGTGCAGAAGTCACTATCCCAGTGACCTAAATTAATTTGGTAGAATAAGTGTGTTCATATTTTTATTTTTTGTGTTCATATTTATGCATAATTTGAAAACATCTTAATGATTTCATGTGAAGGGCTATGCCTGGGGATCTTAAAATTTAGTTAATGTTAATATAGAATTAAAATCTGAGTTTATTGATGCCTAAATGTAGAGACTGTCTGAAATAAATAATGGTGTCCGGAATCAAATAATGTGGGCCATATTTGTCTGAATTAAATGAAAAAACACATATGGCCTCTTTGACCTTGAATATAATAACAAATTAGGGGTACAAATATAAGTAGTCATCCTTATTCTACTTAAACTAAAGAAGATTTTGATACTTCATTTTCTTTTCTATGTCAAACCATTGTCAAATAGTGCGCCGTCAAAGTCAAACTTTGAAATTTTGGCAAATAGCATAAAAAACTACTCTAAATACAATACGGATACGAGAATGACATTAGTATGACAATAGATCTTTAGATCTAGATCTAAAATTTTATAAGATAAGTCATTATACGGTAAGCTATAAATATATTAATTTGATCTAGATTATTCTAGATCTACATCTAGAGCATGGAATAGGTTGCCTGAAACTCAACTGAATCTGAATCAGCGCGGGAAACCATTGGGCATGATTGGACAATGGCCATGATTGGCATGATACTATGATAAGTTCCCCTTTCAGACCTTGTGATCTATAGGGCAGATAATGTTAATGTCATCTGTAACTTTGGCCAACTGTTAAGAAGCAGAGTGACATGTGGACAGCACAACGTTCAAAAGCTGGATTTGATTTAATGATTTATTTGCTAAGAGAATTTAAAAGAATTAGAACGTATGACTGTTTTTGTGATCAGTGTCTTGTATTTCATTTGTGATGGTAAAATGTTAAAATCATGAACCAGAGAGGGTGCTTTTTATATGCTTAAAATCTTTTTAGCTTTCTTAACAATGTATGGTCTTTAGAAAGAATATAATTACAGACACCTATGTGTAGGCCTAGAATCTATGTTTAGATGTGTGCTTTTTTTGAGACGGTACACTCAGATATGGCGTATTGGCACCTTTTTGAATGTGGGGGAAAAAAAAAAACTTTTCTTGTATACTAATGTTTATTATTAATTTATTAGTAGTTAAAAGTTAGGCAATCCATCACTGAGTACTGGCACCTAATCACTGAATACCGGCACCTATTTTTTTTTTTTACAAAAAAAACACTGTGAAAACCATACTGAAAATCTCTAGATCTAAATCTTTTTCAATTGGACTGAAGTCTTGGAGTCTTCTTTCCGATTTGCCTTAAAGTTGCTGCAAGTTATCTTCATAATTCCTAAGTTTGTATTCCTTCACATAAATTTTAACTCTAGCGAGCTGATTAGCAAATAGATGAAGTTTTTGGAAATCATCAAGTAACGACAGATGTAGCCATTAAATTCTTTTTTTTTTTTAAACTTAATTTGCTCATAGGACTGAAAAGTTTTGTTAAAAAATAACAAATAATAAATAATAAAAATCCCTACAAATCTAATTTGGAGCTTTATGTGTCATAATATTGCATTATCTTGATAGAGATACTGAACTTTCTTATATCTTTCACCAATTCATAAAAATATCTGTCCCTTTTGTTTTCCCTTTAAGGATTGCATGTATGCTAACTCCTCAGTATCAACATAAATGTTCATGAATGCCTCTTGAAATAATACCATTTGTACAGTATCATTCACTTGGGCAGAATTTCCTTAACTTTAACAGCCTTGTAATTTTTTTTCCAATGGATTATATAGTTTTTCAAGATAAACTTGTGTATCATAATTGTTTTTCTTATTTATACATATGAACATTGGTGTGTATTTATGTTTCTTATTGTGTGTTTTAAACTGATCTGTTGTTGTTTGTCAAAATGTCTTGGTGTCCAGGTCAGTTTGTGTGTGTATATTGTTATGGTGAACTGTTTTGTCATTCTTGTACAATAAAGCCTAGGATCAAGTCTTCCTGCAGTGTTTTATTAGGTTATTACAGACATGACATAAAACTTTGCAAATTTGAATTATACATTCTTTAGCGGATTCTCCATCAGAAAATGTAGTTCTGCATTGTGAAATTTAAATAGCGCGTGTTGCAGTTTTCTGAGCACTAACAACTTTTGGAAAGATTTTGCTGGCCTAATTATTCTTTAGGAGACTGTCAGTTTTTCTTCCGTTATCTGTCATAGATGCTTAAAGTGTTATCATGTTTAGAAGTGAAGTTTTGGGATATATTATTGTAATTATATTGTAATTATACATGCCCACATTTTTCTATAAAATTTATAACAAAGTACTTCCAGGTCTACTCAACTTTAAAAACAAAACATTCTGAATCTACTCTACTTTTTTATTTGAAATGCTAGATTTGAAAAATATTATGAACATGCACAATGAGTTTCGATTTACAATATATCTATATTATAAAGTAGAATGTGAGGGGTATGTATGTATGTATGTTACTTATAGACATCAAAACCGCTTGACCAATCTTGATAAAACTAGGCAGGAATGTTCCTTGGGTACCAACTTAGACCGTAGTGTATGTATTGTAGCCCTAAAACAAACTTAAGACCCTAAAAAAAAAATAAAGTTGTCCGACTCTATTACAGCTATAGTATTTTATGGATCTAGGCCATGTCTACAATGTTGACATGAGAAAAGATAGAAAGGATTTAGACCTAGATCTAATTTTAAGAAATACACTTTGCGCAGATAGTTTTTTACTTTGACACATGAAAATACAAAAGAAGATCCATTGATTTCATTATATAATAAAATTAACCTTCAATTTTGTGTTTCAAAAGCATTTTTTACATTAATTAGTTCCTTATATCTGTGATTACAGATTTCCTGACGAACATTCTTTCATTAGACAATTCCGTAATGAATCGCGTACTAAATATTAATTCGTTTAATTGTTTACTTTATAATCCCATCCCTAGATCTAAAACTCTAATTCAACTCTAAGATGATAAAACTTCTCTTCGAACAGATAGTTTTATACTTTAACACATAAACATATTAATTAAAGTCCATTCATTTCATATTTTGATCAAATAAACATTCAAATTTGGTTTTCTAAAGCTACATTCGTCTACGAAAGCTGCGAAGCCGAGTTGAGATAGGCCTAGATCTATATTCATTCATGAATCGCGTACTAAACATTATTTCGTTTAATTGTTCACTTTATAATCCCATTCATTTAACAAAGCTATCGCTCTTTTCGTTTTTAATAGATAAGAATGTATCGACTTCGGGTAAACCCATTTTCTCAAAACTAATTTTATTTTCGTAGCGAAACAGAAATAACGTGAAAGGATCATTAGCTACGTTTAACATACATCTAAATCCAATCCACTAGATTATCCAAAAGCATTTTTTACATAAATTAGTTCCTGATATCTACAGATTTCCTGGCGAACATTCTTTCGTTAGACATTACCAAATGGTTACACATTAACACATCTCTCTTCTGAGGTCTGAGTCTATTCCTAGGCCTAGGTCTAAAACTCTTACTGAACTCTAAGATGATAAAACTTCTTTTCGCAAAGATAGTTTTATGCTTTAACACATAAACATACTAATTATTGTCCATTCATTTCATATTTTAATCAAATTAACATTCAAATTTGTTTTTCTAAAGCATTTTTAATACATTCGTTCGCTGTTCGCTAAAGCTGCGTAGCCGTGTTGAGATAGGCCTATATAAATTCATTCATGAAAAAAGGTCACGCATGCGCAGCACAGAACTCTAGATTAGTGTAGATTTAGATCTACGTCTACCTCAAGATCTACTTTATACTTTATACACATGAACATACAAAATTTAGTCTATTCATCTCAAATTTTAATCAAATATATGTAGGCCTACAAGCAAATGTTTTAATTTGAAAAAAAAATGGATTTAATTAAGCCTATTAGCTATTTTGATTTGATAGCTTCATTCACACTATTTTTACATTGACACATTCGCTTTACTTATTACAGTATTATTTCGTTTAATTGTTTACAAAACACTCTCAGTGACTACATCGACAGTAATGCGCAAATAAAGACCCGCGGGTCGCGGGTAACATATGTCTAGTATATATATATATTGTACATACAGTGCTTTTTTTGTACAAAAATAGGTGCCAGTACTCAGTAATAGATTGCCTAACTTTTAACTACTAAAATATTAATAATAAACGTTAAATTACATTTCTCATTTCCTATGGACTGGAAGATGACTGTTAAGTTCAATCCTCGCTTTAAAAAGCTGGCCACATACATGGCATGGGTGGGTTTGGTTCTACTTTAGCCTTTCATGATTTCATGATTGCTACAACAAAACTTTGATGACTCACATCTGTGTGCCTTTTTGCCCACATGTCTTGTCATAATCAGTTTGATTTGGGTTTTCACCATCTTGCAAAGTCCATATTCAAGTTTATGAAGATATGAGATACCATCAATTACACGAGTTTTCTCCCCTTAACTTCAACCTCTCCACTTTCTTCTTTTCCCATAAAATCTTTTTTTTTTTGTTTGTTTCATCAATGGAAGCATGGTATAATCTTGTTGCTGGTCTGTTCCTCATTAAGTCTATCTTATGAAATAAGAGAAGCTCTTTTTTTTTTTTTAAATATCTTGCTTTTTATCTACATTTACCATCAGAAGTGTACCTACCAGAAAGAGAAATGTGTGTGTGTGGGGGGGGGGGGGGGTAAATATAAAACTGCTTGATGAAATAACGCCACATTGTAAACCAAAATTCACTTGTAAAAAACAATGAAAATGCTCAATAATCAATCAATGCCACAATTTGATAACTCAATTACTGTTGTTCTGCCAATATTTTTTTTTTAAGCTTTAGGTGAGTTAGGACAAGACTGAAAGTTCATTTAGGTTCTAATGTCATAGAATGGTGCAAAACCTAAAGATTAGATAGGTTCTGATGTCATAGAAAGGTTGTGTACTTGATCTTCATTTTGTAGGTATTGTACTAGAGGCTTTTAAAAATAATTACTAGAAGCTTGCAAAGTTACAATTAGAAACTTTTGTTTGTAGCAATATATACTTGTGACTAATAGGATCAAGACAGAAACTTTTGCTTGTAGCAATATATACTTGTGACTAATAGGATCAAGATAGAAACTGTTGTTTGTAACAATATATACTTGTGACTTATAGGATCAAGACAGAAACTGTTGTTTGTAACAATATATACTTGTGACTAATAGGATCAAGACAGAAACTGTTGTTGGTAGCAATATATACTTGTGACTAATAGGATCAAGACAGAAACTGTTGTTTGTAACAATATATACTTGTGACTAATAGGATCAAGACAGAAACTTTTGTTTGTAACAATATATACTTGTGACTTATAGGATCAAGACAGAAACTGTTGTTTGTAACAATATATACTTGTGACTTATAGGATCAAGACAGAAACTGTTGTTTGTAACAATATATACTTGTGACTAATAGGATCAAGACAGAAACTGTTGTTTGTAACAATATATACTTGTGACTAATAGGATCAAGACAGAAACTGTTGTTTGTAACAATATATACTTGTGACTAATAGGATCAAGACAGAAACTGTTGTTTGTAACAATATATACTTGTGACTAATAGGATCAAGACAGAAACTGTTGTTTGTAACAATATATACTTGTGACTAATAGGATCAATACAGAAACTGTTGTTTGTAGCAATATATACTTGTGACTAATAGGATCAAGACAGAAACTGTTGTTTGTAACAATATATACTTGTGACTAATAGGATCAAGACAGAAACTTTGAATACTATTATTGCCTGTCAGAATACTATTATTGCCTGCACAATATTATATTATTATAAATACTGGTCTATACATTGGGTCAAATAGTGTCAGAGTTGGTGTCACCATTCCCAAACCAATTTGAGTAATTTCCTTAGCCATTAGCTTAGTAGTTAGTTTGATTATTAACTATGACAGTATTATCTCTGACTTATCTGTTGATGTTGTAACACATATCCACACACACACACATTATGCAGCTTGCACACACAGAGAAAAGACTCAGGCAAATAAGGTCACTGGTATAGTTTGTTTTGTCTGCTAATAGCCAGCAGTATATATATACTCAGATATTTGGAAAAATTTTCAGTTACATTATGCATGAATCATGATTGAGTAAGAGTTTACGTTCTTTGTTGTAACTAGTCATCCGGGTTTTATGATGAGACAGAGAATGTCTAATATGACATTGTGTTCCAGTTTTGTATGTATGCACTTTTGCATGTCTACACTATGAAACCTTTAAATAATGGAGGCTCCAGGTACACAGTTATTGATCTTGTTGTTTAACTTAGCTTATTAACTTGTTCAATGTTATTAGTTTAGAGTGTTTTTCAACCTTAACCTTGGCTATTGTTTTCTCACTTGAAGCAATCACAAAGGTACAGTCTGTATAAAAGCAATGTTGTTGATTCTATATGAAAAGTTTAAATCTGAAAAATGTAAGACAAGAAGTTGGTACAGAATTTTAAAAAATAGACTGATTAAAGAAAATTCTTTGGAGAGCTACTTGATCTGAAAACTACTGAAACATTTATCTGAGATATAGGATTAGCTGTTTGACCCCTCCAATGCTACAGATAAAAACAAAGGAGATAATGTTACATTTGCTTTCATAATTTTATTTTTCCTATTGTTACATTGAGTTATGAACAAAAAATTTCATAACAAGAATTGCTAAAAAAAATTTTTTTTTTTTCTTAATTTCTAGCGAGTAACAGAATGTTATTTCTGCTGTTTCAGAAATTTTGGTAGTAGGGGAATTTTTTTTTTTTCATAAATTAGAGTCAGTTTTCCAGGCTAAGCTTAACATATTTTTGAGTTGCATTTAATCATTAATTTATTTACCGCTACAATTACTGGAATGCTGCATGTCCGAAACACAAGCTGTCCTGGTTTGCAAAAAGCATCATAAGTAAAGCCTTTATCAGTTAACATCTATTAAGCTAAAGCTTCATTCATAAAATACTTATTGTTTTAGAGTAACATCAGATATGTCATTGTACTAGGGACTAATGTGAATACATTCTTTTGAACAAATAAATTCTAGGGCTAATGGTTTATTACTTTTGAAATTTGTACCTTCCCCATGAGGACAGCATTAAACCGAGACCAATCGTTATAGAAGGCCTGAACACTGACCTGAAATGTCACAACCTGTTGGCAGTTTAGACCAATAGCTTGTTGCCTTGTCACAGGCCTGTAGAACATGGCAATGAGCTATGGCAGGTTAGTGTTGAGCCCTTCTATAACGATTGGTCTCGGTTAAACATGATGTAATATACACTGAACAATAGAGCTATTCTGTTGCTGACAATCATCCAGACAATGTGATTCCCTTTCTTTCATTTCATTCCAATCTCTAACCCCCACACACCCTGATGTGCACAATCTCTTACATTAACACACATTCCCACTTTTGAAGCTCAGTTTTATGTTCATTTTAGATCTTCAGCTGGCTGCAGAGCTAGGCAAAGCTTTATTGGAAAAAAACAGGGAGCTGGAATCACAAGTTGTCCAGCTTCAGAATCAAAACCAAGACCAAACTTTAGAAATTCAGGTAATCTGTTAGATGGCACATGTATTTATTTTAAAAAATGGTTTTAAAGTGCTCCAACCAACAATCTGATGACTAAAACACCAAAACCATAGTTGTCTAGTAGTTATGTATATCCTTTTATGTAGAAATTAGAATTTTGCCATTTTCATTGTAATACCGCCTTCCTTCCGATCAGTTGAGAAGAACAGCATGCCATTTTACTTGGGCAGAAACTACAAAAAGCTGGCTAAAAGAAGAAATGGGAAATACACTGAAATTCATGACACTGAATAACTATTGCATTAGATACTTTGTTTTGCAAACATACCTTGTTAATTAATATTTTCTGTACAATTATAGTGTTTTTTTTTACTCTGAACAGTGGACGGACTGGACTCAAGGGTTGGTTGGGTTCTCCTGGGAAGTGGCTGATTTGTGGGTCTACATAATGGGCAAACCTGGGTTGACTGGCATTGACCACCTGTTAGGGCTATGCACTAATAAAGGACTGTGCCATCCTAATCCCAATCCTTTCTTACAGGAAACTTATCTTTCTATCAGAGTCACTGTGATGTTTACTTGCTATTTCACAGTAAGATCAGAAGTTAGAATATTTACTGTTTTACCCTTTAAAGAACTTCACCATGAAATAAATCAACCTTAGTTGGCCAGACTTTACAGTAAATTAAAGGGAAGTAGTGGTAGCTTTTGCATTTAAAAAAAAGAATTTAGTTTAGAAAGGAACTTACATTAAAAAAAAACAAACATAATTTTCATGATAATCAAAGTGAATGTGTTTGCTTGTTTACAGTACTTAAAATCTCAGCTGGACACCATGAGAACAATGACAGAATCTAGAAATAGAATCTACGAGGAAGTTGATAGGACAGCACAGGATTTGGAGAAGAACAATCAGAGATTAATCATGGAGGCCAGAGCGGATAAACAGAAGATTGAAAAGTAACTTTCGTATTCATTGGCTTACAAATAAAAAAGCATTTTAATAATAATAAGATTGTCAAGAAAATTTGTTACCTTATGTTATTTAGAATACTGTACTATGAAAAATGAATAAGGAACAACTCAAAATATTTTTAATAATAATATATCATAGAAGTTTAAAAATAAAAAGGTATCAAGATGAATACTGACTTCTTAATTGGATGATCACTAGTTCTCCAATCATTTTAGCCAACGTACAAAAATAAATGCAATTTAACTTATCTCATAACAAACTTTTTTTCATATTTACTGGTGACTTATTAGTCTTCTATGACTCCTCTCTGTCTCCCAAAATAGTGGATGCACCCAGATGAGTTCCTGGTTTTAGTTTGTTTTCCTTGAATCAGAGAGAAATCTACTGTGACTATTCAAGCTCATTCTGGAGTGGTCAACTTTGTCACAGTTCTTGCATGCATTTGTTTTAGGGCTACTTGATAAGACAGCTTTCTTCCTCTTTCTCTTTTCTATGGACACCTCAGTCCTTTTTTTTTCTTCTGATCTTGGGCTGTTTCCTCCCAAATACTTTCATTGATGTATGTAGCCTTGAGCTCCTTCTTGAAGACATCTCTGTAGGTTAGTCTTGGGTATTCCTTGGGTCTGATTTCTTAAAATTCTGCTTGGAGCTGTGATCCCTCCAGGTGTGAAAACTGTTCAATCTAGGCTCTTGATGCATGTATGTTACCAGCTCTCACTACCATAAAGATGATTTCTCACTTCACAGGTGTTAAGGACTAGAATTTTGATTGCCGTGGTCCATTTCGCATTTTCACAGACTCACCAAAAGAGTTTAGCATGGCTGCAGAAACTTCCCAATTCTTTTTTTTTCACCTCAATGTCAAAATTTAGGTTATTTATTAAACTAGACTTGAATAAAAAGATGTATAGTTAAGATTATTTAACTATGAGAAACATGGTGTCACTTTTTGCTATTCACTACTTACCTATCAAAGCAAATACACAATCAGATCTTATAAATAAATCTTTTGAACAATATTTGTCTAGTTTGATTTATCCAGTTTCATTTATCCAGAAAATAATTAAGACTCCTGTAGGACAGAAGTAAATCTCTTAGCAATTAGATCATGTTTAATAAAAGGACTTGTTCTCAGGGAATACAGCTATACTTGATATCATTTGCTGGTTTGTTATATCTAAAATTGTTTCCTTTGTACTTATTGGCATAGTGTCTTTTATAGATTTTAAACATTTTCAAATTTCATATTGTAGGTATATTCATTTCTAATTAAATTAAGCAAATCTCAATTATTTCATTATTTTTCTTCCAACCTAGTCTAATAACTTAAAAGTTTACACCTAAATTTGTGTGTGCTTCGTATCTCCAGGCAGTCAGCATTAATCAATCTGCTTGAAGAGAAAGTGGATGACCTACAGAAAAAACTTGATGACCTGAAAGAGGCAGAGAAGAAGAAGGTCAGCAAGAAAGCCCCAGAGAAACGCAGGACCTCCAGTTTGAATAGGTTGAGCCTCAGTGACACCAAGGACCAACATTCTGAAGTCTACTTTGAAAACTTGGCCTGGACACACTCTGACCAGTTTAAAAACCTTCCCCTGAATCCATATGAGTTTGAAATTAGGAAGCTTCAGGAATCTATTCAGAAAATGAAAGTCCAGCAAACGATTGACCGGAGAAAAATGGAAGATTTGGAAGTGGAATGTTCAGTACTGGTGGAGGAAAATCAAAATCTGGAGAAGAAAGTCAATGTTCTGGAAACAAAGTTGTCTGAGGCCATAATGATACAATATGAGTTGGAAAGGGCAAAGTCCAGCCCTGACCCTGGGATGACTAAATTCGCTCCCGCTACAGATATCCACGGAGAGTTGCATGAGACCGAGAACAAGCTGTTGAGTGAGCTGGAGCATGATGACCCAGAACTGAAGTCTGAAGCCAAGGCTGTTAAGCTGGAGTCTGGGGGAAGCTTATACAGCAGTACAGGTGAATGCTGAATACATACCATTGTTCAACCTAGCCCATGATAACTTTTGTCTGTATGATTAGTTAGGATTTCTCGTGTATTCAGTTCAATATCATAATGATTAAAAAAAAACAACTTAATAATCTAACCTTTTATTCATTTTAATCTATAAAACAAGTCAAATATAAAAAAAAAAAAACTTTTTAAAAATAAGACAATTTTTACTTTATACAACTGATTAACCTTTGTAAGAGTGATTATTTTGCTCTTAATAACTAGTTAATGATATTTTTTAAAAATTGAAACACCCCTATCCCCCACTTGAAAAAATTCTAGGTTTAACTAATGTATAAATCTACTTCAGAGTTTATAAAATTCTTATGATAGGCCTATAGATCCAGACTTAGAAGATGGTGTGGGAGTCAAAATTTAATTTTTCAAGATAATATTTTGGAAAATAATAATGGTCAAACTAGTTTTCACAGTGTGGCCAATAAGCCAGTAATTCTTTTCCCAAAGATATACATCAACATTGAACAACTATCAAATTTCTAGGAAAAATGTTAGAGCCATTTTTGGGATCCATGTCCAGGTTTCTCCACCCAGTTTCTGTGAATTTGTAAAGGAACTGTAATAATCTTGTTTACTTAATGTATTTATTTCTCATTGTAAATGGTCTTTACAAAAAATGTTGATGCTCTTTTTCTCAAACATAGCCTCAGTAATAGCCATTAGGTTTTCATCATTTCTTTACAGCATTGTTCTGAGTTAACTTTTAATGAATTGTGGTTGCAAGCAGCTAATTTTTGTTTGTAAAAATACACATATCCGTTCGTAGCGCACATACTCATCTTTGTCTTTTGATGTTTTTCAGAGTCCATCAACAAAGTGGCCACTGACGCCAAGGAAATCCAGGTTGGAGAAGATGCCAGTTTGTCAATACTAGATGAACTGGAGTCTCAGTATCAGTCTTTATTTACTAAATATCAAGCATTGATTCAGGTAACTAACTATACTACAATACTTTTCAATGTGCACATAAATACTGTTTTTTAACATCAGTCTAAATATAATTTTTTTTATATATATTCTGTAACCCAGTGGCTTATCAGGAAAAAAAAAGAGAATCTTTTATTTTCATTTTTTGTTTAAAGGTTTATTTTTTTTGAAAATGCTCTTCCTGCTTAATAATTGTAAGGCAGATTGATACTGTAGGAAAATGATACTGATAGTTCACTAGATCATGGCTCAAATAATGCTAAAATTTATTCTAAATATATATTTAAGCCTAAAATACTGAATATGGTTGTGTGTTTTATGCTCGCTTTTTTATCGAATTTAGAAAGGCTGTAGTAAAATTGTTAGAACAATCTCCATCTTTGCGAGAACCCCCCCAATCAATGAATAAGGTCAGCTGCAATCCTCTTTATGCAGACAGGCTAAAGGTCATGTCACCCAACACCTACTCAGATTGTCTCTCTTATTATTATTGCAAACTTTCTCACATTCAAAGAAAATTTTGATAAGGTGAAAATTATTTTTTTTTAAATCACAACTTGTGACTTTTTATCAGGTTTTAAAACTATTTCATTCCATTACTTTGAATTTATTCAAATACTTGTTAGAATTGCAGAAAGAAATTTCTGTTGTTCTACTTGTAAGCTTACTGGTCAAATCATATTTTTGTATGTCTTTTTAACATGGAAACATCTTTCTATTAATGCATACGAGGATTTAAAAGAATGTTGTGTCTGTTTTGAATTGGACAACGTTACGTTTATACTTTTTTAGAAAGGTGTCAGAAGTAATTCAATATTTTGTAAAACAAACTCATGGTTTTAAATTAGCATAAAAAAAAATGTTTCTATTTGTACAGACTAAAAACAAAAAAGGAGATGATGATGACGGCTCCAGGCAGAGGCTGGCCCACAAAGAGGTTCAAACCCTGCTGCATATCACTCTGAACAGGGACTACTATCAGGACGGTGGCCATATCCCTCCGTACAAGGCTCTTTTCAAGGACATCTTTGCTACCCTGCGTAAGAACCGCATAGAGGAGAACCCAGATGCTGATGCAGACAAGAGGAACTCAATGTGCAGCCCCCTTACATCTCCCTGTGTGGATGGAGCCAAGGGCTTAATTGACGGCAGATAGATCCTGATAGTGAAATCCAGGGTGGTTGTATTTCTGTGTGCATTTAATGTAAGGAGTTGAACAAACAAATCAAGTCAGAACTTCAATGAAAAGATGGAATGGCTTAGGTAAGAGGGATAACTCTATGATAATATGCTGTACATAATTCTATGACCTTAAGTTTGGTTTCTAAAAAAAAATATTCCTTCATTGAATATTTTTTTTAAATATTTATTTTGTTTTCCTTTTACTGTAAATGCCAGTATAATGTATTCTGCTAGCATTACTTCAGTGGGTAGTGTGTCAGTATTAAAGACGCTCTTTTCCAATATTGTCTTTTTTATTTTCTTTCCCACTCTAGGGAATCGCTACTTTCATATATTTGTATAGCAGATGTTTTATTATGACTGGCAGTAGTGATGCCAACTTTGAGTTTCGTTCAACTTCAACTAAAAGTGTTTTATTACAATGTATTATAGTTTGTATTAGTTTTTTCAAGATTTTTATAAATTTGTATTGGTGATTTTTGTTTTAGCATTGGTCAGTAAGTAATCTTAAATATACAGGCATTTCATTCATGTGTTTTTTTTTTACTACACATTTATGTTTTTTTTAGTTCTGTTTGGAATTCTGTCATGCATCATTGAATTTTGTGCAATATGCTGCCTATTATTTGGCCAAAATGTCTTTGTTCATGTATAAGATGTAGTGATGGCTGTTGAAGTAGGTCTTAGTTTTTAAAACAAATCTCCTGTAATCAGTGTACATTTCTATAGCTATTGCTAATGACACTTATCATTGATTAGATCTAGTAGTTGAGCACAATCCTCATGTTACTATCTTCCACTCTTCAAAGAGAGCTAACCCTTGTGATGTTCCAGGCTTTCAGGACTTCTTCCAAACAAAGCTACACTGACATGTGACCAAAGATTTTTACCTGCACCAAAATGTTTGAATTCTAGGAGTCAGGATAATTAGAAGTTAAGGGCGTTGTCCCTAAAGTTATAGTTTTAAAACTTTCTTTTATTTTTCACAATAGTTAAAAAAAATCAGTTGACTCAACAGAGTTGGTACTGAATGATTGATATCATTTCTTATAGAGCAGATTGGTTTTGAATCTGATTTGTGTATAGTTTCTAATAGTTGGCCATTCTACGTTATCTATGTGAATCTCATTCCAGATATGTAGAGACAATATTCGACCTTAATAATAACACTATTAGTATAAAAATAATGTACTTAGCTAAATTTTATCTTAATAGTTTTAAGTATTTTAGTGTCAACAAAAGAAATGGAACTGATATTATTTATTTTCTGAGTTGTTAATGGTAATAGAAATGTGAAACTAAAATGTTGATCTGAATAGAAATGTGAATGTTTTTGTACTAATGAAATCCAATTTGAAGTCTCAAACAATTTCTTAATTAGAGCATCTTGATGGAAGCTCAACTTCAGCATTCGTTTTGTTTGGTGCTGTAGCTCTTTCACTTCATGATAATCTGATCACCAATGAAAGTACAAATCTATTTCAGAATGTCAATGATGGCTAACATAAAGCAATCTCTAAAGTCTGTGCTGAATTATTTCCTGGTACATTAGAAACAAAATGACAAATTGTGTGTTTAGTTTTAGAGTGTATTTCAGTTCTTTGACTTGACTGAGTACCATGAAATATAGTTGGATAGGGAAACAGGTCATAAACTCACATTCCTCACATGCTTAGTGAACTAATGTATTCAGAAAATCTTTGCATTTACTTTATCAATAGGGGAACAATTTGACCTGCTCTTAGAGATCTCCTGAGTAAATTCTTCTTTGTAACCATTGTTTTTTCATTAACCCTTAAAATGCGTGTGGTAGTTTAGCCTCTAAACATCAGAATTGTAATTCCATTTTGAATGCACTCATTGTAAAACAACTCAGCACTTTAATTAGCGATACCATCCTTGATTTGACCCGATTAAATTCAATTAATTTTTTATTTTATCAACTTTAATTTGTGTTATATAAAAAGAGCATGCATTCTCCTATAATTCTATATCCAAAGTAACGTTTTCTGATTACAAACAAAAATGTTATTGAAGTTTTATCATAACAGGGTAGAATGTACAAATGTGACAAAAAAAGAACAATTCTGTCAGAGTGTGGAAAATAATTACGGAGATAAAGAGTTAGTACAGTGTAGGACTAATAGTACTACTAGACTTCTAGATTCACATGCAGAGCAATAATTAGTTAGCTGCTCCCTATCATTTAATTACATCTGACTGTTCCCTTTAGAAATATTTTGACTTGACTCTTGTTCAGTTCAACGTGTGATATTTAAACATTTCCAAGTCTCAACTTGTTTTCAATATTATTTATCCGACATATCCAATGATTTGTTGACATGATAACAAAGAACATTCTTTGTTTTGGTAGGATTTTAAATTTCTTTGTTCTATTGAACATGGACTAACCAGTAGAAATATTGTCCCATTCCACTCATTAGGAGACATTCAATGCTAATGATTAGGCTTCTGAAAGTTGGTAAAGTTTCAAAGATGAAGTGTAATGGTAATGTCCAGATGTAAATTGGATATACCTGCAAATGTTTAACTGTCTTGTAGTTCTAGTCACTTTGCATAAAATATTCTTATTGTCATTAATGAAAAGTTATTTTAAGTAAATTAATTAATTTTACATGACAATTAAAATTGACCTTTTATTTCTACTTCCTGTGAGCCAATGATTTCTGTGGGCTGCCATGTTTCAGCTGTTTTGAGATGAATTGTTTTAATCTTCTATATGTCCCATAATCTCCTTGCTGGGGTTATATAGCTCTATTTCTTTCAAAATCTCATGATGTATCCAACTTATATATACACTGTCTCAGCTTGTGGCTTCTTGACATTATATACAAAGTAGCCTTCACTTGATAGCATGACATGTATTTATGTGATAGTTTCAGGCTTGTTTTATTGAATCTTGTAATGAAAACACATTTTATTTTTAAATTGTATATGATTTTTTTTTTGTTAGTAGTCTCAAATGTTTTTATTTTATGACATATCTTATGCTTCATTTTGCCATGTTTTTTTTTTTGTCCTTTTTAAAACACATGGCTAAATAGTTGAGTTTTTTGCTCTGGTGTTTATTATGTTTAAGACTGGGGACAGTATTTGGATGTGCTCACGCAACTAGGGGGTAATGAGCCAGATCACTCAACTAACTGAGATGTACTTAATTACCAGGGTCAGCAACAGGCAATGTATGTCCTCAAGTTAATTGACAGCTAGCTGAGACACATTGTGTGCAAACACACACATACAGTCACTAATGTCTACATTTGTTCAGTACACACACGCACACGTACACAGCCAGGGACACAACACTTAACACAGTCACACTTGGTTCCTATGTATGTGTGTGAGTGAAGCCCCAAGAGCACTGTCTCAAGCAATATGTCTGAGAGCCTCAAAGACTGTATTAATATTTGAATTTTGTTCTTTTTCTCTAACTTAATAATTGTTTTTTTTTTTTTTACATTTTCTGTTTCTCATTGTTTTGTAAATACTTACAGAGGTTTAATAATAGGTGCATATGTCTATTCTAACCTCTAGTCCTTTATGTTGTAGTTAGAAATATAGATAGACATGTTTTTTTCTTTTATCTCTAGTCCATCATACAGTTTATAAATATTAGTTGACATTTCTTTTATCTCTAGTCCATCATACAGTTTATAAATATTAGTTGACATTTCATTTATCTCTAGTCCATCATACAGTTTATAAATATTAGTTGACATTTCTTTTATCTCTAGTCCATCATACAGTTTATAAATATTAGTTGACATTTCTTTTATCTCTAGTCCATCATACAGTTTATAAATATTAGTTGACATTTCTTTTATCTCTAGTCCATCATACAGTTTATAAATATTAGTTGACATTTCATTTATCTCTAGTCCATCATACAGTTTATAAATATTAGTTGACATTTCTTTTATCTCTAGTCCATCATACAGTTTATAAATATTAGTTGACATTTCTTTTATCTCTAGTCCATCATACAGTTTATAAATATTAGTTGACATTTCTTTTATCTCTAGTCCATCATACAGTTTATAAATATTAGTTGACATTTCTTTTATCTCTAGTCCATCATACAGTTTATAAATATTAGTTGACATTTCTTTTATCTCTAGTCCATCATACAGTTTATAAATATTAGTTGACATTTCTTTTATCTCTAGTCCATCATACAGTTTATAAATATTAGTTGACATTTCTTTTATCTCTAGTCCATCATACAGTTTATAAATATTAGTTGAAATTTCTTTTATCTCTAGTCCATCATACAGTTTATAAATATTAGTTGACATTTCTTTTATCTCTAGTCCATCATACAGTTTATAAATATTAGTTGACATTTCTTTTATCTCTAGTCCATCATACAGTTTATAAATATTAGTTGACATTTCTTTTATCTCTAGTCCATCATACAGTTTATAAATATTAGTTGACATTTCTTTTATCTCTAGTCTATTATATTATTCAGTTATAAATGTCAGTTGAGATTTCTAATCTCTAGTCTGTTATACAGGCTGTTTAAAAAACAATGTGCCAAAATCATCACTTGTTTATTAATTAGAAAAGCAATAATCAGATCATTGTATGGAATTAGTTGTCATTAGATACAGGAGTTATCCTTGTTTAACTGGGTGTCAATTTCATCTTGTTGATTTAGATTTGTCTTAAAAGTAAAATCCCTTGTTTATTTACCCTCAACATGGCGACCCCTCGTTTTGTGTGCTTGAGTTTGCAAAAATAAATGCCATTGTCTCAGTACAACTTTTAGGACAGAATTATGTCTGTACTGTTGCTAGTAAAAATCAGTGACATGAAAGATTGAATAACAGCTGCAATCAACACAGTGGACGGGGGACATCCTGAAGCACGTTTGGGATGAATTTTCATATCCGCTTGATGTCCATTTGTATGCATGAAATAAAAAACTTGAAGTTTTATACCATACTTGTCTCCAGCTTGGTATCAATTTTTAAAATTATTTTTGTAATATAACGCAATGGTTTTGGCGCATTCTTTTTTTAATCATCCTGTAGTATACAGTTACAAATGCTGATTGACATTTCTTTTCTAATCTCTAGTCTATTATATTATACAATTAAATTTTTTTTTTATATTCTATCAGTTGATATTTCTTATTTCTAGTCTATTATACAATACAGTTATATCAGTTGATATTTCTTATTTTTAGTCTATTATACAATACAGTTATATCAGTTGATATTTCTTATTTCTAGTGTATTATACAATACAGTTATATCAGTTGATATTTCTTATGTCTAGTCTATTATACTAGACAGTTATAAATATTAGTTGATATTTCTTATTTCTAGTCTATTATACTAGACAGTTATAAATATTAGTTGATATTTCTTTAAATATTAGTTGATATTTCTTATTTCTAGTCTATTATACTAGACAGTTATAAATATTAGTTGATATTTCTTGTTTCTAGTCTGTTATACTAGACAGTTATAAATATTAGTTGATATTTCTTATTTCTAGTCTATTATACTAGACAGTTATAAATATCGATTGGCATTTCCTTTCTAATCAGTAGTGTTTGATATTATACAATCATATATACAATCTATACTGGTTGTTACTTCTTTACTTATGTCTTATATTCTAAAAGTTCTAAATATTGGTCAATAATTCGATTCTAATCTCTAGTCTCTTATATTCTACTGTTATAAATATTGGTCAATAATTCGATTCTAATCTCTAGTCTCTTATATTCTACTGTTATAAACATTGGTCAATAATTCGATTCTAATCTCTTATATTCTACTGTTATAAACATTAGTCAATAATTCGATTCTAATCTCTAATCTCTTATATTCTACTGTTCTAAACATTGGTCAATAATTCGATTCTAATCTCTTATATTCTACTGTTATAAATATTGGTCAATAATTCGATTCTAATCTCTTATATTCTACTGTTCTAAACATTGGTCAATAATTCAGATGTATCTCGACTAACTCTAGTCCACAACCACAGTTCTTTTATTATACTTTTTGTTTTTACATTTTTTCATATTTGTACATTTAATTTTAAGATAATTCTGTGCTAGAGATTTGACCTTACAATAATTCACCTGACTACACCACTTGATGTTATTTTCATTTGGACTGTGTTTACTTTCCAGTGTCTACATGCTTCAGTATTGTGATCAATGTGACATTTTAATTTATTTCATAAAAACAAGGTGATACTGCACTCCTTTAGTCTTTTTTTGTTGTTGTTGTTGTTTTTTTGTCTTCAGAATGAACGTTTGTCCAAGTTGGACTTGTACCACCGGTATGTTCCCTGAAGTTGATCTGTTAGAGTAGCTAGCCCTCAATGCTAGAGAACATCTAGGGAACCTCGTAAGACTCGCTATATTATAATTGAAAACGTGTAGCTTTCGGCTCATATGTAATATTAGACTTAAAATTAACCCAAGTTATACTTAGAATCAACTAAAGTTTTCAATAAGCATTTCATTTTTTTTTCATTATAAAACGAGCTAGCTTTATCATAAAATAAATATTTTTTTACCACAAAAGTAGCCGAAACTGGGGCTAAGTCTTGACAGATATGTAACACACTATTTTAAATATAGAAATTAAGTTTTAGATTTTTCTGTCGGCGATTCTGGGAGCTGCCTCGTTAGTATTAAGTTTCAATTACTTTTCAACTTGCCAGAACTATGGTTTAGATTTGCCTCTACTTTTATGATGTAGAGCTATTGCTTTGTAAAATGATAAGAATACAGAATCAACGCTTGGAATTGTTTCTGTTCGAAAAGCTTTTAATGAGTTCACCTAAGCCCAGAATTTTTCAAAATTGATGTCATCATATATGGAACATTCTATCATACTGTTATCGTGGCCAACTGGCTCGAATACATTTGGTTGAATTCTCTTAAAACCTGGCACAGTGTCACAGATCACTTTGGACAGCGACATTTTATGAATTTCGCGTATTTGTTTTTTCGTGAATGACGCTTTCCCTCCACGGTTCTCATACCAGAATCTGTCCGCGAATTTCACGTGTCGGAAGTGTTGGACCAATATTTTGGAGTAAACTTCTCCTACCATTCCACCTTCGATATTATGCTCACTTATGGCGCCGCTGTACAAGTCAATGTCGTCTGCTGAGTCGTACACTTGGCTGTATTTTTTGGATCCAGAGTCCATTGTCTTGAAGGTTTTCCTCTTGAGACCGAAATATTCGCGCCAGTCGTTGTAAGGAGGAATGCCATGGTCTCGGCCCCTCTGTATGTTAGTGGAGACAATGTCATGGCCAGTCTTAGGTTTGTAAGGCACTTCAAACATATGCTCGGTCATGGCTTTGGTGTAATAGATGTCCGTCTCCTGGCAGAGCTCGCTGATCAAGGCCTTAACGACACCCGGAAGTGAGTTGATCACGAACTTGGGTCTCATGAAGAACTCGCCTGTCTTCACTAGTTCCCCGTCGATGGTTAAGCTGTCCTTGATCAAGGAGTGGCCGAAGCGGAAGGCCGCAGTGGCGAAGACGTTAGCTGGAGTTGGGTCAATCTTTTCGTCGTAGTGGTGCGCTCCTGGCAGAAGATCGTGTTTGGCCGCTAGAGGGCCGAGCAGTTGGGAGATGAACTTGTCATATGTGATTCTCTGAATGACAGCTATGACCACCCGGCGCGCCTCCTGATACAAGATCTCGTCTTCCCACTCGTGGTGAATATGCCTGAGCCGGTCGCAGATCTGGTTATGGTATCTCATGAAGATCGTCTGCAAGGCAGTTAATCCTGGGTACTCGTTGACTCTGATGTCTCCCGCCTTGAAGCAGTAGTCGCCCTTTTCCATCAAGAAGCATTTCTTCTCCTCGGTGTCGTCTGCTTCCGGCAAGAACTCGTGGCCGTGGATGACCTTCACCTTGAGTTTGCCGTCCTTGAAGGAGCGCAAAGACAGAGCCTGCGACTCCGAGTTCCCATAGATGTGAGAAGCGTCCAACCAAGATGTCACCTCGTTTATTTGTTGTCGAACTTTGTGAGAATCATAACGAGGCTGCGACCTTCTGAACTCTAGACATCTTTTTAGAAAGGAAAACAAAACAAATTATTCAACATCAGAAGGAAATCATTAACAAGAACAGCAAACAAAATACTTAAAAAAAAAATACAATACCTCCTTTATACAGTTTATAATAAGTATTGTCTACGAGTCCCAAGATTAATGATAAATGAAACTTATAGAGCAGATTGATATTGATGAAATATTCTTTGCTTCTTATAGAGCGATTAGTTTGCATAATTTGCTTAATGTCCATTAGCAGGCTCTTAAATCAATAATGACTTACATTCGGAAATTACTGAACGCGATAGTCCTTTCAAGAACGCAACAGTCTTTTCAAAACCTATATTGGATCTAGTTTTAAAAAAAAACACAAACAAAAAAAAATTGAAATTTATTTCTATACTTTAAAAAATTATAAAAGTCAAAATCTCCGTGTCCACCCAGGTTCCTCCACGAAGTTATAACTTGAATATAGGTATTGTGAAAAGAGAATAGTGATGAATCTTTAACTAAGAGAAAAAAAATGTATACCTAAATACGCACATTTCATAAAGCTGGGTGATACAGCTATACTTACAAATGCTATCTGGAACTACAGATGTAATACTACCAGAATAAGCCATTCAGGCCAAAGTAAAGAAAATAATGGTCGAAAATTACTGAATGGTGCAATGAGACACAATGCCAGTAATACAAGGAAACAGACTCGCTGAAGTTGGTCATTCCGTGAAGTCACACCACTTTTAATCGTTCCCTTCTCAATCAAAAATTCTTCAATGACTTCAAAATGTACTTTTCACAAATAAATATAAGAGCGACAGACAACTCCTTTGTAAGCGTAATTCCTAGGACTACGTTTGATTGTAATACGTCTAATAATACTATACAGCAAACATAACAACATGGCTTTAAGAAATTTAGATCATTTGAAACTCAACTTTTAGGATTTATTGATGTATTTTCAAAAGGATAAGAAAGTAACGAGCAAATAGATGCCATTTTAGTAAACTTTTCCAAAGTTCACCACCATAGCATACTTTTAAAAAATTTGTTGGCAGTGCTTTGTTTTACCATAATAAAACTCACGAAAAGTCTCAATTCCACTTCTACGGCTTTTTAATTTACATAAATGATTTACCAAATTGCATTAGTTCAGGAACAAAAGTCAGATTATTTGCAGACGATAGCATAATATATAGGACGATAAAAACAACACAAGATAGCCTACTGAAATTTTACAAAGAGAATTGAATTAGAGACATTACAGAAATGGGAATCAAATTTGGAGCAGTTCTTTTCACCTAGAAAAATTTCGTTTGTTAAGAGTAACAAAAAAACAACAAAAAAAACAACAACACCCTGATGTAATTAAATCATACTTATCTTATTCGTAGTAAACCAGTTATACGAACTAAAAACTCAATATATCTAGGTGTTATAATGTTATAATGGAACACAAAGTTAATGAATTAATGAAGAAACCAAAGCATTACAAATCAAAGAAGAACGTATAACTAAATTTCATGTAACCTTGGTTAGGCCAATATTATAACGTGTATCTTCTATTCAAAAAGGTAAGCTATTAACAAAGTTATGCTCACTATCCCGCGTCCTCTTCACTGTCTCAACATGGCGCCCGGGTGGAAATGGCTGTAAAAGGAAAATGGTTGACGCACTGGTGTACTCGGCCTTCGGCCACATCTCTAGTCCCGGGTTTCTGAGACCCTGGAAATTGTGGTATGATACAAAGACACCAGCTTGGATATCTGCCCCAAACAGAACTCTATTGTTCAAGCAGGCCGGCAGAAGGAGCTTTTTGTTCATTTCGCTAACTTAGAGATTAAAGAGCATTCTGCTGAAATCACCCCAATAAAGTGAAATTATGCTGAAACCGATATTGCCTACATTTGTTTCTTTCTGTAAATATTTTTGAGTATATTAATTTTTATAATTTATATATTTGTTCTATCTACAGATAGATATAGCTAAATAGAGACAAATATAAATGAAAATATATACATTTTTTACATTTTAATTCAATTCACTTCATATTCCTTAGAGTTATCCCGCGTTTCTAGACTGAGTTATCTCGCCTTCTATTGAAACCAATGTCACGTGACTGGTCCATGTCTTACCTAGTTGTGTCGTCTCTAAAGTATGGGTCGTGCTCGTCCACAAAGATGGGGAAACACGGACCTCCGTGCATCACGTCTGGATGGTGATGTCCACTCCACAGCAGATTTTTGCTGCAGCACTTGACCATCGGCGTCTTGGGTGTGTAGGTCAAATCGTGGTCCACAAACTGCGCCCACTGCATGAACATCATGGTGGCCTGATGGGCGCTATGCTTCTCGCTCTCGTGCACCTTGGTGCTGACTGCTCTTGGACTGGGCAACGGTGACCCGCCCACTCCAGTCAGCCGAGGCGTTTGTCCATCATCGTTCTCATATTTAGGAGGCAGAATTCTCCTGAACATTGACCCGGCCACGCCATAGCTGGGCTGCTCTAAGTTGTTGCAGCTCCCATCGTAGGTCCGATAAGGATATTTAGGATTGCATGGCAGTTGGTCCCCCGAAGCGTTGTGAATATTCCCGACCAGAACGAAACATGCGTAGAGAAACAACTTTTTCCAAATCAGTCCGAAACCAATCATTTGCGTTTTAGGATTGAAATTTGATCACACGAAGTGAAAAGAAACATAAACCATGCTTTGCGTGCCACACACAAAAAAGAACACAAACAAAAAAATATTCTACTTTATTTAGAGTGCATCCCCTTTCAGACTTCTGCCGACTCCTAGCCAGCCAATCTGATTGGTTGACTGTGTGAGCAGAAGGCGACATGATAGCACAGAAAGTGTCCATTTCGATCGCTTTAACATAATATAGGTAACGAAGACAGAGTGATGGGTTAGGCCACTGATTAGATTCTCTACTTAGTATGGATTGCAAAGGGGAGGAGGATGAACATCAGAACATTAAGAGGTTGGAAATCAATGGACAGAGGTGTATCCTAATGGGGTCCAACTCATACGTTTTAAAATAAAACCTTTATCCCTATTCCTCCATTAGTTGAGTGAATGAAAAATAAAGGTTCAAAATGATTTTAAAAAAATGCACTTATTAATCTTATCAAACAGCCTTCTTTTATACATAGTTTTTATTTATTAAAACAGCAATTTAATCTCACAATTACATGTTGTTCTTCAAAATATAATTACGTTAGTATAGTGTCCGCCGGATGGAGGACAATCGCATCCCGAAAATCATTCTCTACGGGCAACTTGCGTCTGGCTCAAGAAAAACTGGTCGCCCCACCTCCGTTACGTGGATGTAATAAAATGAGATTTAAAATCAGTGCACATTGATACTGACCATTGGGACCGCACTAGTTGGAGAGAGACGTTGACCAAGAAAGCTGTGGACAGCGAGAATACATGGGCCTCAGCTATTGAAAAGCATACGTAAAACGACCAGCTCCTCTACCACCAAAGCGAAAGCCACCTTGACCTGCAATATATGTGGACGGGAGTGTCTCTCCAAAATAGGGCTCCACAGCCATATGAAAAAGTGTTCGAGATGAACCATAGTCGTTCTACGACTGAAGGAGGCCAATAATAATATAGTGTATATAATAATATAGTGTATAGTATATAATAATATAATGTAATATAGTGCATGCAGAACATATCATTGCAATAGCCCTCTAGTCACTCCAAGATTTGAATGCAATTATTTAGTTGATTTCCCTGAAAATTTTCCTCCGGTTTTTCCCTGCAGTAATCTATTCAGGATCGACTCTTCAAGATTTCGAAATAGTTTAGGTCATTGTATTGTTGAAGAGACATTAACACCGCGTTTAAGTTTAGACAAAATGTTAAGTAAGAGTCAAGCCTTGTTTTTAAATCTTAGGCAAGAGTCAGGCCATGTTTTAAAATGTTAGGCCATGTTTATTTCATGTTTGGGTGAAATTATTACAATTTTCGTTTCAGTTTTGATCGAGTCGTAGTAGGGCCTACGCTTGATTGAGTCAGACCATGGTTTGCTTTAGTCTTGACTTAGATTCGGCTTTTAATATTCATTTCGAACTATTCAATTCTTTTTAATGTGGATATACAACAAGAAAATATAAAAGTAGCCTACTTAAAAAAACAACAACAAACTTTGTAATAGATCAGACTAACAATAATACATCTGTGCGATTAGAAATATTTTTACCTAATGTTTTTGTTTAGCGCATTTCATGATTTTAACTTTCTCAATGTGGTATGATCCTATCACTTGTCTGGACCAGTTGGGATAAAGGTGGGGGAGAAAGAAAGGGTAACTGTGTGATCACTTTTTAAATGCATTTATAAAAAAATATTTTTAAAAGTTGAGCGACCTGAATTTGAACTCAAATCTATACAGGCCAATACACTAACCACTGTGCCAGTAAAGTGCTTATGAAAATAGAAGGTTATATACTTATGTAGGCCTATTGTTAATATTATTACAAGGTGTAAAGTATAAGGGCGACTAGTTCAACTTATAGCACCAAATCAATCAAGTACATTTTCTTTCCCTTGTTTGATACCAAACAAAATAAATATTAATATAAAATATTTATTTGGTTAATTTAAAAAAAAACGATTCTTGCTTTGTCAGATACAAGAAAATTTTTTGCACAATTTCAGCTTGATCCGAGATTGGGTGTGGGAGAAATAACGTGTACAAACTTTTGACCAGACAGAGTGAGTTGATATAGCCTAAGCTTCAACCCCAATTCCCAAGCTGCTCTACTTTCTACAATCTGCTGAGGGTTTCGCCGTCGTCTGTCTCCATTTAGTATTACCTCAAACACTTTCTACAATCTGCTGAGGGTTTCGCCGTCGTCTGTCTCCATTTAGTATTACCTCAACACTTTCCAAAATGTAAAGAAAAAAAAATGTAACAGATGGCGCTGGGATAAATTGTGCTTGTGTGTGTGTGTAGTTCTTCAACTCTTAGCAAAGAAACCTAAATGTCCTTAATTTTGTTTTCGTTGATTAGAATGTTATAAAATTGGAATTATGTAGGTCATCTTCGCACAAACCTATAAAATTATCATAATCTAGACCAGGGGTCTCAAACACGTGGCCCGCGGGCCACAGCGAAACAATTTTGTGTGGCCCGCGGCCACGTCCGCGAATTAAAAACAAATTAGATACAATTTACAATGACCACATATAAGCCGTGAAATGGTTTACAACTGCACAAATCAGTAAATGAGGTGTCCGCCCACTGCAAGCGAAGATTCTGTGAAGGCAAGCTTTGTTGTTAGCAAGACGGCATCACGACCATTCACTGAAGGCCAGTTTGTAAAAGAGTGTATGCTACAGGCGTGTGAAATTATCTGCCCCGAGAAAAAGAAGCCCTTCAAAGGCATAAGTTTGTCTGCGAACACAGTTGCAAGCAGGATCACCGAGTCAGCGACAAATGTTCAACAGCAACTGATTGCCGCTGCAAAAGATTTTGTAGTATATTCCATTGCACTGGACGAGTCTACTGGTGTAACAGACACCGCATACTGTGCCGTATTCATTCGTGGGGTCGACGAAAACTTGAACATTGTTGAAGAGCTATTGGACTTACTACCCATGAAAGGAACGACGACTGGACGCGACGTGTTTCAAGAACTGGAAGCTTGTATTGACAGGTGTGGGCTACCGTGGGGAAAACTTGTTGCAGTAGCTACGGAAGGTGCACCAGCAATGTGTTCAGAGAAGGTTGGCGTTGTTGGATTAATGGTAGAGAAACGGTATCAGCTCAGCTTGGCGGGACCTTTTGCAGCCATACACTGCATTCTGCACCAAGAAGCACTCTATGGCAAAAGTCTACAAATGAAGAACGTGATGGATGTTGTCGTGAAGACCGTGAACTTCATACGTGCACGGGTTCTCAACCACAGACAGTTTGTGTCATTTCTAGCTGTTTTAGAAACGGAATACGGTGAGTTGCTTTATCGTACGGAAGTCAGATGGTTGAGTCGTGGAAAAGTGCTGCAGAGATTTTTTGAACTGAGACGGGTAATAGCATTGTTCATGGCAATGAAAGACGGAGACATACCTCAGCTCAGTGACCCAATGTTTTGTCGGATCTTGCTTTTCTTACTGACATCACGCAACATCTCAATGTACTCAATTCACAACTACAGGGCACAAATCAAATCAAATCAAATTAATGTATACAACTAAAGTAGCCTTACAATGGCGAGAAGACGCGCAAGTGTTTACATTTGATACAATTGAGAAAACTTAACCGCGTTATTTTATTAGCGGTGACAAGGGCAGATATGTAGATCTTAAAGTATAGACAATGTAAAAAGTAAAGTTCCCCTTTCAGACCTTGTGATCTATAGGGCAGATGATGTAAAGGTCATTTGTTTCTATGGCCTATGGTTTACGAGGGTGTCATGTGGCCAGCACAACGACCAACCGCATTTACTTTTCCCCAACTAATGACAGGTACCCATTAGAGCTGGGTGTCTTAAGAGGCGCCCAAAAATGCCGTTATAAAAATCACAGTCTTCACCAGGATTCGAACCCGGGACCGCCTGTACGGAAACCAAGCGCTTTGCCTCTCAGCCACCGCTAAAATTTAATTAATCATTGATTTTAATAGATTGTCTTAAAATGAACTATTCAGCTATGTACGCGAGCTTGAGATTCAGATTTTCAATCTAAGTCTGTTTACAAAACGTAACAGACCGAACTCTTGCGAGATTCCAACACTGTTCGTCTTGCCCTTTGGTTGTCTTGCTAACCACCTCTCATAGATCTAGGCTATATTTCTGACTTCAAGCTGCTTTTCCTTCTATAAGTAATAATACTAAGGCTTGTCTTCGAGACCGAAAGTTAACGAGGAATGCAGTATTTCCCGTAGCTACGCAACCCTAGCAAACCCCTACATATTTTGCCACATCCAGCGCAAGCAAAACCATTTTCCGCCGGTAGTCGATTTATTATTTTCTTTTAGACGACTACCTTCTCGGCAGTGTGTGCGTCTGTGTATGTATTAATCCTTCACCTTCCATACATAGCTCTAGTAAAACATAGTATCTGCCTGTGTCTACATTCTCTGCCCTATAGTATCTGCCTGTGTCTACATTCTCTGCCCTATAGTATCTGCCTGTGTCTACATTCTCTGCCCTATAGTATCTGCCTGTGTCTACATTCTCTGCCCTATAGTATCTGCCTGTGTCTACATTCTCTGCCCTTTAGTATCTGGCTGTGTCTACTTTACATTCTCTGCCCTTTAGTATCTGGCTGTGTCTACTTTACATTCTCTGCCCTATAGTATCTGGCTGTGTCTACTTTACATTCTCTGCCCTATATAGTATCTGGCTGTGTCTACTTTACATTCTCTGCCCTATATAGTATCTGGCTGTGTCTACTTTACATTCTCTGCCCTATAGTATCTGGCTGTGTCTACTTTACATTCTCTGCCCTATATAGTATCTGGCTGTGTCTACTTTACATTCTCTGCCCTATATAGTATCTGGCTGTGTCTACTTTACATTCTCTGCCCCCTAGTTCATTGAAAATATTCGTTGGTCAATGTATTGGAAGAAAAAGTCCATAAATAATTTCAACATAGATTTCTTCTCGACCGAAACTTAAAATTGTAGTCAACAAAATTTCAATATTTATATTGATGTATAATTATAATCTATAGGCCTACATTAGACCTACAACCCTAAAATTTGTTTGTTCAAATGTATTTGCATTGACCTTGACAACGCCGGTTGTTCAGTATAAAATCTTTTCCACGATACATAGAATTTCTAAGGCAGGCGCGTGTTGTTTAAATCAGTGATTCCCAAACTGTTTCCTTAACGGATAACACTACTTACATTCTGAGTATTTAGATTAATTCACGCGGTGGCCTACTAGTTAATTATTGAAGTAGTTCGTCGAACGCCTATTCAGTTTGGAAAACACTGGTGTACATGTTTATAAAGCGTATATTAACTCACTCTGTCTTGGTAAAAAGTGTGTACACGTTATTTCTCCGACACCCAATCTAAGATCAAGCTGATAGTTGGCACAATTATTTCTTTTACCCGACAACACCAGAATCAATTAATTATTTTGTTTGGTATCTTGAACAAGGGAAAGAATGTGTACTTGATTGAAGTGGTGGTATAAGCTGATATAGTCCCCTTTATAGGTCGCTGCTTTAAAGTAAGTTTGAAACAAGCAATAAATAACTATACAATTTTCTATAATCATTAGCACCCCACTAGCAGAGTGGCTAGTATGTCATATTGAGGAGGCGTGAGCAATAAGTTCGAACTCAGGTCGTCCCCCCCCCCTCCTTTTTATGCTTTTAATCACCGATTACGGTAAAATTCACCCAGACATTTCTTTCTCTCTCCCTAACTGGTCCATGTAATAGGATCAAAACGTAGCGAGAAGCTCAATTGAAAGTAGGAACTAGCGCTGAACAAAAACAATTGGTACAATTAGTTTTAAAGGCACAGATTTATTGTTGGTCTAGAACTATTACATATATAGTTACATGACTGCTCCAAACTGATGCAACTACGCTTAATATGAGCTTTGTTTTAATTTTAAAAAAGTATTTTGTATATTTTCCTGTGTCCAATTGACTCTGTGATGTTATAATTCCTTTCCCACCCATTTTATTTATTTACGATACCGATGGGCATTGGTAGACAAATACTTATATGTCCTAACTCAAAAGTTTTGTGTTTTGTGCCACAATTAACATCAAAGTTACATTCAAATTGGCCACACCGGATGTTTGCTTTATCTGAAGGCTTGCAGAAGTGAAGACAGTCATTTCGTCTTCGTGATCAATAACAATAGTTGTGTAAATAGTGAGTGTGTGTAAGTTGAGAGTTTCAGAGAACTGGGAAACAAACTGGAGACCTGCGCCAAGCCTGCACGTGAGAGAAGAGTTCAGTTATCTCCCCAGCAGGCCAACAACAAAAGACATTTCACACATGTATTGACTTTGGCAAAGCAACAAACACAATCCTTCTGTAAAATGAATATTTTATTGAAGCTATAAACCTGCATGATATCTCATGATACCAGAACTCATCAACTTGCCAGATAGGTTCAACTAAGCACGCACATGGAGATTTTAAAATAAAATTAAATTGAAACATTTTCATTGCTATTAATTAACGGAAATATATTTTCTGGACAATTTTCTTAGTGTAATCATAGAAAAATATATTTTTAAAAACTTTATTTTTTCCCCCAACATAATAAAACAATCAAGTCAACAAGAAACTAATTAAAAAGAAAAATTCAAACAAAAGTATGGCAGTAAAAGAAAAACATTCAAACTAAAACTAGTTGTAAATAAACTTGAAAGAACAAAGTACATGTGGTCCAGTGACGTCTGCCTAGCAGACTTGAGTTGCTATGACAATGTCCACAACAAACATAGAACCTTATTGCTCCAAATTAAACAGAACATAATCCATTCAGTCCAAGGAATCAGCAAATACAAAATAGACATTCCCTTTTCAAAGTATAACCACCATACAAATAGACATTCACTTTCACAGTGTAACCACCATACAAATAGACATTCACTTTCACAGTGTAACCACCATACAAATAGACATTCACTTTCACAGTGTAACCACCATACAAATAGACATTCACTTTCACAGTGTAACCTCCATACAAAATACTAGATACTAAATAATGAAAACAAAATGAGAATGTTATAAATTTAACCACAGAATCCCTGAGTTTGTACATGTCAATAAATGATAGTGTCTCACCAATCACTTGATCATTCCAAAAAGTGTTACAAATACTTTGATGATCTACCACCTCAAAGGTTTTACTCACAATTATTGGCTTGAGAATTTCAAAACACACTGTGTGTGATCTCTAAAGCAAATTAAGATTATGTTTAGGTGGATCCTGGACAAAATCAAACAATTTCATTGTTACTCAAGAAATTGTTCTCAATGACTGAACTCTGAATGTAGTTCTAAAAACAACAAATCCTTCTAGGCAGACTTCCAAACAGAGTAGCTGCTATGACAAGTCAGGCTGATCTAATGATGGTATTGACTTTGTACCTACTGAGCATAAAACTTGCATAGGATGAAAACATTCTGCTGCCACAATTGAAACTTTTCAGAATTAAGTACCAGAATTTTAGGAGTGCAAGAAATATAACATTCTGGCAATAAGAAGGGAAAAAACAACAACTTAAAAAGTACATTGTCAATAAAATAAAATCAAACAAACAAACTGGTGAGAGGACAGACTAGACTGAACATCCATTTCTGACTTGCTTCAGTCTCTAGTCACACCAAGATCCATTAAATAAACATTTGAACAAGTAGCCAAGTATTTTCTTAAACACATAAGACATTATTTGTAGTATTTCTGTAGAGTGGGCCTCAATGCTCCTATAGCATGACAAGTGCACTGTGGTCCAATAGCTATTATGGAAATAATGGGATGGGGAGGTATATGGAGCAGAGTTGTGTTGACTGAGCCCCTAAAGGCAGCACAGAAAACCTTCTCCCAGATACCTCCCCCCACAAAAGAGGTTGACTATAGCGCACAGAGCATGCTATATGCATGAAAGTTGCACTATAGAAAAGCAATTAAAAGAAGAAAAAAAAAGTAATCATTGAACAAACATTTTTTAATGTAAACATTGTTTTTTTTAAGAGTTGCCATTAAAATGGAACATTAATAGCATTCTAATCATGGAGGCTCTCAGAGTCAAAATGCATTTTTCCACAGATTAATTCTACAATTAACATCATCAGGCATACAAAAAGGATAACAAAAGTATGGTAAATTACAATATTGGCAGTTCACAAGTACAGCCTACATTAAATAAGTAATATATTACTTGAATCTTTTTTGTTACTCAGAAATATAAACATATAAACTCTTGTAGAAACAAATATATTTCTGTCATACAATGCATGTACAAACCCTAATTAAATATTAAATAAGAATTTGTATTAAAAATATTAAAACTTATGAATAGGAATAAAAATGTCAATCCGTTTCTTTCACATAGAGCTCAACTAAAAACTGAGACCAGACACTAAGATAAACACAATCAATGCTGCTACTTCACTCTGTCTAAGACTATCTAACTAAGTGAATCAAGTTCCAAAATAAATTCAACATCTAAATAAATAGTCAACAAAGCGATGATTCAAATCCATGGCAGTCGTCAACATTAAGGAAAATAAATACAACATCGAATAACAGAACTAGAAAACAAAAAAATCATACAAATTGTAGGCTGTGTACAGATGTCCTTCAAGATGTACAAGTATTATGGAGGAACATAGCCATCAAATAAAAAGTGCTCCTTATCAAGAGTACATAGGTAACCAACACAGATGTGCATGAGAGTAAAGCTACAGCAGGAGTCCAGCCTACATATCAATATACACACACAATGGAAATAAAACTATTTATATCACTGCGTCACTATTAAAACATTATTATAAGAATAAAATGAACTGACTAATGTACATAACTTGAAGGTCATTTTATACTTATAATAATATAGATTGTAAGCTTATATGGAACTAGAAGAGACTAAAAATACAATCTAAAAATAAAGACAGGTTGAAATTCTCCTTATCAAATAGAAAATAAAGTGGTCTAAATTGACTCCTTTTAATGACTACAAATATTGATAGTACTTCAATTTGGGTGTTCATTTTCAGGTACAAAGCCCTGTTACACCATGAACAAAATCACACCAAGCCTAATAAGTTACACAAAAGGCAAGCAATTTTATTTCGAACAAATAAATTCAGCTCAAGTTTCCCCCTTACTGACATGTTTAAAAGGTCCATAGAATGGCCGGCTCTGTTGATTTGCTGTGGGAAGCATGGTCGAGAGGCCAAGTACACTTGAACTTGGCCATCTATGAAGGGGGCTCGAGGTTCGACACCTGACTCGAGCAGAGTGTTTACTGAGTGCCTAAGGCAGCACGGAAAACCTTTTCCCAGATACCCCCCCCCCCAAACACTGGTCGACAAAAGAGATTGGACCATAGCGCTCTGAGCATGCTATAAGCATGAAAGTAGCGCTATATCAAAGCCATAATTTATTTATTTTTATTTGTGTCAATGCAGTGTGGTAGTGTGAATAAATTAGATTCTGGCAGAGGTTATTATACAATTTCAAACATGAAAGTCAAAACAATCTTTACAATTTAATCTAATTACAATTTATGAAACATACAATATTCATACCACCCACAAAAAAAAAGAAAAGTTATCACATAGAAGAAACTCAAAGTAAAGATACAAAACAAATCAACTTCCAAACAAAACAAAATGATAGTGTAGCACAAAGCTGTTCTATAGAAATTCAATACAAGACCATTTCTAAAACACATCCACTCTTCTTCATTCAACATAAGATTTAAAAAGCCAATGAAACAAAAAGGAAATAACAAAAATGTTCTCAAAAAAAAATCCCACTAAGATTAATCTGAATAATTCTATTACCCTAATTGTAATTCTCTGGTGGGATCACTTTTCTCTCATTTATGTCCAAGACCAATGGGATTTAAAAAACAAATCACTTTTAGGCTTACAGAGGTAAGTAAAGATTGAATGTCAATAAAAGCAACAAAAAGAAATATTGAAATGGCACCAGTATTAAATTCACTTGAATATTTCTTTCTTATCCAAGCCTTTGACAAGCCTTATGCAATGGACAACTTATATATATACATTATGCTAAACCAGATCAACCTGTACATCACTGATGTATCTGGAATTGATCATAAATGACTTAAATACTGAACGCTCCATATTTGTTTAAGATACCAATGTATACAAGTTTTCTACATGATAATAAAATGTATATGAAATAGAACACCTTTGACTGACCTGCATCTATGTACACAGAATGGTACCTGTTTATATTGCACAAAATGAGGGGGTGGGGGAAAGCCCTATAAAGAGGCACAAATTGTACAGTTTTGTTTATTTGCCATTTTGAAGTACTTTTGCTCTATGATTTATTTAGATATATGTATAAAAAAAAAAAAAAGGATATATGGACGCAATATAAGATTGCTTGAAAATACTATGCCATTTGTTTAGATGCAGTGGCTTGGTAACACAGTGAGTGATTCAGCTGCGTGGAGTCTAATGTTTCAATTGACATAATCATGAGCTTGAGGCATTCACTTGCATATTTTTAACGCAACAATAGAACAATATGTGACGGGGCAGGGGTTGGGGGGAAGTGTGATGTCAATGATCAATAGACTGGCTCCCAGAATGTTTAGCATGTAAAGTCTGTTTCAGAATGTAGATGATTGGGCCAAAAATATGAAGTTCTTATGGCTAGTGTATCTTTTCATAAACTAGAAGTGTGTGAGTTGGTAGGCTTGTTATCTAGTGGTTTGACTGGTAGCACTGTCTCATTTTGTTGCTGGTTAACATCTGTATTGCATGTTATGATACTATCTGCTTGTTGCTGGTTAACATCTGTACTGCATGTTATGATACTATCTGCTTGTTGCTGGTTAACATCTGTACTGCATGTGATGATACTGTCTGCTACATCTTGACTGATGTCATGATGCTCTGTGCTATATCTAGACCATACGCTATGCTACATACTAGACGGCATGCTATGCTACTCTGTGCTATATTCTAAGATGCTAACAGGAAGAACATAGTGCTGGATTCATTCTTTCTTCACATAGTTTAATGTTGTTAGATTCATTCATTTTGAAGAAACCATCACCAATGGGTCCAATGTCATGTGGTGAGGAACTTTTCCGTTCAGTGTCGGGACAATATACCTGACCAACTACATGGGTAGGAGCAGCTACTTTGGTGTCAGGACCGTATACCTGGCTGTCCAACTGAGATAGACTCTCAAACATCTTTTCCTTAAGGTAGGCTTCATTCTCATCCTCTAAATTATCTAAGTCACCTGCATCAATTGACATTTGTATCCACTGGTTATATGGACCAGTGACATTCGTGTCCTCATGGACCCATCGGGCAATGACACTTGCTGTTGTCATTGTCGTAACAGTTGGCACTAATGGGCTCCAAGACTTACCCACCTCTTTGTGCTTCACGTGAATGTCTTCTAGTTTCACCTGATCTTTAGGTACACTACCACGCTTGTCTGACAGAGATGAACTCACCTTGACAGGGGAGTAACCATTCATTAGCCTTGGCAGGTTGGATGCACTGGGAAAAGCGGCCTTCATATATTTCGGGAACGCAATGGACATGCAAGCAAACATGACAGGTGTGATATGCTCAAGTGTAGAGTTGTCCAAGTATCGAGGGAAGTGTAGTGGGAAGACAGTCTTCTTCGTCTCCAGAAAATCAAACACTTTACCAAACGTTCCTTTAGTCAGGTTAGGGAAGGCTGCTAACTCAGTGAGTTCCCCCTTCAGGAAACCATTAGCCTCCATATCTTCAATCAACCTGGCCTGCTCGGCAAGAGACTTTCGTTCCTCCATCTTCTTTTCATACTCTTCAAGCCCATGTCTGGACAAGTTCAGGTTCTTGTGTTGATAAAATACTAAGCTAATCCTCTTGGGTTGGTATCTGTTGGGTTCTTTTAGGGCTGTGGTGGCATGCAACTCCCTCTTGGCCACCTCAAAGAGCACTGCCCCATGGCAGAGGGCTATAGCCACCCCACCCATGGCCGGATCCTCAAATACTTCCTTGTTGTCATCTGTTGCTATGCTCATGATAGTAGAATCTATAACCTGATAAGGAGGCTCCCTGGGGCCTTGACCTAAAGTGGGCACAACAAAGCCTTCAGACTTGTGAATCTTGACCTTCTCTCCTGGATGAGGGTGAACACTCTCTGAGTTATCCTGAACATTCATGGCGGAGGTCAAGGAAGTAAGGTCACAGTTGGTGCTCATCAAGGTGCTTAGAACATTAGCTGGCAGATCATAAGGGGCAGACACTGCACTAGTTTTAGAGGAGTGAATAACTGGAGTTATCTCTCCTTTGTGTAACTCTACAGAAGATTGCCTGAAGCAAGATTCTTGTAATGAGGTTGTTAATAAATTTTCATTGCTTTTTGATTGGCTTGAGGTCAGTTGATATCTCCCATAGTCCCCATCACTATAGCCATTAATGGAATTACCTCTGTCCAAGGCACTAACACTTTCAGTAAACTTAGGTAATGTCTTAGTGTAATTGGACATTTGATTACTTTGTGAGAGGCATGAATTAATTTTGGTTAATTCAGGATTGAGTGTTTTGCTGTTGGTATACTCACCATTAGTCAAGTGTGATGGTGATTCAAACTGTTTACTATTGTTTATAAAATGTGGATGTTGAGTTCTGGAAGTCTCGTATAAAGGTGTTAATTGGTTGCTGTTTTGAAAGCTGGGTATTTGTACTTTTGTTGCATTGTCAGTGTAAGGAGGAGGGGGGTGCCTCTGGTTAGTGATGGGAGACATGTGAAGAGAGTGAACAGAAGGATCAGTACAAACTTCAGACCTGCCAGCATGCTTGCCGAGATGACTCAACTGTTTATCAACATCCTGGGGGTGTGAGGGAGCGTTGGGGTGATCAATGGAGTTTGACTGCGTAGAGTGCAGAATGCTTTGTGAGGGAATGAGGTTTGATTGTTGTGGTGACTGTAAGGGTCTCTGAACACTTGCTTGTGAGCCAGTCCATTGGTTAGGTTGCTGCCTTGGACTTGCTGCTGCACTCTCTAAGGTAGTCACATGATTTGAGCTCTGCTGCCTTGTATTTAGTTGAGCCTGGTTTAGCGAAGGAGTAACAATGTTTTGCTGTTCAGAAATATTTCTAGAACCCTGTTCTAAAAGCTGCTGCCTGATTGGATGATTATGTTGCTGCTGAGATTGCCCTTCACAGGACTGCTGCCTAGATTGTTGTAGCTCTTGAGTGTCATGAATGAAGTTGAGATGACTCTGTTTCTGTTGTTGCTGGTGAAGGAAGATTTGATCAGCAATGGGGGGCTGCACAATAGTGTTTGTAAAAGACTTGTAGTGTTTTTGTGGTTTGACACAATCTTGGTTTTCGGTGGTCCACTTTCGAGGTGGGAAAACACCATGAGTGTAAAAATAGTCCCAGAACTTAGTGTAAAGGTCACCGAAGCCAGGTTTACCCTGTTGAGACATGAGGTCAGTGTAGGTCATGTTCTCCTGTTGAATGACATCTAGTCCAACTCCAGGAGCTACGCTACTGTTTGAGAATCTGGTTTTCACATCATCAACAGGGCTGGGCTGAGATATGAAGCCATCAAAACTACCCTCACTTACAGGAGATTCCAAAATTTGACAACTCACAGGCGGGTAAGACATGGCTCTCCCAAACTTTGGCTTCTTTGGGCTCTTCTGACAGCCTTGTTTCTTTGGGGTGGTGCGATTCCTCTTACAGGGCCTGTAGGGGGTAGAACGGGTCCGTACCTGAGTCATGTAGCGTGACAGCACCTCCAGTGAGCCTTTTCTTATTTTATCCAACTGACCTTCCATAGAACCTTTTTCATCCGTCTGGTCAAGGATATACAAAGGTAGAACATGGTATTGTTCATCTTCAGGTTTCTCAAAGCCTCTGTGTTTGGTCAAATTGACAACCTGAAACAAAGAGAACAATAACAAACTTAGAGATAACACACAAAAAAAATGTTTTATATTGACTTTGATTTTCATTCTTTTTTCTTATTCTTTTTATTGGAAGAAACATTTTAAAATGATTTGAATTTTTCTTTTGGTAATCAAAAGGTTATTATGTATACATAATACATGTCTCTTTTAATACCTTCATACTAAAATCTTATTCATCTTCTTCTTTATTGCTATTTTAATTATGATTAGACAAATTGTGTGTTTTCCTTGTGTTGTTTAAATGTAACATTATGTTAGTTTAATAGATCTCATAGGAGAATAGTTGTTAAATTAATTACACTAGATTCACATAAATAAAAGGGAAGTCACTCATATTCAATCAGTAGCAGATGATTTAAAAATCAAGTTGTGCTGTGCTAAGCTTATAACTGTTAAAATGCATGTCATGTTTTTCTTTTATGGTGACAGTAGAAATGTATCATGTTTAATAATGATAGGATCTGTGAGTATTTACAAGCTATATAACAATACTATTTGTACAATGATTCAAGTCTATGTGTGCACCACAATCACGGGGGTAATACACTGGTATTACATGAATATTTTTGTAAAATTAGATTAACTTATTCATAACCGTAACACACACACATTCACCAACAAAATAATAGATGAGATAGTCAATAGGAATCTTAAGTTCCAAATCCCACTGGATTCCATTAGTCAATGATTAATGCATTGTTTCTTTGTTTAGTGTAAATTTGAGACTAGAATCAAGGATTATTTCTTTGAAAAAAAAGTAACATAGGTTCAAAGTTAGGTTGAATCATGCCTCAGAATAAAGCAAACACATTTTTGCTGAGACAAAGCATAACATAATATTACATGAATTCCAGGAAACATTTTGCTTGCAGAAAGTAAGTTAATCTATTTAACCTAATACTGTTACAGTTGCTCTATTAATTGTTGAAGAGAACACTGGCTTTTTTCTTTTACTAAGAAAAATAAATATTCTAATGATTTCACATTTTAACACACTCAAGAAAAAAATTATGCCATGACTAAATACTTTATTAGTCACAAATCAAAGAAATATTTGTGTGCACACACTAGACAGTGTAATAGTTCTGCTGTGTTAAGTTTACATTGTGCTGTACTAAGTTTAGAGGAGTACTTCACTCAATGTTAACTCACCACAGTGCATCCGTTGTTCATGTTGTGACAATCCCTGTGACTATGACAACAGAAATCTACCACCGCTGTTACACCAGAAAATGGTCGCCCAGCAGCAGTTCCCAAGCGACATTCTCCAGCTTGCTTTTCAAACTGAATCTGAAAATGTGCAACATCGTTTAAAACATTTTAGTCATTACTAGAGAAATAGATATGTTCAATAGTTACTAGAGAAAAAGATATGTCCAATTTTTTGTTTGTTTGTGATGATGGATTGTTTATTTTTACTGGTTGTTTATATAACTCTTAGAGGAGTTTTTCAAAATTTAGCCTAAGCGCCAATAACCTAAACAGAACATGAACAGAGATGACAAACAATAATCTAAGAAGGATTTTTACTTTCCATGTATATAAAATTAATGATTTAATAATGTCTAGATCCAAGAGAGAATTTTGCCTAATGTCTTTATGCTATTTGTCAGTTTTCCTGTTGCTGCTATTTGACTGAGACTATCTGCCAATAGGAAAATGAAGATGTTTCGGCACTAGGGGGGTTCAGGCCAGTTACTATGCTTGTGGTACTACTGTTGAGCGCGGCATCATTGTTGGTAGCCCCAATTTAGTGAAGATATAGTAACTAACATGGTTGCTTCACTGAGTAGTGTATGCCTCAAGTGCTGAGACTTGTGATGTCTCAGTTGATGCAGGACATGCTTTGGCCATCAGAAGGTTATTTGTCTAATTAAGAATGGTGCACATCCAATATCACAGACTTGACAGATGTACAAGAAAAAGAAGAGAAAAAAAAAAGACAGAAGGAGAAAGTGGAAATTGGACATTGCAAAATAAAGCTATACTGACCAATACACATTTTTGGCTGGTCACATTTGACTAACTACAGGAGTAATGAGGAGAACAGGTTTGGCCAGAAGTTTTTTATAATTTTGGTCACACTCTAATCTTTGGACATCAAATCATGTTTAATCTCTCCTTGTCATGCCAAAGCTAAAATAGTGCGTCAACAATGTGCGGTAAAGTGGAAAGCAACTCAGTCATGTAAGAGAGATAAAAGATGACTATAACAGCCCCCCCCCCCACTCCAACTAGAAAAAAGAAGGGGTAATTAATATTTTAGATGTTTGAATATATGTGACTGAATTCAGTATGCAAGCATACATCTGTGACAATATTGAGAAAACCAAAGAACACCAGTCAATAGATTATGTTTGTCTGAAAGTGTATTCTACATATTTCAGATGTTCTTTCAGAACTGAAAATTATTACATCCTAGCCCAAACCTTCTGGGTTTAAAGATGGCGCAATTGAGATGGCAGTCTAGAGCCCATACCACATGGTAAAGCAGACATCCAATAGTTCTTTTCTGTTTATTGTTTTTTTTTAACTCTTCATGACCAAGTTTTAATTTTTTTAATGACTTTAGAGAATAATTAATTATATCATTTTCTGTTCTATTTGTATCCTTTAAAACAAAAGTAGACATTTGGCTTTGCTATTTACACAGAGACTTACTTGATTACGGTAAGCATCAGGAGCAAGTCTGCTGTACAATGGAGAAATGTCTGTAGCCAGTCTTTCTAGTTTCTCACCAAGATCTTCTTCCTACAACACACAAGACATAGTGCATAAAAGCACTGACCTACATTCAATATAACTACTATAGAATAGTAAGCTAAGAATCAAAAAGTATGTCATACAGGTCTAGCTCTTATGTGAAAGTCCAATAGGTCTAGCTCTTATGTGAAAGTCCAACTCTAAAATGTTAAAAATTGGGAATTAAAAAAATGGCAGGAACTTATGCAATTCTTGCAAATATTCTAAAAGTTGTAAATGGATGTCAGAAAAGTAAATCATGTTTTCAGGATTTTAGAAAAATAAACAACAAAATGAATGCGGATTTTGACTTCTAAAATAATAATTAGCAATCTGCTATCTAACCAATGACAAATTAGCAAATTTCTATTTAACTAACAAAAATAAAGCTTAAGAGACACAATATCATTCTCATCAAACTCTATCTTCTTTCCAAAGCCCTGAATAAGTAATCAATGCTTTAAGTTGACCTATTAACTAGTGGTAACTTTGGGTGTTTGTGTTATGTGAATGTGAGATTGTATGCTTGTTATTCAGACATATTTTTTGACATGCCCATATGATTGATGGTCTATTAACATTGTACTGACATTTAATAACTTTTCTTTTTACTTGCTTAGGAATTTGAAACATAGGGCCATTTCTTTGTCTTTGCAGTTTTAAAAAAAAAAAGGGGGGGGGGGCACAAATTGCAATAAATGTGCACAAGATTATTTTGGTTTCGAATGCTTCAAGAAATTGAAAATTGCTTTTTACAAAATTTATCAATGTTTTTATTATGATCTTCCCCATAACCAAATGTATCCCAAAAAAGATTAGATTAATTTAACAAGGAGATAGACTTATGGTATAAGCCTAACCTACTTAGAAGTTGATCAATAAAATACTAAATGAATCAAAGAAAACAAAAAGAAAACATAATATTTATACCTTTTGGTATTATTTTAGTTTTCTTTTTTTATTTTATCTAGTCATTCTGTCTAGATCAAATACAACTGTTATATAAGATCAAGATAAAAGATCACATAAAACTGTTTAAATACAATTTTATAATACACTTATATACTAATCAAGATCAAGTAAAACTGTTAAATACCATTTCAAGATCCTTGAGCTTGAATTTCCTTGCCGACTGACTGCGTGCAAACTTGCATCCATTGTAATACATACTCCATGAACAGCCAAAGGAGAAGGAGGCTCCGCGTCTCAATAAATCAACACCCTGACATGCACAGGTCTTCCTAAACAAACAATAAAAAGCATTCAATTAACACTGCGTCTATTATATACAGTTACAATGGCATGATATATTGTGTCTATATGCATAAATCTACACTTTTAAGTTCAAATAATCGAAACCATTTTATTCAAATTACTTTTCATTTAGACCACATCTTCTGTCAGTTTCTATACCACTCTTTGGAAGTGTAGTTATGAGAAAGTTATAGAGAGAGTCTGCCTGCTGAGCCATTACTCCCTCCCAAGCCACAATGACAACTATGATCACAGCTGTGTCACAAAAATGGCCAGGGCGTTGACGGACCACACACAGGTACTTCTCTTCTGGGCCAGATCGACGAATTATCTAGAAGATAGAAATAAATTTGACAGATGGGATATGACTTATTTATTAGCTATATTCTTGCCCTCCAATGACAACTAAATCTTTCTCCTCCTCCGATGACAACTAAATCTTTATCATCCTCTGATGACAACAAAATATTTATCATCCTCTGATGACAACAACTAAATCTTTCTCATCCTCCAATGACAACTAAATCTAAATCTTAGCAAGTGATTTGAGTACCCTATGTATCTAGGACAATCTAAAATTAGAACTCACCCACTTGGCCACAGGACAACCTTCTTTACTTTTACCTTCCTTGCCAGTAAATATAACCTTTTCTATTCTTAGGGCTGACCCCATGACCCCAGTTCTGAAAACAAAGTTCATCTATTTAAGGCAACAGATAGAGATGTATTTCAGGTTTTCCAAATTAAATAAAAAATCACTTTAACTAGATATTTTATGGCTTATAGAATATAGTTGAAGTGATTTTTGTGTAACATATTTTGTCTAAAGTAAGTTATTCAAGCATTGAAAGAAACTAGTCAAAATGTCAATTTTGTATGGAAAGCAAATGTCAAAGATATCTAGTACCTTACATATGAAAATTTCCCTAAAGAGATTGTGGAAACATGAAAATTTCCCTAAAGAGATTGTGGCTACATATGAAAATTTCCCCTAAAGATATTGTGACTACATATGAAAATTTCCCCTAAAGAGATAGTGGCTCTAAGAACAAGGAGCGAAAAGCAGACACTGATGGGAATTAGAAGATACTTTTAAGAAAGCCCCAGAATTATGAGTCTTATTGTGACCTTTTTTCTGTGTGGCAATACTTTTCAGTGATGAACAAGTGAAATTAATTTCATAATGTAATATAGTTACACACTGGGTCTCAAAATAACAAAGCCTAATCAGTTTAAGCTACACTAAAGAAATCTGCATAACAAGCCTGCTATACTTAAGACACCTGAATAAAAACCCTGTGAATAACACATTACTAAAGAATCGCTTAAGGGCAAAACATTAAACAGAAGATACTAAAAGAATAAGAGAATAAACATTTATTCCAGAGACAGATATGTATAACTCTTTAAAGAACTAGAAATTACATACAATGTTCAATTAGAAGACACAAAAATTGTTTGGCCTCTAATAAAGACTGGGTTAATGAATGTAAGACAATGTTTTCAGTGTAGCACTTTGTCGCACAGTGAAACACAAACAAAAAAAACATTCCATTTAGCTGTTGTCAAACAGGAATGGTTTTCATATATTCTAAAAAGCTTGCAATACACTACCACTCTATTCACAAACACACAAAGCCACTGACTTCTGATAGGAATATTTCATAAGCATTGTTCCCGATACAAGCTAAGAAAATTTGAATGCAAGTTTTGTTGTCTTATATGTTAATGCTTTTTTTTTGAAACTATCTGCACCAGTGATGATGGATACTTCTTACATTTGGATGCGCCCCCACCCCCCCACCCCTGTAAACAATGAAATGAACAAGGTTGTTGAACTAATAGGTTCAATTTGATGATTTCATGGGAACCAACCTTTGTTCCATCATTTTTCTCACTGCTGGTATATCCCGTGCAGCTCCAAGTTGGGTATAGTATGGACCTTCTATTGCTTCTGTTGGAATATCTGTTGGTAAATTAAAGTATTTATTTTTTAAATTTATCAAAACTGTTTTATTTATTAACTTCATATAGGGACAAGAAAACATGGAGTAGACAGTGATAGCAGTCATGGAGTAGACAGTCATTGCAGTCATGGAGTAGACAGTCATTGCAGTCATGGAGTAGATAGCTATTGCAGTCAAGGAAAATATTTATCAATGCAGGTCAATTATAATTAGCAAATTTAAAATAAACTGATCATGCTGATAGAAGAAGGGGCACACAGTCAAGCAGTCATGGAGTAGACAGTCATTGCAGTCATGGAGTATTTATTTTTTAAATTTATCAAAACTGTTTTATTTATTAACTTCATTTAAGAACAAGAAACTGACTTCTGAACACCTAATTACAGATATCTGTATTTATTTGAGAAAAATTTCCAGTATATATTTAGCATGTTGAAAGAACAAAAATATCAAGGAAATATGTAAACAAAACTAATACTTACGATCAGGACTCAGACATGTGCAGTCAGCCACTTCCATCAAGTTGTTGGTCAGTCTGTCCACCAATTCTTGATCAAGTCTCAGATCATCTGGCTTGATGTCAAGACCATTCACTCTGTATTGTATATTGGCAGCAGAAGCATGAGGCTTTCTGTCCGCAGCTTTGCAATAAGACATGTTAGGCTTTACATCCCCAGAGAGTTCTGTAGAGGCTGTTGTGGTTGGCAGACGCCCTCTTTTCTTCTTGCTTTCCATTTTGACTTTAACATGACAAGGATTAGACTGATTACATTTCTGATTGTTGAGATGATCTTCTACCAAAATAGAATGATTAGGAAAGTTGTTGCTTGGCTCCTGCTTAATATATACTGGGGACATTGCTTTCCTGACTGTTTCTAGATTATGTTGGCTTTCTTTAGTATGAGGTGAAAGCATAGAATGATTTTTAGCAGTGACATTTATTGGTGCATTTTGGTTATGATCAGATGTCATTTGATGGCCATACGATGCATGTTCAAAAGGCTCAGATTTGATTCTGACATTTCCTTGAGCCTTTACATTATCTTCAGAGTAATATGTGGAACGTTGGTCAGCCTCTGTTCCTTTATTTGGGTAACAAACTGAATCATTGTGATAAAGTGGCGGATGTTTGTGAGGATAAAGATTTGCAAATTTAGAATTGTAAAAGTTGTCTGAAACTGATAGGCTATTTCCTACGTTTTTGGAAAATTTTTCAGAAAACTCTGCAGCCGCCAAATCTACCTTAAACTTATCTCTAGTGGTGAGCTCCAATCTTTGGCTGTGTGAGACCTTTCTTCCTAACAACCCTGCATCTGTTTCATCAAAAGCGTAGGGATCTTTCTTTTGAGAGTTTAAATGCTGATCCAATGAAATGGCGAAAACATCTGCAGTTCCTGTAGTGCTTATCACATGATGAAAATGACTTTCTGGTCTTTTATCTAGTCTTAATGACTGAGATGAATTGTAATGGTTATCACAGTTACTGTTCACAAAGGGTATTTGATCAATGTCGTGTGGTTTGGTCACAGCACTAGTTAAACAACCAGGATTGGTGCTACCAAAGTGCATGTCAAATGGTTGATGGGATACATTTACATCTTGATAGCAAGCACTTCTACTTTCTGACATTGTAATGGAGTTGCCATTAGATTGCGTTGAGAATTCTGGGAATGGTTGGTCAGGTTCTGATAGCATGGCTGAAGCATCCATTTCACTCACTGTCATATTATTGGTTGCTTTTCTTTTCTTCTTTCTCTTCTTGGGTTCTTGCGCTGCCACTGATGTAATGACAGCTTTCTCTCTCTCCCTAGCAATGATCTCCAGAATACGGAACGTTTGCTCTTCTTTGGACAAGGTTACTTCTTGTGGAGATGGCTGCTTCAGTTCAGCACTGCTGGGAGGTGTTGGTAACGGTGGAGTACCATTCTCAGATGGTGGTGTAAGTCCCTGGACTAATATATTGTTTGATGGTGACAGATGAAGAGAAGGGGACTGCTGTTTGTTGTAATCATAGTCTATTGGTGGTGTTGGATACTGAAACTTTGAGAACTGGCCATCATCAGGTGGAGACTTATTGGCAATTGTTAATGAGGTATCAGAGAACATACCCAGCTGACTGTATGGATTTCTCTGTGTATACTTTTGCTCTTGTTTCTGGTCTTTTTTGGACGACAAGTCGGCATGAAATACATGTGTAATATGAGCAGGAGATGAGGATCTAGACATTTTTTCAGCTTCCGGAGTCTTATGAAGTTTTGTTGGTGACAAATGAATGGTATGTAATGGCCGAGTATTTTTGGCTTGGACCATTTGACAATTAGAAGTATTCTTTTCTGTTTTCACCCCTACTCGTTTAGAGGACAAGCTGGCCAGAAATCCAGGGGATAATTGATAAGGTGAAGGACTTCTGCTTTCCTGGAAAACATCGATACTGAGAGACTTACAAACATTCTTCTTGTCATCTGATGGAAATGACTTGACATTTGAAGGCAATGAAATAATGGCACTTGTGGGAGGGCATGTCATGTGACTCTGTAGTAAGCTGTAATTTTGAGGTGGGTTGTTTCCTACACCCTCAGGCACTTGCAGCTGGACATGATTCAGGTCAACATGGTGGGAAGGTTGAAATGAGCTGTTGACATAAGGGCTAACAAATTCAGCCATTGGTTCAACTGCCCGCTTTGATGACAGACTAGCTATAAAAGTGGGTGAAAGACACTGGCCAGGTGAAACCGGGTCATTGTCACTGGTGCCATCCACAGGTTTAAGATCTAACTTTACAGTCTTTTTCTTTCTTTGTCTTGCTTTCTTTCGTTTGGGTTGTCCAGTGAACGTTTCAAGACTGCTTTTATTTATCGTAAATGCTTCAGAAACTGAGACATCAAGTGAATTATTTGTTGGTCCACTGGAGTCTAACCAGGGTTGAAAGTGTAAAGAGCTGTTAGTTGTCTGATGTGGTTTTGCTTCAGAAAGGTAACCCTGAGGAAATTGATCAAAGCCCCTAATTCCTGCATGATTCGTAGGAGCAGGGGGATTAATGCTATTCGATGTAGTCTGATGAGAAAAGAAATGGTAAGGGGGTGGCATGGAGCTTGAGGTGGAATAAAATCCACTTGGGACACTCTCAGTGCTGGATGGTAATGCTTCTGTAACTTCTGTTAACCCATCTGAACCTTTCAAAGAGAAAGAAGAAAAGTCTGGATAAGAAGGAAGATGACCAGAGAGAGGGTAAGCCCCTGATCCATTAAAAATGTTCTCCCACGGGGATGTCCTGCTGTCATAGGTTTGGGACTGATTAGAAGAAAGCGGCTTCTGCTCTGCAGCAGACAGAAGAGACTCAACTTGACAAAGTGGGATCTGGGGAAGTGAGTCTGTTGGAAACTGAAGACTGCTGTGTGTATACTGTGGAGGCTGCTGTCCAAATATAGACATGCTTGAGATTGGTGGCTGCACCAGCTGTTGGTTGTAAGTGAACCCAAGAGCCCTGAATGAGTCAGAATCATTGTTGTACCAGTTGTCCTTTGATGGCTGATGCTGGGGATGGTGTTCTCCTGGATAGACATCTAAGTGGACAAGACTTTGATGGACTTCATCCTTAGAAGATCTGGGTATGCTGTAGGCTTGACTTGGATTCAACTTTGACCTAGTTGTAGTCAATGAACTAAAGGGAGGCAGCAATGTTTTATGGGTAGACGAAACTCTGTTGCTCTGAAAGGTCATACAAGTTTTGAATTTAGCTGAGAATGTTTCATTAAATACATTTATTTATTTTTTCATTTTATGTACGAGTAAATAATTTTATTATCTTATCTTATAAAATACAGACGTTACTTCAAAAAAGAAGATGATTATGTCCTGCGAGCCATGCATCTAGTCATGCATGTAAATCAACGACTAAAATTCTGCCAAGTCACTGGTTTTCCTGGCTGACTCAGGCAACCCATTCTATGCTCTAATAGCACTTAGGAAGAAGGAGCATTTGAACGATTTGTCCTAGCATATGGAACAAGGAATATTCCTTTATTTTTGTGCCTTTCTGAGTATTTTATTAGTTTTTGTATTTAAAGATTATGGTTAAATGTTTTATGTATAATTGCTACTTTTCTTTTAAGTCTTCTGTCCTGAAGGCTTTCTAAATTTAGTGATTTTACTAAAGGTGTTACTCTAGTCAAATGTGAATTTTCGTTTGTTATAGGTGATAAAACCTAGACTTAGAAAAACTGATCCAACAAATCTGACAGCAGAAAGCGCCAGATTCTCAGGACACTAGGGGAAAAAAAAAAAGAATTGAAGGAGTGAAAGCAACTCCAATGTCTCACATTTCACCTATGACTCTTGCAAGTACTGTAGTGAACACAGAAGGCTTAAGTATAAGATATATTTACACAAGTAGTGAATAATGATTTATTCTGAAGAGAGATTATATGACTTATCAAGAACTAGAAATGCCAACTATGGAATGGTGGACGCCTGGGGGAAAAAAAAGCAACTTCTACTATATTGAGAGTTACCAGGAATGTCAAAGAAAGTGGTTTTGCTCCAATAAAACAAAATCAAAATCTCTTCAAGTTTACCATGCTGTCCCTCCCCCCATCTCCAGTGATCACAAAGGAACCCCACAAAAGTTCAAACTTAGTCGTTTGGCCCCAGATTGACCTTTGCACTTGTCACGGAGACGAAAAGGCTAGGCCTACTTGCATCATCACTAACCGCGTAACAGGATTGAGTCTTGTGCACAAAGGACGAGAGAGAGAGAGAGAGAGGGGGAGAGCTGGGAAGAAAGTAGACCGGCAGACACAACAAGAAAATATGAAAAGGTAAAGCGGTGAAGGCATCGAGGGGGAAAAAAATCGCGCAATATTTCGAAAGGAAAAAAAAAAACTTGGGTCGAGGTCAAATGTTTTCAGATGTTCAGTGCTCCATTGTATACAATCATCTTGGGTTAAGAATGTCATACATTTAGATCTAAAAGTAGCCTAATTGACTCTGCAAGAACTAGAAAGCTCATTTATTTATTTAATAAAATTAGTACCGGTACGAGCAAAAGTAGCGTCTCAAAAGAGAGAGGGGGAAAACAATCTAGGACAGTAGGGCAGACAGACACCTCGGGTCTTGGCTTAAGTAGGTCACGATCGCAAGTGGAAAAAAAAAACGCATTTATTTATAGCAGCGCGTGGCCTGTATTTTGGAGGAAAAAAAAGAAAGCTTGACCTCGCTACTGTTTGATTGTGGCGTACATTTAAAAGCACACGTAATGCCGTTTACCGCTGATATTGATGTCCGCATGCATAGTGACAATAGTGTATAGATCTATTAGCATCAACAAGTCTAGCTAGGCCTGGGATTAACTGAGACACTAATTTTGATTCTCAACTAGATCTAGATCTAAATCTACTTTTTGTTTTTGTTATCAATGAGCTTCATAAGTTCCTTCAGATAGGATAATCATCGTAATGGAAGATGTTCTCGAGTGCCATGAAAGTACTGTAGGATTGGGGAACAAATGACTAACTTGCGTTTCGCGGATGACATTGACGGCCTAGCAGGGACAGAAGCTGATTTGGTGATGCGCAGAGACAAGATTTCCGCAGCAAATGGTATGCAAATAAATGCCAAAAAAAAAAAAAAAACAACCTCAAACTATAACCAATAGCTAACAGGACTTTAAAAGGGGCATCAGTATTGGAGATGAAAAGCGTAGTTTTAAATATACAGGAGCTATCGTCTCAGATGAGGTTTCCAAACCTGAATTAGGCCTACTGGCCCGAATTGTACAGTCCACAGCAGCATTCGCAAAACTCAAAACAATATATATATATATATATTATGGAAAGACAAAGGCATAGCCCTCGACACTAAAATCAAGACTGGTGCACTCCCTGGTCATGGCCACATTCTTATATGCTTGCAAGTCTAGGACGCTGACAACAGAGCTAGAGATCCTAGCAATGGAATTGAGATGCAGACAAGAGAAAGCGATGGGAAGACAACATAAAAGAATGGACGGGCATGTCATTGAAAGAGGTTCTATCCAAGGCAAAAGACAGAGAGGCATGAAGAAAGACCTTGTGTAGTGCCCCAACGGCCCAAGCAACTAAGGGATAGGTGAAGCCAAAAGCTCCTGCAGAGCGACAGAGAGATGCAAGAGGTCGAGGCCATAGTCAAGACAGTCCGCAGCGACCAGGCAGCCATTAGTGACTACGCTATGAGATGATCCAAAGTCGTTTCACGACGGAAGGGGGCCCTAATATCGGAAGGGGGCCCTAATGTCCGATATAATTAACTTTATATTAACAGTGACCTTAGTCTAAATGCAGCAATGGCTACTGTTAACTTACTGGTGAAATGTAGCCTGAATAGCAATTTTATCTAGGTCTAGTTCAAAAATGTAACTCTAAATCTTTACAGGGGAATACCATAATGATACTAGACTAATGTGTGCAGTTTTTGCTCAAATGAAATAGATCTACAGTGACTTTGTGACTAGAAGGCCAGAAATAATCATGAGTAAGATTAGGTCTATTCAGTTTTTATGTATAAATGCAGAAGAACATGACCTTTAACCCCTCCTCCCCCTAATCCATACGATTGCATGATACCTATCAACTATCAGAAAACAATGGATTCAAGAATAACACAAATTAACTAAATTGTCTTCACATAAGATTTTGTACTTTATTCAACTTACGGCTCCATTCAAGCCCCTAAATCGGACAAACTAGTGCACCATTGTAGAAGAAACAAACATAAATTTACTATTACATAAACTTACAATGAAGTGTGTAAAAGAAATAGGAATTTGCTTAATTTTTTTAAATGTGTGTGTGTGTGTGTGTGTAAGTAGTCTATCTGTGTGTGTGTGTAAGTAGTCTATCTCTGTGTGTGTGTAAGTAGTCTATCTTCCAAACATCTGGTTCAATTGAAGCCTACATCATTCAATGACTAGAACAACACCCAGGAGGGGAATGGAAGAAGTTTTATCACTTAAACGAATAGTCCAGTTAGTATTTCATTGTGTTCAATACAAAATATATATTCTGTCTTAAACATGTAATAGAAAGTTCTAATGTTTACACTAAACCTTTGCTTACTTACAGACACACACACACTTTGGAGCAACTTACTGGGTGTCTTATAAAATAAATGTATTTAGATCAATGCATATTAGGAGAAGACCTAAACTTGACTTTATCAAAATATTTTTGTTTAAAAAAAAGGTTTGTTTTGCTAATCCATCTTTTTAAAATATGCTACACACTAATGAATGTTATTGGCAATATTTATGACACACTTATTACTTTCAATGTCATTTTGGTATCTTTGATAAGTTGGTTCTCCCTTTGGCCTATATTCTCAACTACTGACAAAAAAAAAATGTTTTTTTTTTAACAAACATTATTAAATTGCTAATCAGACCCCCACACCTTTTTTAAAAACAATGCTAAAGATTAAGTATGTCAATAAAATCTTCTAACTTAAAAAAGAATATGTTTTCAAACTTGAAACCGAAGTACTTATTAAATACCTTCTATAGCATACAATTACATTTCATCTTACCTCATTATTGTCTTGTTTGTTGTTATCCATTATCCTTTACAGAAAACTAGAACAATATCAAACACATAATCCAGTAAGCTTGGTCATCATTTCAAGTAATTACACAATCCCAGCGCAAAGAACCAAAGCCAATGCTGCACCAACTTCCTACTGATGGCAGGTGACCTTCTGGTAGAATCCATTAACAGAAGGTGCAAATCATGGACTTTAAATCTTCATCCACTAGATTAAGACTTGTCCATTCCAATCACAACAGCCAATGAATGGTACCTTGAGGGGGGGCATGGACACACAGCCTTCTTTCATCACCTCTGGTACATCATCTCTTTTCTACCTTAAACAAATAAATAACACTCATGATCTCTGGCTAATGCTCAATAGTGTTATAAATGTGTCAAGTGATAACAACAGACATTTTGAAACTTTTCAATCTCTGGATTAGGATATATATAAAAAGGCAAGCTCCATTCACTAATGTAACCTGACAATGTTTCTTAAACTGCAGAAAAATGGTAAATATAAAAATGAAAGAAACTTGTGGACTAAATGACTCCACACAGTGTGCCAGTACAGTTGAGGTGTGTAGATGTTGTATAGTAGGTCTATAAAAAAAAAGGTGTGGATGCATCACCAGTCAGCAAGTGTGTCTGCCTGGACTAACTATTGATTTACTACATAGCTTAATGCTGGTTGCCTGGCAACCAAACAAAAAAATACAAAAGGTGGGGAAAGGAAAAAAAAAAGTGTAATCAATAAAAACATTCTGATTCTACACAGCACTAAAATAGTTTGTGTCTAAATTAAACTGATGATTGACTTGGTAAAGGGATTATTTTTCGAATAGAAAAAAAGAAAAGATTTTTTTAAAAATGTAAAAAAACAACAACAGAAAGTACTACAGAGCATTTAATAATAAATGAGCACCTGGACCATAAACATGATACATTTTTTTAATTTAGTGTCAATGTTTTGAATAAGAGAGAGAGAGAGAGGCATCAGGCTGAATGGGAGAGCTCTTGGCTTCCAAACTGATGGGTCCTAACTTTGTATGCTGGTGAGCATCAGGCTGAGTGGGAGAGCTCTTGGCTTCCAAACTGATGAGTCCTAACTCTGAATTCTGGTGAACACTTGGGATTTGGAAGATTTTTTTTTTGGAAGTCTTTTGTGTCCATCTGATTCTATTGAATACCTGACATAAGTCTATAGGGGGAAAGTAAAGATGGCTTGTCATTGTGCTGGCAACATAACACTGTTGACAACCATAAAAACAAATAAACTTAATATCATTCCAAACATGGATCACAAGATCTGGCCGCTAGCATTTTACCGGTTACGGTGCATGAATAAAAAAAATATGACCACGTTTTTTTAGGACATCAGATCTTTTTCTTTTTTTTTTACTATATAAATACAGTATTGTTTGACACTTACTAAAAAAAAATCAAGATATTTACTTAAAAAGTGGAGCTGACTAGAGTTGAGATGGGGAAGATCAACTATGACAGGTAAAGAATGTTGGGAAACCGTGTTCCTTTTAATTAAAAAAAAAAAAAAATCTAAGTCAGCATGGTAAATGTTATGCTGGGGGGGGGGGGGGGGGGGCAAATGTTTTAAAAATTAGTTGAAGAATAATTCAACTTTAAGAAAGATGTCAACTGCAAGTGGGGGCAAGGTGGATGAGTGGTTAAGCACTTGGCTTCTGAGCCTCGAGTCCTGGGTTCGAATCTCAGCGAAGACTGGAATTTCTGGACTTTTAAGGCATCCCTAAGTCCACCCAACTCTAATGTGTACCTGACTTGAGTTGGGGAAAGTAAAGGTAAACTAATTGATACAATTAGACTTAATGTAAGCTTTGTTTTAAAAAAAAAAAAACATTTTTGTTTTTCTTGTTTAGTTTTTCAGATCTAAACAAGACAGAAAAGGTGAAAACAATCTATTTGACTAGCAGGAGTCTACTAAACAAAGATTAGATCTACTGTAGCCTCTGCTCAACTAGATCTAGCCGCTAGCATTTTACCGGTTACGGTGCACGAATAAAAAAAAATATGACCACATTTTTTTAGGACATCAGATCTTTTTTTTTAAATTCCAGACTATTTCCAGACATTTACAAAATTTACCTAGAAAAGTAGCAATTTTCCAAACTTTTTCAAGTCTGAAATCTGTTTTTTTTAATTCCAGACAGCGTATGAGCCCTGTCTACATGCAAGTAACAAAATCAATCAAACAAAAACAAAAAGACTAATAGTCCTCCTTTATGTAGCTGCTGACTTTTTGTAACAGCAACTTTGCTCTCAATAACTAATGAATGATAGAGATTTTAAAAAAATATTTGTATCCCAACCAAATCCCCAACTACCCAAAAAAAAAAACAATGACAGTATAAATCAGTATATATTATAATATTCTAGTTTCGAGATGTAGACCAGAGTTGGTAACATTGAAAGAAAGTAGTCTAGACTAGAATACTAACTAGATCTAGTTAGACTTAGAGATGTATAGAGATTCTATATTGATGATATCTAATAGTACTAAATTATATAGTATCTTAATATATTACTATTGATGTATATTGAAAAATGTATAATATTAGTATTAATAGTATTATAAACAAAGAGACGATGCGTAAAATGTTCCTGAACTCAATTTGTTTATTTTTAAAACTCTTTAGTGAGTATATGCAGGAATTTCAAGGTAAAGATATCCAGACCAGATTTAATTTTAAGATGATTATATTTTGAAAAATTATAATCATCAAACTAAAGTTTTCTTTGTGGCCAATTAGCTAGTATTTTTCCCAAAGATAAATAAATTGTCAAATTTATAGGAAAATCATTAGAGACTTTTTCAAGAATTGTGTCCACTAAATGTCAGATTTCCATGTTGAATCCATGAAGTAAAGTAGCAATAATACATAAAACACTGAACCATAATCTTCAAATACAAAAACAAAATTTAATCAAATACTCTGAAAGACACAAAGATAAAGGCACATTCCTCGTCCCATATGCTAGGACAAATTTGTACAAATACTCCTTCTTCCCTAGTGCTATTAGAGCATGGAATGGGTTGCCTGAGCTAGCCAGGAAAACCAGTGACTTGGCAGAATTTAAGTCATTGGTTAATATGCATGACTAAATGCATGACGCGTAGGACGTAATCATCTTCTTTTTTGAAGTAACGTCTGTATTATATAAGATAAGAAGATAAGAGTTTGCAAGCTAATAGATTTATTATAGATCTAGGTCTAGCTAATCAATTTAATTATGACAATATAGAATAGATAGACAAGATCTAGCTAGTTACATGTAGTATATTTAGTATAAGTATAGATCTAGATTATGATAACGAGTAACTAATGATAGAATAATATTTTAATTTCATAAAACTAGAATAGATCTAATCTACTAGTCTAGAATAGATCTAAATCTAAAGATCTAGAATCTATCTCTAGACATTCTAGATAAAATCTACTCTAGTCTAAGTCTTAGACTATATAAAAGTATTATTATATATATAGATAGATTATGATTACATCTATAGACTATATAGTATAGATAAGAGTATAGATTATAGATCAATATTTATATCTTATAATATATATATATAGAGAGAGAGACCTTAGATTAGACCTATATAATAATATATTATATATACTACATAATATAGATCTCTCTATATATATACTATTTAACTATTTAGTATAGCCTATATATATTATATATATATATATATATATAGAGAGAGAGAGAGAGAGAGAGAGTGTGAATAGTTTAAGTCTATCTTATTTATCTTATATAATTATAATACAGACGTTACTTCAAAAAAGAAGATAATTAATATACTACATAATATAGATCTCTCTATATATACTATTTAACTATTTAGTATAGAACCTATATATATTATATATATATATATATATATTAATATATATATATATATATATAGAGAGAGAGAGAGTGAATAGTTTAAGTCTATCTTATCTTATATAATTATAATACAGACGTTACTTCAAAAAAGAAGATAATTACGCCCTACACGTCATGCATTTAGTCATGCATATTAACCCATGACTTAAATTCTGCCAAGTCACTGGTTTTCCTGGCTAGCTCAGGCAACTCATTCCATGCTCTAATAGCAATAGGGAAGAAAGAGTATTTGTACAAATTTGTCCTAGCATATGGGATGAGGAATGTGCCCTTATCTTTGTGTCTTTCAGAGTATTTGATTAAATTTTGTTTTTGTATTTGAAGATTATGGTTCAGTGTTTTATGAATAATTGCTACTTTTTGATAGTTTCATCAATATGGGGATTACATAACAGTTTTACATTTATTATAACACCTAGGTATTTTGCGTTTTTAGTCTGTGTTACTGGTTAGCCATGATTGGCATGAATAAGATTTAATAAGTGGAATTAATTTGTTTTAGTTTTTTTGTTACTCTTAACAACTGACATTTTTCTGGGTGGAAAGACATGCTCCAATTTGATTCCCATTTCTGTAATTCATCTAATTCTTTTTGTAAAATATCGGTGTCTTGTGTTGTTTTTATTGTTCTCTCTATATAAATGCAATCGTCTGCAAATAATCTGACTTTTGTTCCTGAAGTATTCCAATTTGGTAAATCATTTATGTAAATTAAAAATAGTAGTGGACCTAAGACTGTTCCTTGAAGTACACCTGAGTTTACTGTTAGTGTTATCAGTGTTGATTTAAATTTAGTCAATTTAGAGTTAGAGCCATTTATTATTACAGTCTAGTCTATAAATACTATAATAGTCTACTAGAATCTATATTATATATATAGTTATAGGTCTATATTTATATTTAATATATTAGATCTATAGTTAATAGTATATTATTTATTATACCTTATAGTTATAGACATTATAGTAAATTATAGTTATAGATAGATGAGTATTAGATCTAGAATTCTAAATGAGTCTACTTGACAAGTTAGTTAAAAGAAATACTGAGGGCCTAATAATAGGCTAATTATCCTAGATCTAATAGATTTATAAAGAATCTAGATCTAGTCACTAGAAGACTCACTAGTCTCATGTCTAGACTCTAGACTAGTCTAGAATCTAGCCATTCTAGGCTCAGCCAGTCAGTGAGGGCGACTTGAGACTCAGTGAGACTGAGCCAATCATGATTTTTCAAGTGTCAACAGTTACAGTGTACACTACTGTACAGTAACAGTTTTTAGTCTTCAGACAGATCATCAAGACTAAAGTTAAAGTGTAGATCTAGATTAGATCTCTAAATCTATAATTGATCTTCAATAGTGCAAGTTTACACTTATATACTTACAAATAGATCTAAATTTAGGCCTAGATGAGAACAGAAAAGAAATAGACTCTAGACCTAAATCCAACCCCGAATCCAATAAATCGGTTTTCGATACTCGGCTACCAGCTTTGCCATGCTCAGGCAGAGGCCCAAGATTCGGCTGTTTCCGTAAGAGTGCGTTTTTTAACGAAGAAGCTGAAGGTCACGTGCTCACTTTCTGTGTACCATCCTCTGTGCATGTGTGTACACCTTAGGGGCTATGTTCTGCTAACCTCAGATTCTCATTTTCAATCTAGTTCTAGCTCTGTTTATGGAAATGAATGGAATAGTACTAGATCTAGATTGACTATTTTATATAGATATAGAATTGTTCTTCTAACTCAGGCAGTAGGCCTACAATTTTATCATTAAATTTGTTTACAAAGCCTATATGTCAGACTCAGTAGGGGTCGGATCTTTTACACCTTTTTTTTCTCCCACTTCCTATTATCGGATCAAGTTAAAACTTTGCACAATTATTCGTTGTTGATGACAATACATTAATCAATTAAAAAAAAAATCAATTAGTCGTAATAATTTAACTTTGTTTTACATGTTATCATGGGCGTAGCCGCCCCCCCCTCCCCCCGAAATGAAATCCTCATCCCGTAAAGGAGGGGGGGGATCGGAATTTAGTGACTGATTTTTTTTATTCTGTTTATTTTAGGTGAGATTTTAATGCTAAACCATCACTTGCCCCAGCGCAGCCAAGGGCTATTGAGTTTAAAACTCCCTACCGGGGTTTTTTGAGTTTAAACCCCTCTTCAGCGGGATTTGAAGCTAAAAAATACCTCTTCAATATAAAAAAAAAAGCAAATTACACACTCAAAAATCTCTGAGCGCAGCCAAAGGGGTTTTGAGTTTAAACCCCTCTTCAGCGGGATTTGAAGCTAAAAAATACCTCTTCAATATAAAAAAAAAAGCAAATTACACACTCAAAAATCTCTGAGCGCAGCCAAAGGGGTTTTGAGTTTAAAACTCCCTACCGGGGTTTTTTGAGTTTAAACCCCTCTTCAGCGGGATTTGAAGCTAAAAAATACCTCTTCAATATAAAAAAAAAAGCAAATTACACACTCAAAAATCTCTGAGCGCAGCCAAAGGGGTTTTGAGTTTAAACCCCCTTCAGCTAAAAAAAATACCTCTTCAATATAAAAAAAAGCAAATTACACACTCAAAATTCTATGAGCGTAGCCAAGCCAAGGGAAGTTTTGAGTTTAACCCCCCCCCTCCTCCAGAGGCTTTTTAAAAAGTTTAAAACCCCCCTGATGGTTTTGAGTATAAATACCCCCATACAGAGAGTTTTGAGGTTGAAAACCTCTCTCTTCAATTTTATTCTAAAGCAAACTACAGTTACCAAATTCTATGAACGTAGCTAAGGGGCTTTTTAATAAAAAAAAAAAAAACACATATTATATAGTTTAAAACCCCCCAAAAATGATTTTGACGATAAAACTTCCCTTTTCGATATAAAATCTAAAGCAAACTAAAGCCAGTTAATTCCAAGAGCATAGCCAAGAGAGGTTACACATTTCTACCATTGACTGGGCTCCGTTAATAAAGTGCAGTGAATAGTCATCTGCCGAAATTGAAAAAGACTAAATGTGGCTCAACAAAAATGGCGAAAACGGATTTTAGGAGTCAATTATAGAGATCGGGTCTCAATCAAGGAAATCATATGCTAAACTGGGAGTAGACCCCTTAGTAAGGTTGTGACAGAGCGTCGCATGAGGATTGCGGGACATGTTCTTCGACAAAATGAATTACGCATAATAAGAGTTGCGATGACATGGAGGCCATTACGAGGAAAGCGCAAACATGGACATCCTAGTACAACTTGGCGTCACAATTTCATGGAGGTCCCCAGAGCAGGTGGAAAGAGGCTTCAGACATCGCCAGTGATAGAAGTTTGTGGAAGCAGCTTGCCTCCCAAAGCGCCGAACGACGCGGGAGTATCTAAGTCAGTAAGAATAACACATAAGGTTTTTGAAATAAAACTTTTTAATAGCAAGATAATGCACTGTCGATACCTCAGAATATGCATTTTGTTGACTTTCAATACCGAACTAGTGCTTGGCGGCGGGGCTCCGCCCCGCGCTGCAGGAGCTTACAGCGCTCCCCCAGACCCATTTGCTTGCAAGGGCGGGGAGTCTACAATTTTTCCACTAACTCCAGGAAGAACTTATTCTAGGGTACAATAAACGTCTTCCAAAGAATGAAGGGTCAGAATGTAATAATTAAGATTATTTTTACAAACACACACATACATTTTCTTTGCCGGGGGGGGGGGGGAATCACCCAAACCACCCCCACCCCCGAAAAAAAAATCCTGGCTACGGCCATGCATGTTATATATTTATATATATATAAAAGTACTAAGCTAAGAGAAGATAAATTTTGCATTACTGAGAGATATGGCTGCGATTAAACGGTGTTCTCCCTTAACTTAATATATGCTTTTTTTTTTAACGCCTTTAAAAAAATTCATTTGCTTGTTAAAACAAAACAAAAAAAATAAATAAAAGCTGCTCATTTTATTCATGTTAAACCAGGCACAAAGACTAAAAACTCAAAACATCTAAGTATAATAATAGACATAATCATGGAATTACTGGTGAAATTATTTAAAAAACTAAGCAGGCTAAAACATTAAGGTTTATTAATTTTTTTTCAGAACATAGATCTAAAGGTAAAATGCTATAGTGCTATAACTACTACAATATTAGAATATGCATACTCTAGAATCCCTCAACAAAAACATACAGAAACTAGAGCAAATACAAAGCAGTGTGATTCATAACAAACCAATATTCAAATCTGATACAAGTAACACCATTAATAAAATCGCGAGACCTTGAGACACTTCAGGACAGAAGAATAAAAAGTAAAGTAGCTATATATTCATAAAACACTGAACCATAATTTACAAATAGAAAAACAAAACACAATGCTTAGACAGCGTAGGAGTTACACCACCCTACACGACTGAAATAGGACTGTTGCATATTAGAGTGACGGGAGAACTACAGAACTGTAGACATTCAGTTTTGTGGATATGCTTGTTGCCACACTTGTCCTTAAAGTCTGTCAAAAGCAGCACTGGCATGAGCTGCTGTCTGTTGAGTAAATTAACTTCAAATAATATAACCAAGAATTCAAGTAAAAAACAGGCTCGCAACATTTTTTTTTAACCAAAATTAAATATTTAAATCAGGGGAGGCTACCAGTAGTAATCAGAATGTATTCTTGTATTCTCGCTGCTTCCCCCTGACTATCTTCGACTACGGTACTGATTATTGTAGATTGTAGATGATATGTATTTTGTAGAGTTTGTAGTTTCAGTAGAGCCGGATATATAGGGAGGCCTGGCAGGGCTACTCTCCATGGGCCTCCACAAGAGTTAAAAAAATCTTTATTTCGACGGGTTAGCAACTTATATATTTTTTCCCCCTATGAAGAATAATGTCCGCATTTTCACCTACAATACATTCAATCTTACAGTTTGCAACTCTGTCGTTGTTCAAAAGTGTCCTATAATAGTAGCTTCGGATTTCCTACTTTGCGTAATATCTAAACATTTACAATTTTGTTACTAAACTATATATATATACTTTTTTTTTTTTTTAAACGAAGGAAAATTTAATTTAATTTACAAGTACTCTCTTTCTTTTATAATACGGCATGCTTTTAAAATAGTTATAAATATGTAGATTTTTATTTAAGCTTTCGAAAAAGTGTAGGGGCCTCCACATCATTGGCATATCTAGAAATTTGCCATCATTTAGGGGGCCCGGGGGCTTAACCTCTTTGGGCCCATGCATTTTGCGTAATATTTAATATTTTATGTTAAAATCCCCCCCCCCCACACACTAATTTGGGGGCCATCCTCTCAAGTGGGGATCCGGCTGGATTTTCAAATTTTCCCCCATCCTCCCCCCCCCCCCCCACCCTAGCTACGCCTCTGCTTCACATAGTTAAATCCGGCCCTGAGTTACAGTCAAATCGTTTTTAAAAACAGCTTTCTAAAAAAACAACAACAAACAAAAATCTAAATGCCAATTTCTCTTAGTATGTTGGAGACAAAAATTGATTATTAATTTTTAAAAGTGTAATTTTAGTTTCAAACACGTAACCACCCCCCCCACACACACACACACACCTCCTCTTTCTTTATTAATCCCTTTTTTTTTTCAGTTCTCTCAAAAGGGACCAGGGCCGGGTTAAGGCAAAAGCAAAATAGGCAGCTGCCTAGGGCTTCCGATTGGTGGGGGCCTCAGACAGGACTCTACAATATTTTGTTTAGAGAAGAAATGGTAAAACCTGTCACCAATGTTTATTGTACACTAGGATGGTCTTATTCCACACGCTAGAACAAATTCGTACAAGTGCTCCTTCTTCCCTAGTGTCATTAGAGAATGATAAACATGCAGGACTAGATTGACACACGAAATGCCTAGGATGTACTTATGAAGTCACGTCTGTAATACACAATGTTATGAAAAGAGTTCATTAAAATTCTTTGTCAGTAGACGCAAAGATCTCGAGACCAAATAAAGTGACTGTCCATCGCTACCGGAGTATAAAGCAAGTAAACTGCTTATGGTACATTGTAGCCGACATGTAATTTAGAGTCACCAAGCTTGTTCAAGAACTCTCGAGGTTTTGCAGACAAGTGGCAAAAGAAAATAACCAATCCATTTTTATTAAAAATAAATTTTAAAACATAGGCCTACACTATCTTAGCTGACCAACAAACGTAAACTTTAAAACATTATAGGCTGACAATATCCTCGCTGACCAATACACTCAGTCTTTAAAACATATGCCTACGATGTCTTAGCTGACCAACACACCAAAAACAAAGGGCGTTTGGGCCACGAGGCGATCATCAGCTGCAAACAAACTAAAAAGAGAAACTGTTAAAAGGCCTTTGGTGAGGACTCAGGGGCGGACTGGATGTCAAAATCGGACCGGGCATTTCTATACAACCCAGCCCACAAATTCTACATCATATGATGGGCATTCATTTCTATCTGTCCTCAAAATCAAAATCAATATTTTTAACTTGATAATGTATCGATATGCATGCATACAGTGAACTCTATATCTTTATAAGAAATATAGGCCTCGTGTTGCGTTTTAATCAAGTATGTATTGGTCCTAAAAGGATGAAGCCTACTAGTAGCACTGTCTATGGTTGAAGGCTATTACGTTATTTCGGAAAATGTGTTCAATTAAAATAGTATTTCACTGTAGAGTCTGTAAAACATTTGTGTTTAAACACGGCGCTCAGAGGGCCTTTTACAAGAGAATATTATAAAAACTTTGACAATTTGATATGTGCCATAATCGTTGCGGCCTTTTCGGTGTCCCTACAGGCCCATTTGGGTACCGGCCCACCGGGCATTTGCCCAAGTTCCCATATAGCCAGTACGCCTCAAGTTAAAGTTAGGATTAGGCTATCGAAGCAGAAAACAAAGGAAACTTTGCTAGTGTAAATGTGTTGGGAATCGGGATTAAGTGGTCGAACTAAGATGAATGCGTGTGATTCTTATCTTATAAAACACAGAAGTTAATTCAAAAAAGATGATTACGTCCAACGTTCCTAGGTCAATCTAGTCATGCATGTTAACCAATGACAGTGAGTAGATCATATTCCTTTGTGTCTCCTGAAGTAAGTCACGTTACCAAGACAGAGGGACTGCCTTACGTGTGCATGTAATTTACATATGAGTTTACGTGTTCTTTTAAAAAGTTCTAGATGACAATAAAACTTCTGTATTTCTATTGCTTTCTATGGTGTTATTCTTTATAACAACTTCCTAAGTAAATAGAACAACTAGAGCAGCACTGTTGTTTTTTTTTTTTTTTTTTTGAAAATGCTTGCTTTTAATATAGTGTTCTGATCTTGAACACTGGAAGCAGCTAAAATTGTAAAAAAAAAATTAATTAATCAAAAGATACACACACAAAAAAAAGACTTTGAATCGCATGGCCACATTCTTGCTAATCTTGGACGCTAACTGCAGGACTAGAGAGGAGGGTCCTAGCAATGGAATTGAGATGTTATAGATTTATAGAATGATACTAGGTATCACCTACAAAGTCTGCATCGGAAATGAGGAGCCCCACGATGACTGGATGACCATTGTCAAAAACGCAAACTAAAACTTTATGGTATATCACAAGTTCCTCAGGGCTCGCAAAGACCTTCCTTCAGGGAACAGTACCAGGAAAAGAAGAAACAGACAGAGAAAAACGATGGGAAGACAACATTAAAGAATGGGCGGGCCTGTCATTGAAAGAGGTTCTATCCAAGGCAAAAGATAGATCATGTGTGGTGCCCCAAAGCAGTGCTTGATTTAACTTAGTTAAAGGCAACAAGGAGTCTCGGTGGCTGAGCGGTAAAGCGCTTGGCTTCCAAACCGGGGACCGAGGTTCGAATCCTGGTGAAGACTGGAATTTTTTATTTCGGGAATTTCGGGCGCCTCTGAGTTCAGCCAGCTCTAATGGGTACCTGACATTAGTTGGGGAAAGTAAAGGCGGTTGGTCGTTGTGCTGGCCACATGACACCCTCGTTAACCGTAGACCACAGAAACAGATGACCTTTACATCATCTGCCCCATAGACCATAATGTCTTAAATGGAAATTTTACTTACTTTTATTAAAGGCAACATAAACTATAGCTTAGGGCTCTCTATTGCCTAGGGGTCCCCCCAAATATTGTTTTGAAGAAAAAGCAAAGGAATAAATTATCTCATGTTGATTACAAGGGGCCCCATATCTCAAAACGCTTAGGGCCTTATGTAGTCTAAATCCGGCCCTGTATCAACGATTCAACTTAGGGGGAAGATGAAGGTGGTGAAAATATATTTTTAAAAAAATGAGACCGAGAGAACTTTGTGCTTCCTGGAGGTTTTGATCACTGTTGAACTTGAAAAGCAAATACGATCAATGTACTTAGAGACCATTTAGATGTCGAGTAGTCTTTTATCTTCCTGGTGTGTGTGATGATGGACAGTCCGAATGTTCCACCTGGACATTTTCATGTTCATCAAAGAGTTGTTTTTTTCCATCAGCCAGTTAAAAAAAATTCTGAGACAAAAACTTTGTTTTCCATTAATGAGACTGAAGAGTTCCTCCAAACCAAATGAAACACAAACAACAACTTTGTTCCTTAGTTGGTCGAACTTAACCATCTGGTCAAAGTCTCATTAACCAAATCTTAATTAGGAAGAGTTACTTTGTGAGACTCTAATATTTTTTTTAATCAATCTCGTCAATCTATTAGCGCTAATGCAGACGACGTATAATTAGTTTGAATCCGGACATCAAATGAAATGTTTCATTCTCAGGTGAATTCTTAGCAAACAAGACGTTGATTGCCATATGACACTATAACCTTGGAGCGATCAATATAAATCAATTTTAATTTTCAACAGTTTACAAACATGTTTTGATGACGTAAAACTAATATAATAATAATAATAATAATAATAATCTTTATTGTCCGTATGGAAATTTGTCTTACAATTTGTGCATTACAGCAAACAAAAAACATTATAACTATAAGAAACCAAAGTGTACATTCACACCAGACGCACTCATAATTTACATGTGACAAAGTTTATATCAGATTGTTTCTGTTTAATAATTTATATAATTTATTATATCAGATTGTTCTTATAGGGCTGTTGCGGTACCGGTACCCGGATGTGGTCAGGCACGGAGACGGAGGGGCGCCGCCATGAAATATCTAGCCCACATTGCACCACATAAAATCATTACCATAAATAAACGGTTAACAGATCTCGTGTGGCGCCCCAACAGTTCAACAGACTAAGAGATAGGTAAAAGGGTGAGACATGCTTATATTTGAATATCTATTTTTTTTTACAAAAGTACTGTCTGTATTTTACTGTATCTTACCGTATAATGATATGATATAGGCCCTATATATATATATAGGTTAGTAGAAATTTGGGAAGTAATCTCGGAACCAAAAGGGTAGATAAAACAAGGTTACAAAGACAGTTTATGTGGAAATAGAAACTCAAAATCGGCCCCCGAAGTGGTCCACTCTGGCAGGTAAAAAGGCAGATTTCAATATTTTCAGGAAAAAATATCAGAATGAAATTCTATCAAAGGCAAATGACAGAGAAGAATGGAGAAAGAAAGTTGACAGAACTTGTGTGGTGCCCCAAAAGGTCCAGCAGACCAAGGGATAGGTGAAAGTGTATGTGATGTTAGATGTGAGCCTGTCCTAGCTGATGTCATATAATGATTATCTATTTTTTCTAATTGTTCTGCAAACAGCTATTTTCGTACTAAAAGATTCAAGAAAAAACAATATTTCAATAAAAAAAAATAGTTCTAAAAGTGGTGTATTTTTATGAAAAAAAACTGCTTGCATACTTGATTTTAAAAATTAGATTTTTCGCTTTCAGAAAAGAAAAAAGTAGTCGTTGCATCAGAACTTTGAATGTTCTAAAATATTATGTCGGATTTTCACTATCCTTTCTAGTTTACTAGATCTAAACGGGACGGACGGACAGACAGACCACACAAAACTAATAGCGTCTTTTCCCCTTTAGGGGGCCGCTAAAAAACAACAACAGAAAAAAAACATTATTAAGTTGTGCGCTTTGCGGACTTGCATGTAATATATAAATGGCTTCCTTCAGTTGCGAAGTGACTGTGCATCATCTCATAGAAATGAGATGAATGCTTGGGCATTAGCTTTGGTTGGAACGTTGCTGCCCACTGAGCAGTTCCTCCCTCTTCATGTAGCTGATCTATCCAAAGAAACGGCAAGTGCTAATACAATTTGGGATCAGCGGTGTCGCAGGCTCTGCCAGGGTGTAGCACTCTGTTCTGCAAACTGCCTATTTTGTTTTTAATCAGGGATGACTTCTGAAGCCTTTGGGTATAGCTGCAAGGCAGCAAAAGTTTGAATTAAGAGTTTTCCTTCTTCTAGGTAGGTAGCCAGCCATTGCTAACGAGCTCTTCTTCCTCGAAGCTTGCTGATTTACGCGCCAGTTTATCGATGTCTCCCTTGCTGTTAGGGAAAACTGTCCCGCCAAACTCAATATCTGAGCCATACGTGAAGAACAGCCAACTTTATTGTAAATGTAAACAAATATAATAACTACACAGTTCAGATTTATGGAAATTCAACTTCAAACATTAGTATATTTCAAACATTTTTGTACAGATCCAAATTTTAAACAATCCAGACTTCTAAATCGACCGCTAAAATAACTACTTTACAAAACAACGCTTTGTTTCAACTTTTTAAAAAAATTTCACATTTTTTGTAGTGTTAAAAGATCGTCATGTCCAGTCTAGATATAATATATATATAAATCAAACATTTATACGTTTTTGAGATTATCTTTAAAGTTACACACCTTAACTTTATCTAAGCTGCAATCATTTGACACACCTTAACTTAATTTAAGCTGCTGGCATATGATACACATTAACTTTAAGCTGCAGGCAAATCATAAACTTTAACTTAATCTAAGCTGCAGGCATTTAACACAACTTAACTTTATCTAAGCTGCAGACATTTGACACAACTTAACTCTAAGTTGCAGACATTTGACACACCTTAACTTTATCTAAGTTGCAGACATTTGACACACCTTAACTTTATCTAGGTTGCAGACATTTGACACACATTAACTTTATCTAACCTGCAGACATTTGACACACCTTAACTTTATCTAGGTTGCAGACGTTTGGCACACCTTAACTTTATCTAAGCTGCAGACATTTGGCACAGCTTAAATTTATCTAAGCTGCAGACATTTGACACACTTTAACTTTATCTAAGCTGCAGACATTTGACACACCTTAACTTTATCTAAGCTGTAGGCATCTAATGCATAAATAAGAATAAAACATTTGGATCTTCACTTGTTATAGAAATAAGAATTTTTTTTTTCGAAACTTATTAAAATTAGTGCACAAAGAAGCACTGTAGCTATAGCGATAGTATAAAACTGAACACTAAAAAGATCTTATCGTTTGACAAGCCTAACCTGAAGACTATGAAATCCAGAAGTTCATCTCAAACATATTGAATGTGAATCGTGTTGTGGTTATTGAGATGGGAAGACTAAAGAAAGTCTGTTTTAATAGAGTATTCTATTTTTAGACCCAAGAAAAATAACTCTGTGTTAGTTCATTGTAACTATCAGAAAATCTAGAGTTAAAAGACTAAGAATATTTCTTGAAATGAAATTTGGACCATTAAAAAATGTAATGAGGCAGATTAACATTGAATTCAGTTTTTAAACATCTTCTTCAGAGTGTGACATTGTTGGAGTGTGCTTCTTTGATGAAGTTCTGCGATTAAGGTCATCTTCAATGTAATTAAATATTTATGACGCTTATAAAAATTAAAATATAACAATTCCATGTGAAAAAGATATGAAACTTTTCTATACGCTGATGCTCGGTCGTTGGTTTGTATCTACAAACAGCGAGTACATCTGGACCTAGATGTAGGCGCATTAAATTCTTAGCAAAATAAACTTGAACAAACATCTTTGGAAATAAACCTGAATGTAACATTTATTTCTACATAAGTATAAATTAAAAGCTGTAGTTTATTGAGACTAGAAACAAGTGAAAGGCGAATTAAAAAGAAAATATAGCTCACAACACATACGAGTCTTCATCGTCTCTCGGTGAAACTTCCTTATTCTATCACATGACTTTCTCGAGCTTTCATTAGAAACTCTACAACCAAAAGCATCCTCTCCCCTTTCTTCTTCCTTCTTCTATCACATGACTTTCTCGTGCTTCCATCAGAAACTCTACAACCAATACAACCAAAAACATCCTCTCCCCTTTCTTCTTCCTTCTTCTATCACATGACTTTCTCGTGCTTCCATCAGAAACTCTACAGCCAATACAACCAAAAACATCCGCTCCCCTTTCTTCCTCCTTCTATCACATGACTTTCTCGTGCTTCTATCAGAAACTCTACAACCAAAAACATCCGCTCCCCTTTCTTCCTCCTTCTATCACATGACTTTCTCGTGCTTTCATTAGAAACTCTACAACCAAAAGCATCCTCTCCCCTTTCTTCTTTCTTCTTCTATCACATGACTTTCTCGTGCTTCCATCAGAAACTCTACAACCAATACAACCAAAAACATCCGCTCCCCTTTCTTCCTCCTTCTATCACATGACTTTCTCGTGCTTCCATCAAAAACTCTACAACCAAAAACATCCGCTCCCCTTTCTTCCTCCTTCTATCACATGACTTTCTCGATCTTTCATCAGAAACTCTACAACCAAAAACCATCCGCTCCCCTTTCTTCCTCCTTCTATCACATGACTTTCTCGTGCTTTCATCAGAAACTCTACAACCAAAAACCATCCGCTCCCCTTTCTTCCTCCTTCTATCACATGACTTTCTCGTGCTTCCATCAGAAACTCTACAACCAAAAACATCCGCTCCCCTTTCTTCCTCCTTCTATCACATGACTTTCTCGTGCTTTCATCAGAAACTCTACAACCAAAAACATCCGCTCCCCTTTCTTCCTCCTTCTATCACATGACTTTCTCGATCTTTCATCAGAAACTCTACAACCAAAAACCATCCGCTCCCCTTTCTTCCTCCTTCTATCACATGACTTTCTCGTGCTTTCATCAGAAACTCTACAACCAAAAACCATCCGCTCCCCTTTCTTCCTCCTTCTATCACATGACTTTCTCGTGCTTCCATCAGAAACTCTACAACCAAAAACATCCGCTCCCCTTTCTTCCTCCTTCTATCACATGACTTTCTCGTGCTTTCATCAGAAACTCTACAACCAAAAATATCCGCTCCCCTTTCCTCGTCGTTACCTTCGAAACACACACGGGCACTCTATGACACTGTATAAAACAAAATGAATTCACTACCACTCATTGATGAGTTAATTGGTTAATTTCTTAATTGATTTGTGTGTTGTTATCTATATAAAAAAATTATTATTCACAATATCAACATGGTCCGAGAAAGAGAAGCTGGAGAAGAAATGTGTACAAGAATCCACTAAGTCAGACAGACGGGCTTTGTAAAAAAAACTGTATTTAATTTTGCATTGTATAGTGCCTAAAAATCTTTTTACTGTACGTAAAATGAATACTACGTAAACCTAATTTACACCTGATAAACTACATTCATATGCAAGCGCGATGCAAGACTAAATATTTCTATAGTAAGTTAAATGGTGTAGACAAAGTTAAACAAAATAGGTGTTACGTGTTTTGTTTATGTGAGAAATTTCCGAAGCTCTGTTTTGTAATGTTATGTATTTACTTGACAAAAAAACAACTTTTTGTTGGATAGTTTAAATTGAATTTAGGAAGAATAATTGAACTGCGACATTAGTATAAATTTAATATTTGCCATTTTATTAAAAGAAATATTTCACTTCATTTGTTTTGTCGAGTTTAAAGTGCAGAGGAGGAGTTTTAATAATTTAATTACACATCCATTTAAAATCATTGTTTCTAATTTTTTTTAATTGTCTAAACGTAGATCGAATATCACCGAATGTGCCAACCACAACATTGGATATTTAGACCGGAAGAACAAGGGGAGTAACGCGGCTCATTTTAATAAAAAAAAATTATGAGATTTGACAAGCGCTTTCTCAATTTTTGAATATTTTTAAAAAATCCGTCCAGCTTTTTTTTTCATGCTAGAACTATTGCAGATGTTCAGGATCAACTAATCAATGTCAAGGACGTTAAAATTGAGCTTGAAGATTACCAACTAAATTAAGGTCAAAAACAGAAGAGTTTGAAAACTTCGATTCTGCTGTGCTATACTATGCACAGCGATGATCATATAACTGTTTAATAATACAGTTTGTCTACACTTTCTTATTTTCTTCACCGGATACACCAAAAATGTTGCTATTTTTAGATTTTCCGCCAAGTTTGAAAATCTCCAATAGCAGCACATTTTTCATAAATGGTAATTTTTTTTTTAATTGCATTTTTTGAAAAGTTTTTTCTTGTCAGAATTACTTTTCGCCGCTCAACCTCACACTGATGGATGGCCACCCAACCTCACACACTATTGCCGTCCATGATGCTGCATCCACCAACCATTGTGTTTCTACGAATATGATTTTATCATTACTTTTGAGAAACTTTTCACAATTCATATTGACTTAAAGGGAAATAATCGAGTCAATGGGAGGTTATTTCGAGACAACTTGCACACAAATGTTGTACATGTTTCGGATGTTCCTTTAGAGTTGAAGATAATCTACTTCCTAGTCCAAACCTCCCGCAGACGACGGGGGATGGCAGCGGGCAAGGTATGAACTCGACAGTCAGCCATCCGCGAGTAACAGATCAGGTCAAAGATGCAACGAATTGAAACGATTCTTCTATGGTAAATCAAATATATTGTTACGTATCTCTCTATCCAGGCTCTCTGCAAACTGCACCTTACACCACCAACTTAAAGAACTTGACAACTCTGGGCTTCAAAATAACGTAATAGTTTAATGTCGATAAATAACAGCCAATACAGTACAATTGGCAGCACGTAACACAAGACTGTACAAATATCTCTCCGCCGTATCAACTCTTGCACTGGTCTCTCTGTCTCGTCTCGGACTGGTACTGAGCCGTTGTAACGAACTGTAGATCGGGAAGTTGTGACTGACTGGTCTCTGATACCTTCGCTCTTTATATAGGGTCCCTACTGGCCTTCTCGAACCGGACAGAACGACGCTCGACGTTTCTAGGTGGTCAGATGACTACAACTCTCGTGACGCTCCTGAGCTCTGTTCACAACGTCGATCCTTCCCGGACCGCCGTCGATCCTTCCCGAACCGCCGTGTTGACACTCGTCTCGGCTGACCATCGTAGCTCGTCACGGTTGACCGCTCGTCTAGCGCTGGCCTGGGGCGATTTGCGTCGGCTGACTACACACACACTACTACCCCCATTTGTGCCACCACCAGGTTTATAACAATATCATAATGTTTTTAGACAAGTTATCATAAGTAGAAAGGAAAAAAAAAGAGTTTTTTGAAAACAAATATTACATACTATTTTGGATGGAAAACCTAGATCTAATCTTAATCTTTGTATCACTTTTATCAACAACCAAAATCATCTAACAATGTAACACTGTCAACAGTTACGAGCTAATTAAATGCAGATAAAAATATTCCTTGTTAAGCATGGCATCATTCCGAGTGGATGACCATGTACGGTACATTACACTGTAGCTTTTTCCCCCAAATAAATAGCACCTAGTGGCCGCCTCTCTGGTGCTGTCGTGGGAGTTATACATAACTTCATCTGCAAATCTTACAACATATGTAGTTGAAATGAATAGTTCGAATACCTACATGACCTTTTCAATTTTCGACAACCGCTATAAACATATAAACAATTTTGAAGATTACTTAGTTCTTGAAAATATATGACAATCATGATTTATAAAAATGACGGGAGTTGGTGGATTGTGAAACGATAGGTCGCGAGTTCGAATCTCAGTGAATGCTGGGATTACAGATTTTCATATTTCTACCATTTACATGTGAACACTCAACTCTAAATTGTACCAGATATTAATTTGAAAACTGTAAATTGTACCAGACATTAGTTTGAAAACTTTAAATTGTACCAGATATTAATTTGAAAACTGTAAATTGTACCAGACATTAGTTTGAAAACTATAAATTGTACCAGACATTAGTTGGAAAACTTTAAATTGTACCAGACATTAGTTGGAAAACTTTAAATTGTACCAGACATTAGTTGGAAAACTCTAAATAGTACCTGACATTAAATGAAGATATTAAAGGCAGTTGATTGTTTTGCTGGCTGTACGCATGACACGCTCGTCAATTGTTGAACTAGAAACATGTGAGCTTTTCACTTAATGAAGGACTTGACGCTTATATCTTTTAATTTATGGAGCATAGCTCGCACAACTCTATTAGATTTGTTTCTTACTAATTTGATAACTTAGGTCAGGAAATGTAACTTGAAAGACAAAACTAAATAATTTTTCAAAGTAATTCATGTTTACAAGAAACACTTGTACGGTGTACAGAGTTAACACTAGAGTTATTTAGACACACTTCTAATAGTCGAAAGGAAAGATTCTAGTCATTATATTTTTAAGGTTGACAAAGTCCTACAAAGAAAGCTCACCCACGACTGCGGATTGTGTTGAGTCAGAGTCAGACATGAATTTAGCAGACAAACATTTCCAGCTTGTGGTCAATCTTGTTTCAAGTGTCTAATCATAAAACACAATTTCCACAACCAAGTGTGGGAATAAAAACTTAGAGAATGAAGGCAGAGAAAGAGAGAGAGAGAGAGAGAATGAGAAAGAGAGAAAATCATAAGGAATTTATTTTCTTCTTATCTTATCTTATATACTACAGACGTTACTTAAAAAAAGATAATTACGTCCTACGCATTTCATGTGTCAATCTAGTCATGCATGTTAATCAGTGACTTAAACTCGGCTAAGTCCTTGGTTTTCCTGGCTGATTCAGGCAACACATTCAATTCTCTAATGGCACCAGGGTAGCTTAAAAATGTGTGAAAAATTTCATTAAAAAGATTTAATCTTCACATTCTAAGAATATTCTAGTTCTCTGGAAACATATGTAAGAGAGATTCTCCAGAGGTTGAATGATCAGCTCGGACGTCAAGTTTGTTCCTGATGCCGTAGAGGAAGAAGAAACGGCTTCCGAAAGTGACAGAAGAAAACTTATTTAAAAAGTCTCGTCTGCTTCAGTTGTGACACAATATGTAGGTCACAGCCTGGTCGTCCTAGCCATGTAAAATAACTGAAATCTTCCTTAATCGTCTGTATACATTCTAGCTTTAATCTACCTGCCAAGCCTGGCAAATTCACTTATGACCTGTTGATTCTAATTTGAAACTTCTAACAGTAATCAAAAGGAATTGTTAATCTTTCTATTTGAAAATTCACAGGTCTACAACTATGCTGTAATCAAGAACATTGACTTAAATGAGCTTGTGCAGAATGGAGCCATGGATGTGATAAATGCTAAACTGACATTTTGTGTAAAAGCGAAGCACTATCTGCGAGTATTGCTGGGGGTGTCGTGTGATTTAAAAAAAAAAATTTATGGATTCATCGCTTTTCTTGATTTAGCCCTTTAGAGTCTAAGGGAGGCATGGGGCCGCATCGGTGCTTTTCACTGGCAATGTCTCTCGGGTCCATGTCCACCTTGCTTTCTTTTATTATGTTGCTCTCTTCCATGTTTACTTTGGTCTCAAAGGCTTTATCTTCCCATGTGCACAACGTCGTTCCTAATGTAGGATATGAGCTCTGCCTTGCGTAGTTGTCGAACTATAAGCATCTTTCTGCGCCACATTTTTGCCACACTTCTATGGATATCTTCTATAGGTCTACATTAAAAAAGGTTTAACTTAGATGAAGCTAATCATTAGCCAAGGGTGTTACAAAACATATGAAGATACAAATTTTAGCGTTTGTTTCGTTATAAATATTTCCCTGTCCACGTGAAGAATCACGTATCTAATGAAGAAGAGTGGTATATTTATTACTTACATTCCACCTAATGGCATTCAATTTCTTCCAAGTTTTATCCAGTAGATATACAATGTAAAATTGGTTTTTATTCATAAAGTACAAGTTTAAACATTTTATTATGGTGATTGAAATAGATAAATAATATATAATTTGTTTGTTTTAATTTTTATAATATGTAATGCTAAAATAGAATTTATATATAGTAGGGTAATGTTTCTACTAAGTTTAAATAACATTTTTTTCAGACGAAATATGCAAAATTTTACTAATAAAATGTCCATAGAGTTCTCTATATCATTGTACTACGAAAATAATCTACCGAAAGGTCATCGTCAAAGGCTGATAACTGTTGGAAAAAAATGTCATCTATTTATAATTTATATAAAAATTACAAATTTTTCAATTTTAAACGTCAACTGCATAAAACATTATCTTTTCTTTTAATAAACTGTTTTAAATCAAATCTAATGTTTTAATTTTCAAAAATGTCATCATTTTGAAGAAATATTGAAATAATATTTTGTACAATAGTATATAAAGAATTTGTAGTTTGATCTTTTAGAAAGAATATTTAACTCATACTATCTCATAGTATGTTTATAAAACCTCAATTTAGAAACATTTTATCATTCCTGTGGTATTTACGTTAAATGTCTGTTTTTTTAAGCCAAAGGTACAAGGTTCAAGTCTCATGGGGCATATATCAATTTTTTTTTTCTTTTTTTTTTTTTTTTTTTGATGTGTAAAAAAAAAGGAGAATCTGTTCTACGAATGCCAAAAAAAATAAAAATTTTGTCTGAATAGATTTATATTCTTAGCTTAAAATGAAGAGAAAGGCAGACTTGTTACTGCAAAATGTTCATCTGGCGTTCTTTGTAATTTTATTAATTCTGTATCTTAAATGATGATTTTGACAGGTAGTCTTGTCTAACAATATGATCAAACCAGTTCTTACAAAAAAAGATCAACATATAAATGGCACTATACAACAAATATCGCGGCATTCTTGATTTGAACAGCCAATACAAAATTGTAAAACTACGCCTTGAGATTGGAGGATCGATGGGAATAGTTATCAAAAAGAAACGAGGAAATGAGCTTTCTGTTGCTTGCTTGTTGTTCATTTTTGAAGTAGAGAAATGAAGCCATTTTCTGGCGCGTATAAAAAAGATAAGCGTAAAATATGGCATTAATTAATGTAAGTACTAGATCTACGGACTTCTAGTGAACTAGTTTCATGTCAATTTCATATCGTTTCTTTAAATTTTCGTATATATGGCCCGCGACACAAGTGTCGAAAACTAAATTGGCCCGCAGGTCATAGGTCGGGCATCACTGGTGTAATTCCTTTACATTTAAGTATATAGGTATGCGTACATCTTCATTCGTATTTTTAATTTTGAAAATTTTGGTCAAATTGCGACAATGACCTATATATTTTATACATCCGCTAAATAGCCCATTGATTTCACGTTTCTCTTATTGAAGCCAGGCAAGGAAAGAGCATAAATTGATCCAATTTTTATTCCACTGAAGCACATATAGGTAATATTGTTCTCAACATATGTCAGAAATACGCCTAATATATTATCTATTTCCGCCAACACAAAAATACCATAAATGAACAGCATTAGGGCTTGCGCAGTTGGCGGTCAGTTTATTTTTTGTTTCTGTTGTGAGCGGGATCACAGCAGACGCTGTCTCCTCCATCATTAGCAAGCAGGACAGCACGCGCATGATGTAGGTGACACTGCCACGCGCAGGAACTGATACCCACAATGCACGCGGCTGGTGTTGCTAATGGAGTTTGTAGAAAAAAAAAAACAAGAGAGTGAGGAGCAGGGAAGGTACGGGAAAAAAAAAGGGGGAGCGATGGTGGAACTGCTGTATAAAACGATATTTCGCCAAATAGAAGAGTGCTCATTCAAGGGTAACAACTAAAAAAAAAAAGGAGTACTTTTAATGACTTTTATTTGCATGTGTTTTTGTGCCATTTAAATAAGTTTTTATTCAGTATTGGCTACACCCGAAGGAAAAATTTACTCACTTAGGTAAGTAAACTTTAAAATCACAATTTAGAACAAGAAGAGAATAACGCTAATGTTTTCTTAACAAATTTTCTGAAACCTATTTATATATTTTAAGGAATTCTGTAAGCGAAAAGTTACAATTTACCACACGTATATGCATATATATGATAATATCACACAAGTCTTCCAAATTATATAGCGTATGTATTGTCGATAGCGAAAGAAGAACACTGTACTAGGTATTGCGCTAGAGATTTCAGCAATAAAGCCATCACAGCACTAACCTCTTCTGACACCATTGATATAAATGAGGTCGCTATGTACATGATCTGCACGACATGCCAGTTAAACTCTTGACTTCAACGACATATAAAGCCTTGTTTTATATGTCTAGGATGTTTCTTCCGAATTGAGGATGCTTACATCCTAGCACAAACCTCGCTCAGGAAGACGGGCAGGTTCGAACCCGGGGCGTCCTAAAAGTGCCGATATCAATAATCCTAGTCTTCTCTTCGGTTCCAGAGCTAAACACTTTACCACTCAGCCACCGCGCCACCTTCTTATGAACTTAAGGTTGCCACTATAAGTTTGTAGTGTAATGAGCTATTTAACGACGCACCTCAGGATACCGACTTTGAAAGCGACTTTAGTAGTGACGTCATTGGAAGCTAGATATTATAGATATCTGAGAAACAAAACAGTTGGCTTAGTTCTTTCAAAGAGACAACATCAAGGTTGCGACAGAAACATGACCAATTACCATTCTACATTGATACATATTTAACTTTTTATTTGTTCTTTTTATCGGCGGACTCAGCGTCTTGCAAAGCAATTTGCCAGAACATAAATGAAAAACTGTCATGGAATCCACATATTGATGAAACTATAAAAAAAAATCAAACAAAGCATTAGGGTTTATTAAAAGAAATTTCTATAAATCAAATAATGTTATTTAACCTTGGTTAGGCCAGTAATAGCATATGCATCCTCTGTTTGGGACCCCTCAACTCAAGAAAACATTAAAAAACTGGAACAGACACAAAATAGAGCAGTGAGATTCATAACAAACGAATATTCACATTTGACTAGAGTAACATCTTTAGTAAAATCACTAAATTTAGAAAGCCTTCAGCCTACATAAAACACTGAACCATAATCTTCAAATACAAGAACAAAACTTAATAAAATACTCTGAGAGACACAAAGATGAAGGCACATTCTTCGTCCCATATGCTAGTACAAACTTGTACAAATACTCCTTCTTCCCTAGTGCTATCAGAGCATGGAGTGGGTTGCCTGAGCTAGCCAGGAAAACCAGTGACTTGGCAGAATTTAAGTCATTGGTTAATATGCATGACTAAATGCATGACGCGTAGGACGTAATCATTCTTTTTTGATGTAACGTCTGTATTATATAAGATAAGAAGATAAGATAAGAACATTATACTCATACATCTTCTGATTAAAGTTATCAACACATCAAACAGCCAACAAACAAAACATTACAGAAATAAAACACTTGCACCTATTTTCTTGATGACTTCATTTTAATTGCGGCCACCTCTGCCTACTATTTTTTTTTTACCAAGCTTATATCAAGTAACTTCGTCTGTATGTCTGTCTGGGTGGAATCCTGAACGCGTTTTTCTCCCACTTACCATTCTCGGATCAAGTTGAAACTTTCCACGATTAATCATTGTCTGTGACAGCACATGAATCAACAAAAAGATTAATTTGTTGATTGTTATTAAATAATTTTGTTGATATAAGATAAGATAAGAAAATTTTTTATTGATCCAATCAAATGGAAATTCAGTTTGACTACAATTGACAACCCCAGGGTAAATACTGTACAATAACAATATAGATGCAAATACAAACAACATTCACACACGAAACACATACACACTTACAACCATCACATTTATAAAATAAACTTCTATGAACTTCTCGATGACGACAGATGATCTTGTAACACTCTGACTGAAAGAGGGATGAAGGAGTTTTTAAATCTTTCTGTTTTAGTCCAAACGGTAAGAAGACGATCACCTCGTTCAGATCTTATATAGAAAAAGGAGATAAGCTATGCAACAATGGTAGCGATGGAACGGGACTCTCCCCCCCCCCCCCCTCAAATGCGAATGGAATGCTCGTCTGCATGCAATATAGCAGACGCGTCGCAAGACTAGGAGAGTAACATTCTTATTGTGTACAGTAAGGATTGAGTCCAAATAATTCATGTCATTGCACTTCATATAAGCGAGCTTTTTATTCGTTTTTTTCTCTCAAATATTTAACTTGTTCCATTGATAGGAGCAGAGTCACACAAAGATATAGAGTCATAGTCTTTTCAAATTGTTTTTCGCCATTTTGAGATGTAAAAAAACCAACTGGTCAGTCGAGTTTACTTGAGAGAAGACTCAAGTTTAATTAACAGCCAAGATGAACTTTTGATAAAAGTCCTTGTATTATAGTTCTTATTCTATACAAATAAAACAAACTGCGACTTTCAGGAGGTTTGACAATAGTGAACTAATTTGGAAAAAAGTAAAATTAGTAATAGATTTTTTAAAACCATATTAAATAGCAAACATTTTATAACTTTGTTTTATTCCTTCTCAAATTGTAAATTTTGTTTTTTAATGTTTCAATCGTCTGCTCTGTAGTTTCTCTAGTCAAAGAAGTTACAAATAATACCCACTGACCTATGTAAAGGATTTAAACGTTGTTTAATATCGTTAAGTTTTATAAATTTTAAAAGTAAACATGAAAATGTCTTAACAAAAGGAGTTTTTGATAACCAAAACTCATTGGTGGCCCATGCGAGTCGGTTGTACTCAAGCATTACGTTGCACAGAATATTGTGATTTTCTTTAAAGTCGATACAAATTGGTTACACGCGTGTGCATACAATATGCACACGAAACTTGCGATTTCATTATGTTATAAAATGTCTGCTTAACATACGAGCTCATGCTTAACATTTTATTTTTAAATTTAATTTATTTAACAAATATGTTCACCCCCACCCTCACTTATCCCTTAGTCTGTTGAATCGTTGGGGCACCACACAAGATCTGTTAACCGTCTTTCTCCATTCCTCTTTCAATGACAGGCCTGTCTATTCTTTTATGTTGTCTTCCCATCGCTTTCTCTGTCTGCCTCTTCTTTTATTTTTTCCTGGTACTGTTCCCTGAAGGAAGGTCTTTGCGAGCCCTGACTTTGTTATGTTGCCATAGAGTTTGGGTTTACGTTTTTTAACAGTTGTTAGCAGGTCATCGTGGGGTCCGATTGATGTATGAATCCACTTTCTAATCTCTTCATTCGTGATGCGGCCTTTGTAAGTGAAACCTGGTGATCTTTCTGTACTATATAGTCATATGTACCTAATGTATCTACTTCTATACAAAGCATAACGGTTGGCTCTCAGGAAGTCGAAAGTAGTTGATCTGCTTTTAAGCACGATACAGGCAATGATGAAATCTGATTTTCATTAGCTCTTTTTTTATATAGATAGACAGACGGAGTGACAGACAGATAAATAAAACTTTTCCTTACTACAGGTGGTTGTGGGGGGGGGGGGGAGGAACGCTAAGTAGAACAAGAGGGCTGTACAGAAAGGACAAGACAAGAAGAATGTTGTGTTGTCTAAGATTCGTTTTGTTTTACCCTCAGAAGCAACGATTATTTCGACCAGGACAAGACGCTCTAGTCTAGAGAATTGGAGGGGGTTGGTATAGAGAAAAATTTCGAACTTTCATCGAAGAACGTCGGGCATCAGCTGGTGTTTACATCCCGCCTCTTACCTTTATCCCAAAAGACATTCTTGTCCTCTTGAAAAATATTCTTTTTGTTTCACGCCATGTTTGACTGGTTCAGTTATCTCGGTACTCTTCTTGATCGGAGTACAATAAGACTAGATTCAGACCAAGAGTTATTAGTCTTTGTTTTGTCTCCCTTGCGATTCTGATAGATTCTGTAATTTTCTTTCTTTATAAAAATAATTGTCTCCCCAATTAGGGACGTTTTAAAGCGTTAATAAATTTATGAAATGTCAGACATTGAATGGGAGATAAAGCGTGATGTGAAGACAAAGGTGGACTGAGTTATTGCTCTTTATGTGCGAAACAAACGAATCGTTTAACTAGGGTTTACATAATTAACAATGTAGTGTTCTCATTATCTCCCTTTTTTACACATTCACCATTGATGGAAAAAAATGGGTGTAGAATGGTATGACTAGATTTATGTGTTTACTCTAATAATAATAAGCGCAATTCAAAGGTAGTAGTAGCTGTTCTATAGATCTAGTTCAAGATATCTTTACCTTGGCGCCAGTGGGTAAATTAACATGGAAAATGCACATGACGTCTTGTGAGTTACCACAGTACCGAGTACATTGCACTTGATGGAGATGTAAGAAAGGTTTCGGAACTCTATCCCAAATCCAAGCAAATCCTTAACTCACGAAAGTGTTTACTTAGTGGCGGCTCTACCACGTTGATGGATTGTACAATATAGGGACAGGAACAACTTTGTCGAGGTATTCGTCCCGCTGTCTCGTCCTAATCAGGGACAACAGAGTGGCACTCAAGGAGTTGGATCCATGTAACGATTGTGAATAAATTCCATGAGTAGGGGGGGGATGGGAAATCTTCAGACAGAGAGATCTATAAAGAGACAACCTCTTATTGCTGGTCACTGAAAGTCCAGGGGGGAAAGGATCTTTACCTTAACGTTTCACTGGACACTTTGACTACGTATGTAACTGTATGGCCACAGGGGACCGTTACAATGACGTGTGGAACATGTACAGAGAGACAGAGAGATTAGGAAGATAAGAGATCGAAAGACGGAAAGAACAAAAGATGGACAGGGAAAAATAGAGGGAAAGAGAGAGAGAGAGAGAGAGAGTAAGATTACCGGTTGAGAGAAAGATTAAGGCTGATAGACAGAAAAAAAAAAGTAACTTCGAACTCTTGTGTATTGCTACAGTTGTCGTGTTATTAAATTAAACACTACTCTCTTACTGAGCAGAACAAAGATAATATTTTGTATATAACACATGATGCTATGAAAAAAGAGCTAGGTGGGGGGGGGGGACAAGAAGTGACCAATGCCCCAGCGCTTTGGCAATATTGTCCTTTTGTTTCTAACATTCCTCCCCTCCTCTTTTGGAACCACACCCAGGTCTCTCGCGTCTCCATTTTAATAATGCATATTTCATAAACCTTTTCTAAAACTACATTTCATTACATGATTAGTTTCTTGTAAACGAAAAATTTGTTGGGTTAGTAAAAAAATGAAATTCAACGCCCGGATCTCCTGTTCATGAGGGATCAACGCGTGTAACTCTTGTTAAAAAGGATCACCCCATAATACAATCAATATAAAAATAATTAAACAGACACATCCAAATAGTACAAGCATGTGTCAGTGTTGATAGCTGACCTTCCAATCTATTGTTATGTATGTATGTGTGTATTTGTTCTTTTGCATCTAAGCATGTATTTATGTATGTCTTCATGTGTGCTATGAGTTATTAATTATTGGTGATCCCATATAATAAAGTAGGCACCGCCTTGGTTGGCGTAAAGAATAGATCAGGCCATAGACATAGAACTATATAGACAGGTCGACAGAAATTAATTTCATTTGATGTGTTTTTAAAAACTATGATCTTTTATTCTAAACATGAATTTTAGCGACTCAATCTAGATTCATTTTTTGTTGATGTCTTCCCATATCAATGGCCGACGTCTCATCGCTTCCCATCACTGGTGTTAGTTGTTAGGGATATATGAGCTAGTCCTAGTTAGCTAAGTTGAAAACAAATGTATTAAAACAAATTCATAATAACGGCCACCTGCCATAATACGAACACCCTGATGTATAATAAATCAGTAAAATTTGTATTAATAGGGCTGCAGCTGTAGCACGGCATAGATATACGGTATTATAGGCTATGGTTATTTTTAATACTGCTTTTAATCATTAAATAATAAAAACTGTATATATATATATATATGCGATCGCCCCCCTCCTCCACCACACGCACGTCTGACCACCCATCCCCCTGCTAAGAGAGAGAGAGTCATATACCCATTAAGGTTGGGTGGACGCAAGGGGCGCCCTAAAAATCCCGAGAGAGAGAGAGAGTACCGTTAAGAGAAAGATTAAGGTTGATAGACATAATACAATTAAATTCGAACTCTTGTGTATTGCTACAGTTGTGTTATTAAATTAAACACTACTCTCTTACTGAGCAGAACAAAGTTACTATTTTTGCTTATACCACTTGACTATTAAGAATAGTCCAATATGGAGACAAGAGTCTATTTAATTGCGTATTGTAATAACTTAAGTGAGGCAACTCAACGAGGACATTGACGTTTATTTACACGGAGACATGACAAACACAAAGGACATCTGCCTTGAGCACAGCATCTCCATATTGGCTCTCTACTTGGGCGGAAATCATTAGTCCTAATGTCAACATCCGACTTGTTTAGTCACTGATAGTGCGCACCTTCTTTCTGCACTATCTTGGATGGCGGTGCGCATGGCAAAGTCATAACATTGCCCCCGTCTTAGCACTTTTCGTCCCGAAAAGAAACACTGCAGCTAAGGTTTGACAGTTCAGGTGGAGGTCGATCAGTTGGAGCCACAGGCGGTAGGGAGCGTGTTCCCCACGAAGCCATCCGCATTGTTTTCCTCCAGTGCCGCTTTCTCTTTCTCCAGTTGACCAGGCTGTTGTTGCGATGATGACGTGGCCGTTTGACACACAAAGAGATATTGTCGAGCACTGTTTTCTTCAGCACAGCCGTTGATCGGACACGATGTCTCAGCAGACCTTCACGACAGACGCCTCTCAAGGGAGCTGCAGGTTCACATGCAGCCACGTTGCAAACAAAGTCCAATTCACCGCAGTCATCCTCAGACAACAGTTTCACGTCCAGAATACAGGTCTCTTCAGTTTCAAGTGGAAAATGTCTTCCTCTTGACGGCTCAGATTTAGAGTAGTCCGATTGACATTCGTCTATGCCAATGTCGATGATGATAGTAGAAGTACATATGCCCTGTTGGTGGTTTTCTTGGCATCTAAATTCTATGTGTGATGCGCCGCACGTACAATTCATGGTAAACTTCTGGATGCAGTTGTCAAGCTTCGAATTTCCCTCGTAAGCACCGGCAGATAGGCAGAGGTCCTTAAGGTCTACAGCAACAGGCTTAGACGCAGACCCAACGTTGTCTTCATCTGTCCGGCTAATTGAGATATAGGTATCAGGTACAACAGGAACAAACGCTTCAGGCACGTAACAGACTTCAGTTTCTTCATTTGTCTCTTTCCGTTCGACTCGGTACATCTCGTTGAGATCATCACAGCAATCGTTGTCACGTTTCTCGTCTTGAAAGTCACAACCACAAGACTTGCTCACAACACAGACACAGACGGCGCTCCAATCCCCAGCGTCTCCGTCACCACTGTTTGTGCAGCCACAGTCTTGACCACGCAACTTCTTTACCAACGAGACTACAGGCAACTGCTTCTTTACCAACGAGTCTACTCCTTCTTTCAGCTGAGACACCATTTTATCTACCTTGTTCCCCATACTGTTCATTTGTTCACACATTGCATCAATACCTTCATTTATCTTGCCAATAAGCTCATAAATCTCCGGTTCAATTTCAAATAGGTAGGTCTCCGGATCTTCGTCTTCATCAATTAGGGCTTGCCGGAGACGATTTGTAAGCACCTCCTTGGTACCACCAAGCTTCAGGCGTCTGTAACGAAGTTCCTGCCTTAGCTCTTTAACTAAAAGCTGGTCTAGTTGTTTCAAAGATGCCATTGTGCTAGAATCCTACCTCCTCTCGTTGAGTCGCCTATAATCCCACTTCTGAGACCAATTGTAATAACTTAAGTGAGGCAACTCAACGAGGACATTGACGTTTATTTACACGGAGACATGACAAACACAAAGGACATCTGCCTTGAGCACAGCATCTCCATATTGGCTCTCTCCTTGGGCGGAAATCGTTAGTCCTAATGTCAACATCCGACTTGTTTAGTCACTGATAGTGCGCACCTTCTTTCTGCACTATCTTGGATGGCGGTGCGCATGGCAAAGTCATAACAGTATGAATTTTTCATAATGTTTTAAAGAAAGACTTTCTTTTTTGATTGGTAAGAAAAAACAAAGACACAAGCAATATATATATATATTTGACGTGTGTGCGTTAGGGTTAAGGTTTGGGTTTTGGAACAAAATTCCCATTCAAAAGTTCTGGATCCGCTAATGATATATATATAGGCAATATTTCAACATCCGTACATTTAGTATTAAGTGTACAGTAACACACAAAAAAAAACACAAGTTTTAATGAAATATTGATTTTCTTTTCGAAAGTCCCACACATTAAGAAAGCAAGAAATTGAAACCTAGACACAAGGTGTTTGTGTTACTTATAAACTCATCGGCAGCCCATGCTTGTCAGTCATATTTACCCAATATGTTAACCTTTTCTAGACGGCTTTTCTTTTGGTTGTGTCTTTGTTTTACCTACCAATCAAAATGTTTCGCGTCATCACCTCGTTAACGGTTATTTACATAATTTTGGCCAAACAAGCCTAGAGAGTTTTGGCCCTTTGACACGTGAGTTACGTTTAATTTCCGGAATACGCCCTAGTTGAAGAGAAAAGTAAAGATTACTCCAGATCTGAATGTAAAATACGTATGTAAAGTAAAATTTCCCCTTTCAGACCTTGCGATCTATGGGGCAGATGAAGTTAAGGTCATCTGTTTCTATGGCCAATGGTTAACTAGCAAGGTGTCATTTTGGCCAGCACAATGACCAACCGCCTTTACTTTCCCCAACTTAAGTCAGGTACCCATTAGAGTTGGGTGGACTCACGGGCGCCCTAAAAATCACAAAATTCAAAATCCTAGTCTTCACTGAGATTTGAAACCAGGACCCCAGGTTCGGAATCCCATCGCTTAACCACTCAACCACCGCGCCATATAAAATACCTATGTGCATACAAATAAACAGATAGGTTACTATTGCAGTGGTTCTCAAACTTTTTGACCCGGGAGCCCTAAGTGAAAAAAGCTACTATATAAGTAAAAAAAAATGTGGATGGAGTGTTTATTGGGTTTATAACTTTTGTTTAAAAATAATATTTTGGAATATTCTAGTAAGACAAAAAAAGAGTTACTAGCGACATGATTTGACAGTTATTTTTAATGCTCGGAACATTCTTCTGCCTTCTTTAGCTGGCCGTGTCCTAGACATCTGTGTCAATTTAGGTTTCTTTGTTGGAATCTGAGTTTGTACACGCGCAACAGGGTTCACAACCCATTTATAATTAACGAAGTGGAGAATGTCTTCCAATCTTTGGTTTAGGTAGTTATAGATAAATACGTAATAGACCAGCGTTCCCCAGATTGGTCACATAATGAAACAGTCTGTACATTCTGAGTATTTAGCAGAAGTAGATAGCGAACAAAATGTAGATCTACATGTTTGTGAATTGAACTTTTAACACCTTTGTTTGTTTGTTTTTTAGATCTAAACATGACGGACGGACATGGCGACGGCGCGACAACAGTAGCGTTTCCCCCCTTCAATTGCCGTTCGAAATAATTTAAAAAAAAATGGTTACGCATAATGTACGAAATATTTCATATGACAAGATCAAGTTGCTTCCCTTGAACCGGCTAATAAGAATTCTGAAAGTCTAGAGTTGCCGATACAAATTTCTAGCTCCATTTCTGTTGGTTTACCACATAAAAGCTCGTTCTTTCGTTCTCTATCCCATAATTTTTTTTTTACTTTGTTACACCCACTGGGTTTCGACACTAGGTTTTCACTCATTCTATGGTGAAAAGGAGCCAAAAAAAAGTGTTTGTAAATTATTACCTAATTGATAATTGCGATCGTCTGCCAGAAGGACGCTGGGATTGAGAGCGCATGCCCAGAGAGTGGCAAACATTGCGGACATCAATTATTTGAAAGCCTCGACGCCATCTTGTCCAACCGTTGTGCTAGATAAAGAGTATCAGTTCAGTATTGATCATCTGATGTTGTTTGTGTCTGGTTTCGAAAATTAAATGAAATAAATTAACTTAGGGAAAAAAATAGATGGGGGAAGAACAAAATAACTCAGGAATATGTCTGTTATTGTTTTCTTCCGGAATAATTTTAGCCACCCTAGTTGCTTTGTGTTGTCTGCCCGTCCGTCCGTCCGTTCATCTGTCGCGTTTAGTAATAAAAAGCTAGACATTTTTTCGTTGACTGACTTGATGAAAAGCGTCTTTTTTAACCATGTCATTTCCTGACAATCAGTGTTCTTGAAGACAACACTTAGCTATGACAAAAACAGGATTACCAAGAGAGTTTGTGTTAATACAAACTCAGAAGCGTCCTGAATGGTCCGCACATGGTGGATTTATTTGATAAGCAATGCAGGTATCAAGGCAGGTCTCAATATTTTCAAGAAGAATGTCAAAAGCTACGAACTACAAACTATCCATAAGCGAAATCATCACTTAATACAATAGACGACATTTACATCGTCTGCCCTCTAGATTGTAAAACAAGTAAAATCCATTTGTGTTCAACGTTCTGAATGCGATTTAGCTGTGAGTTTGTGTCTAACGAATTGCGTGAATATGTCGGACTCCAGGGGCCGCCTATAAACTGGCATGTAACACAAGCTCTTTTTGTCACCTAGTTAATCTTGGTTTCAATTTCCTTGTTTTATGTGTTCAAATAAAAAAAAAAAAAAATCAATATTTCATTAAAAACTATGTTGTTGTTACACTAAATGTACGGATGTGGAAATAATTCACGACTCATTCTTTACGACAACAAAATAATAGAAATACCTATTGTTTACACTGGTTTACCCATAAATGTTGACACATATACACATACGTTTACTCAAACACGTACACAAACAAACACACACACACACACACATAGTGGATTCCAAAACAATGAGAAGAATGGATAGCTCTACATTCAAACACGCACACACGCACATGCTTGTGCCTTTTATAAATTGATCTTTTCTATGTTGATTTAATTTTCAGCTGATCCTTTTTTAACAAGGGGATCCATGCGTTGATCCCACGTAAACAAGGGATAGAGTTTTTGGCGGTGGGATCGGCCTCATTTCGTTTCGTTTTCAAGGAAATTAATCATCTAATGAAATGTAGTTTTGGAAAAGGTTTCTGAAATATGCATTATTAAGGAGACGAAAGGGTTAGGGGTATGTAGCGAAAGGAGTGGAGGAGTGGTTAAAAATAATACAAAAACTAATATTGCCAAAGTGCTGGCTCATCGCTCACCCAATTGTCTCCTCCCTCCCCATCTATTATCACGGAATAGGAGTGCATGTGTTTAGCATATGGAGACTAGAATTATTGTGTTCGTGGTGCACATCTAATCGAGTTGTGTTTAATTGAATAAATGTTACAATATTTACTTCATCCAAGAAAAAGAGTCCACTTTTGTTCTGTCTATCTACCTCTTCCCCCGTTATTCTCACTCTCTCATTTCTGATTTCCAACTCTCATTTTTTCACCTCATTCTCATTCGCTTTCTCTCTCCCTCTCTGTCTCTCCCTCTCCCACTCTGTCTCTCCCTCTCCCTCTCTGTCTCTCCCTTTCCCCGAATATAAGCTTTGATTTAAAAAAAAATATATTTTTTTTTTAATTTTGCTTGTTTTTCTCTCTTACTGTATTTGAAAGCTTAACTCTTTCTCTCGTAATTGACGATACAATCGTTGATTTGACCTCATTAAATTAAATTAATTTTTGATTTTATAAACTTTATTTGTTTTATATAAAAAAGAGCATGCATTCCCCTTTAATTTGATACCAAATAAAACACTTTCTGATAACAAACTAGCAAGTTATTCAAGCTTAATCATAACAGTGTAAAAAAAAATACTAACGAGAACATGAAGAACTCAATCGGAACGTGGAAAATAATTGCGGAGAGAAAGAGTTAAAGAACGTAAACAGGATCTATCAATTAAAACGTAAACAATGTGCAGACTACTGCGCTTAAAATGAATGGTGGAAAGCCCCCAGCTAGTCTGACAACGTGTTGGCGTACTTAAAAAACTTGGAGTCTGCTGAGACGTTGAATGAAACGCAAGAAAGAATGTATCTGCTACCTACAGGTGTCGCCAGACGACGGACATCTGACCCACTCACAGGCGACCACTTGAGAACTAATCCCCGGGAGTTGATTGTGTAGTAAGATAATTACAGATTGTGCGATTGTGGTATTGGAAATGTAATGATTCATTCCTAGAGATAGAGAGAGAGAGAGAGAGAGAGAATGAAATGGGCATTGTTAGAATACAGTCGCGACAGGTTGTGTGTTGAAAGTTGATACTGACATGTTTCCAGTTTGTGAAGTGACCTGGTGTGTCATAAAAACAAATAGGTCAACGCTGTGTCATCCCCCCATCGCCCCCCCCCCCAGCCCTTCTGAACCGTTAGGTATAGATAGATTGTAAATAATGAAGTTTGTATTCGATGTACCGGAAGTAAGAAATCAAGAAAAAAGAGAAAGAAAGAGACAGGAAAAGAGAGAACAAAACACATCTACATATATATATATATATATTATATATATATATATAGAGAGAGAGAGAGAGAAAGATAGAGAGAGAGAGTGAGAGAAAGAGAGAAGCAAAAAAAAAAGAGATGGATTAATGATATAGTAAATTTAAATACTATAATTCCAACACACACACACACACAAACACACACACACACAGTTTTTTAAGCCTAAATTTAAGTAAGAAAAAAAGGTAAAAAGAAAACAAACAAAAACAAAACAACATTACTTCAAACAGATTCACACAGACACATAAGAAATAGTGAGAACAAAAAAAACATTTCTTTTTTTTTTTTTTTAATTGAAGTCTACAAAAAAAAAAAAAAAAAAAAAAAATTTAAAAAATATGAAAAAAAAAAATCTCTCGAACTAAATCAAGTTTTTATTTTTTTATTTGTCTGGCCTTCAAGTAGAAACTCCATACCATTACATTGTTTCAGATGTACTATTAAAAAAAAAAAGTTAGGATGATATGATAATATGTGGATCAATTATAATTTCCCCGTAGCTTTATGAAAGAACCAGCAACAGTTTGAAGAAATCTCACCCTTACCATTGAGATCAGAACATAGAATTCAGTAACTAAAAAATGAAGACTAGTGCCGGTTTTACTTCTCCCTAGGGCTATCCAAATATTCACAAAGCCTCATTAGGTCTCACATTTTCCGCTTTTAAAGAGAAAAAAAATGATCCAAAAAAAATATTTTTTTTTTCTTGGTTTTGTTTTAGTTATTTATTTTTGTCATTTACTGTTGTTTTTCTAAACAAGGGGAATAAATTCAATGTCGTCAGTATTAGAGTAATGTCCCTTCGCAACCAAAAAAAAAGTAATCCAAAGGGCCATTACTGTAAACGCTCTTTATCTACTAGGACTTCACAGGACAAATGATCAATAATTAAATTGGCTCAAGTGCATGCAAATGGCGCAGGTTGTAGAGGGAAGGAAAAAAAAAAAAAACAATAACGAACTAACAAATAAAACATCCAGCAGCAACAGAGACATATGCCAAAAGTGTCATTGGAAGTCATTTCATGACGTCAGCGTGCTTATACCAGCAATACAATTCGCTGTGTGGAAAGATGGACAGGGGAGAGAGGAGGGTGGGCTGAGAGAAAGAAGAAACTATGATGAGTAGAGTAGAGAGAGTGAATAAGAGAGGGGGGGTGGATGCTTATGCAAGATAAATGTTTATGTCAGACGCTCGTGTATATGTGTATGGGAGGGTAAAAGAGACAGAGGGAGAGACATAAAAAAGAGAGAGAGACAGACAGACAGATAGACCAATATAGACAGATAGAGCGAGAGAGACAGAGATTGTGTGAGAAAAAGCAAAAGAAACAGACAGCTCTATATATAGAGAGAGACGCACACACATAAAGAGAGAGAACGAAAGGCATAGACAGAGAAAAAGAGCGAGAGAGACAGAGAGAAAAAGAGAATGGTAAATATGCGTGACAATTTACATATATATATACAGTGCTTTTTTTTGTGTGTAAAAGCATAGGTGCCGGTACTCAGTGATGGATTGCCTAACTTTTAACTACTAATAAACTAATAATAAAATACAAAAAAGTAATAATTTCTCCACATATTGAAAAAGGTGCCGATACACCTTACAAAGGTGCGCACCGTCACTAAAAAGCACTAATATATTTATAGGCCTATATATTGGCATTGAAATAGACAACTGATAGGAACAGATTCAGCGTAACGGAAAGTTATACCTAGAGAGAGATGCCTTGGTTTGGTGCAAGAAGGGTTATTAGAAAATAACTATTTGGCCTTGTAGCCTACACTTATCAGCCTCCATTCACTCATGTCAAGCTTTTCTAAACAATAGAATGCCTGCAAACTCACCCAGACTTGCCAAATAGTATTTTTGATTTTGGTCTGACTCACTGATAGTTTCCTGGCCTATTGTTTTCCATAATGCCACGGCCATTATTCTTTGGTTCGCGATGGTCCATACGCTGCAATCATTTAAGCGTATCAGCCCATTATCAACAGCTGACAGACAGAAGGGCCAGCTTGGAGTGCGGTATAGCACGGTGCAGCTGAACTTTTACCTGGTCACTTCTGCTGAAACAAAAAATGAGCTGATTTTTTTTTTCAATCAATAATCAAAGTCCATTGCAATCTCTGTATAGTGTTATTCAAAATCAAAATAAATTATTTTCTATGTCTTGTCTTATTTATAATCAAAGTCAATTATTTTCTAAGTCTTGTGCTATTCATAATCAAAGTAAATTATTTTCTATGTCTTGTCTTATTTATAATCAAAGTCAATTATTTTCTTTCTATGTTTTGTCTTATTTATAATCAAAGTCAATTATTTTCTTTCTATGTCTTGTCTTATTTATAATCAAAGTCAATTATTTTCTTTCTATGTCTACTCTTATTTATAATCAAAGTCAATTATTTTCTTTCTATGTTTTGTCTTATTCATAATCAAAGTCAATTATTTTCTATGTCTTGTCTTATTCAAAATCAAAGTCAATTATTTTCTTTCTATGTCTTGTCTTATTCATAATCAAAGTCAATTATTTTCTATGTTTTGTCTTATTCATAATCAAAGTTAATTATTTTCTATGTCTTGTCTTATTCATAATCAAAGCGGGACGTGTGCCTGACAAAAACCACTTGGCTACCTATTAAGGGGGTCTAGAGTTCGAAACATGAGTAGAGCAGAGTTGGGTTTGCTGAGAGCCTAAAGACAGCACGGAAAACCTTCTCCCAGATACCCCCTCAACCCACTGGTCCAAAATAGCAATCGGACTATAGCGCTCTGAGCATGCTATAAGTATGAAAGATTCGCTACACAAAAGCAATTCCCAAACCGGGATGGAGAATTTTGGATGTAACATTTAGATGGGAAACAGGAAAATGGAAAACGTGTTCTCTTAACTCTTTCTCTCCTAACCGACGATACCAGCGTTGATTCCACCAGAATGTGGTAAATAATTACGGAGAGAAAGAGTTAATCTTCATTCATTGGCCTCCTTCAGTCGTAGAACGACTATGGTTCATCTCAGAGCACACTTCTTCGTGTGGCTGTGTAGCCCTATTTTGGAGAGACACTTCCGTCCACAGATAGCGCAGGTTAAGGTGGATTTTGCTTCGGTGGTAGAGGAGCTGGCCGTTTTTCGGATTGTACGTTTTTCTTCCTGAGTTGAGACCCGTGTACTTCCACTGTCCATAGCTTTCTTGGTCACTGTCTCTCTCCATCTGTTGCGGTCTAGAGCTATATCTTCCCAATCTTAACGTATAAGCTAATGAGGATACATCAACTATAATTCGGTTTCGACTCCCCTTCCTGGGTAGCCTATCAGTCTAGTCCCTCGTCAAATCTTCCACGACATTTCTGATCTAAATGTCCTATTCGAATTTCCCGATTTCCCTCCTAGGTTCAAAAATTCGAACCAGCAGGTGGTGAATGAAGCAAGACCCACAGCTGACCTACTTTCTGGGATCTCTGAACGCCAACACAGAAATGTCGAAACAAATTCCAAATCTAGTTAATCATAAAGTTTTCACATTAATACACGTAGAATAGTATTTAGTATTCATCATAATTATAAATAGTGCTAATTCCATATATTTTATCCCTATAAAAAATTAAAAAAAATATACTATCAATAAACATTGAAGATAAAGTAAAAAATAGGCAGCTTCAGTACACGCAAACATACTTGGAAACGACCAATTTTAAATAATAAAATATTGTGTATATATTAATTAATGTGTCTAAATACATCTACGATGCTGTAAGCACACAGGAGATTATTTTTATTCTGTTTAAACTTATTTATCATTTTATAAAGCTTATATCAACGGACTCTGTCTGTCTGTCTGGTAATAAGTTTGTACACGTTTTTTTTCCAACATCCATTCTCTGATCATGTTAAAATAATTATTTATTGGCATAGACAAAACTCGAACCGATAAAAATAAGTTTTACTTTTATATATAAAAAGGATTTTTTTTTAAAAATGTGCTTGTTATTCTATTTAACTTGAAAAAAAAAAGAACAGAACTATGTACCAGTAACCAAAGACGTCTTTAGATTAAATTTTTAATCTCGCGTATTCATCATGTTTATAAATATTCTACACAATTATGATTCTTTTTACAACCATATCAAGCTAAAAAAAAACAACTCTAAATATTCTATCTTCAGTATTTACCCGTCTTCTATAATTATATTTCTTACCAATCTACTAACGCTCTACTGGTTCGGATATATCACAATAGGAAGTGTAAAAACAGTGCGTCGGTTTTCTTATATGTGGATTTGTAACGATGATTTGGACGATCCCAAAGATGACTATGACATCTACCCGAATTAGACAACCCAAGTTCTCACCAACAATTACTTCTTTGAGGGAAACAAATTTAGAAATAGCTTGCAGCGGTTTACCTGCTTTAGTCAAGGGCACACCAACATGTTTATTTGTTTCTGACAGCGTGAAAGCCTAAAAAATCCATTGTTTTGGTGCTACATTAGTAGGCGCCTTTACTATCAACAGAAAATTTATCATTCGGTTTCTGATACTCAAAACGTGTAAATAATGATCTCCTGCATCTAAGAAAATCTTCACCGACAGGGCAGGCTCTAACAGTTTCGGGGCCCTATGCGAAATGGATTGCGCGGGGCCCAGTCTGGGTAAGGATAAGGATAATAAGTGAAAATTAAGATTTTGTTTTTAAAAAAAATTGTCTTTACATTCATTCTTTACTAAGTACAAAATCATTATCAAATTATACGAATCTTGCGAAGTCATACAATATATCATCAAAGTTCTGTTTCCTACACAGATCACGCTTAACAGCAAGAATGGCCAAATTGTTCAATCTATCTTCGTAAATTGTTGATCTCAAGTAATTCTTGATTAGTTTGAGATGCAAGAAGCTTCTTTCACCAGGTGCCCCGGTTACGGGTATAGTTAAAAATATTCTGAGTTGCAACAAAGTAATTTGGGAAAGCAGTGTACCTTTTATTAGTGGACAGATAAGCTAAAATTTCTACCGGAGTTTTTGATGGTATTTAGTAGAATATGCCTTAAAGAGGACAATTTTGTTTATTTTCCAGGAGATGTTATGAGGTTTTAGGAGATTTCCAGGAGCGCCTGGAAAATCAGGAGGCCTCGGGAACACCGTTATAAGTTATAATGGCTTAATTTAATAATTTAAACCTTGAATTAGCTCGGGACCTATGAAAGTGCTGGGCCCACTGCACAGGTTGCAGAAGCCTAATGCTGGTCCTGTTCACCGGTCATCCATTTCTAAAACATTCAACATCCGTTGTTAAATACGACCGACGTAGATCTATCAACCTTGACATTCTTACTTCTACCACTCGTTTCCGTTGTACTTTTCAGTGTCGCCACCAAATATCGATCGTCAGGTTTCCCCCCAAAGCCGTCTCAGGTATCAGTATTAATTGAACACATATCTCAGGTTTACATTTGAATCATACCCATAGCACATTATACATCGGCCCACTGTCTAGGATCAGCTAGGGATAATTAGCTTCACCCACCAGAGTGAGATCTGGTCCAACCAAAACTTGATCGTCTGCTAGAGCAGTGGTCGACAAACACGTCATCCAAATGAGCCAAATATGAACAGTAGAAATTTTAAGTTTTTATACACAGATCTATTTTAAAAAATTAGGTACAGACATTTGTATGGTTCCAAGTGCCAATTAGGGTCGGTTTCTTTGCACTGGAGGGCTTGCCATGTATCGGGTATTGGAGGTCCTGTTGGATTAGGTCAAAAAACCGTCAAGGGGGGTTGAACGCCCTCACTGTATGTACAATTATGTTTTAAGTTTGCTGTTTCTGTAGCAATTAAAGTTTTATAGGGTGGAATCGCTAGCTTGGGACCGCCAGATGGCGGAGTCTTTATGGAAGTAATTAAAAGTAAAAACTATAATCTCGATCTTATTTGACCGAAAAGTATTTCGGCGCGCGGATATAAGGATAAACATTGATTTTACGTGCTACAATCTGTGCTAGTGTTGCTGTCTAAAAATGTGGCTCTTTTCTGTAGGCTTGCGTTTCAATAAAGTTTACTTGTCTCTTAGAAGGCAAATTAATAACTAAGGATTTGACCCGCGGCGTAGTATACGCCACTATTTAGTGACAGGTGAACACGTCCTGAAAGACACAGTTGTCTGAATGGGGTGGGTGGTTGGGCGACGTAGAGAATTATATATACAGAGAAGATTACTTGGTCTCCACCTCTTTTTTTTTCTTAGCCGCGCTCTCTGTCGCCGCGAAAGTTACGTGGGTAACTCTAGTCCGACAGAAATAAAAAAAGTTATCTTTCCCTGACTTTTTCATCAAGGGTAAGAGAGTCGGCGTGCGTGCGTCTTGTCCTGCATGGTTGGGCGACGTAGAGAATTATATATATATATATATATATATATTCATGGGCGTAGCCAGGGGGGGGGGTCGGAACTTAGTGACTGATGTTTTGCTTTGATTTTGTTTATTTTAGGTGAGATTTTAATACTAAACCATCACTCCCCACAGCACAGCCAAGGGGGTTTTCTATTTAAAAACCCCTACCAGGGGGGTTCGAGTTTAAAAAACCCTACCAGGGGGGGGGGGTTGAGTTTAAAACCCCCTACCAGGGGTTTTTGCAGTTAAATCCCCCTCTTCTATAAAACAAAACAAAAAAAAAATGCAAACGACAATCCCCTAATTCCAAGAGCACAGTTAAGAAAGATTTTGATTTTAAAACCCCTCTCCAAAATTTACGATAAACCCCCTCTTCAATATAAAAAAAAGCAAATTACACACTCAGAATTCTATGAGCGTATCCAAAGAGGTTTTGAATTTACCTCCCCCCCCCCCTTTAAGTAGGGTTTAAGTTAAAAAATATCTCTTCAATACCCGGTATAAAAAAAAGCAAATTACACACTCAAAATGTTATGAGTGTAGCAAAATGGGTTTTGACTCAGTTTTGAGTTTAAACACTCCTTCAGCGGGGTTTGAGGGTAAAAAATACGTCTTTAATATTAAAAACAAAGCAAAATAAACATTCTAAATGTTATGAGTGTAGTCAAAGGGGTTTTGAGTTTAAACCCCCCGCAAGCGGGGTTTGAAGCTAAAAAATACATCTTCAATGTATATTAAAAGCAAAAGGCAAAACTCAAAATGCTATGAGCGTTGCCAAAAGGGGGTTAAACTCCCTTTCAGAGGGGTTTGATGCTAAAAAATACCTCTTCAATATAAAAAAAAAAGCAAATTACACACTAAAATTATTTGAGCATAGCCAAGCTAATTGGGGGTTTTGAGTTTTAATCCCTCTCCTCAAATGGCTTTTTTAAAAAGTTTAATACCCTTCCAGATGGTTTTGAGTTTAAAATCCCCCTACAGAGCGTTTTGAGGTGGAAAACCTCTATCTTCAATATTATTCTAGAGCAAACTACAGTTACTAAATTCTATGACCGTAGCTAAATGGGGATTTGAATTTAAAAAAAAAAAAACAACTCCTGAGATTTTTTAGTTTAAAACCCCCAAATAGATGATTTTGACGATAAAACTTCTCTTTTCGATATAAAATCTAAAGCAAACTACAGTCACTTAATTCCAAGTGCGTATTCAAGAGAGGTTACACATTTCACCAGTGGCGGGGCTCCATTAATAAAGTGCAGTGAATAGTCATCTGCCAAAATTGAAAAAAACTAAATGTGGCTCAACAAAGATAGCTAAGACAGCTCTTAGGAGTCAGTTATAGAGATCGAGTCTAAATCAAGGAAATCCTATGCCGAACTGGGAGTTGACACCTTAGTAAGATTATGACAGAGCGTCGCATGAGGTTTGCGGGACATGTTCTCCGACAAAATGAATTACCCTATAAGAAAAGTTGCGATGACATCCTAGTACAACTTGTCGCCACACATTCATGAAGGTCCTCAGAGCAAGTGGGAAGAGGCTTCAGACATTACCAGTGACAGATTTTTTTGGAAACAGCCTGCCGCCAAATGTTCCGAACGGCGCGGTAGGGTCTAAAAGTCAGTAAGAATAGCAGATTAGGTTTTTGAAATAAAACAATTAATAGCAGGAAAATGCACCGTAGATACCTCAGAATATGCATTTTGTTGGCTTTCAATACCAGAAATAGTGCTTGGCGGCGGGGCTTCGCCCCGCGCTGGGGGAGCTCTTAGCGCTCCCCCAGACTCCCTTGCTGGCAATGGCGGGAGTCTACAATTTTTCCACTAACTCCAGGAAGAACCTATTCTAGGGCACAATAAACGTCTTCCGAAAGAATGATGGATCAGAATGTAATAAAGATTATGTACACACACACACATATATACATATTTTTAAAAAAAATCGCCGAGGGGGGGGGGGGCGGGGGGGGGAAGGAAAAAATCTCCCCCCCCCCAAAAAAAAAATCCTGGCTACGCCCATGATATATATATATATATATACATATATTGCAGGCCTACACTAAATATTTTGTGGAAGTCGCAGCCAAGGAGTCAAAGCATCGCATATGGCTCGCTATACCCAAGCTTTCGACCACTGTGATATAGTGTGTCTACAGACCTGTAGTGTCTTGTGCTTTTTGTTTAAGTCAACATTTTTACAAAGCTTATATCAACTCTCCTACTCGCCTGTCAGCCTGTCTGTCTGTCTGTCTGGTAAAAGTTTGTACTCCGCGTGATTTCTCCCACAGCAAATCTCGGATCAAGCTGAAATTTTGCACAATTATTTCTTTAACTGACCACACAAGAATTAATAATAAAAAAAATAATTAACCAATTAGTTAATTAACCAATTAATTAATTAATTCTTTTGTTTGGTATTTCGAACACGGGAAAGAAATTGTTTAAGTCTGAAGTGATGATATACGCTGAATTAGTCCCCTTTATAGGTCTTCGTCTAAGTATTAGTGAGCACAACTTGAACTATAGGACGAGACTATAGAAACAAAAGACTAAATTTACAATCTTCCATGTTCATAAGCTCTCCACTAGCAGAGTGGTTACCGTGTTTGCTTGACAATCCTGAAAAGTCTTAAGCCATGAGTTCAAATTCAGGTCGTTCCACTTTTTATTTTTATAAATGCTTTTTTTTAATTGTTAGTCTAGATCTGTTAAAAATTAAATTAAATGACTGATCCCAACTAATTGCTAACCAAGGCAAAAGACAGGGAGGAATGAAGAAGGACGGTCGACAAATCTCGCGTGGTGCCCCAACGGAGTAAGGAAAAGGTGAAGGGGAATGTGATCTATTATTGTTTTGCTTCGCATTCTTCCAAACTTGAAAGCATGAGTCAGTGGCTTAAAGATTCGTGGCACTAAAAGAGAGCACCAATTAGAACTGATGACGTTACGCCTCAGTGGATGAAATAAGGCACCCTACATTGACCAGCTGACTGAGCGATAAGCACCCTTAATCCAACTGTCCCTACCAGGAGTCAACTGCTTTGAGGCACATTTAATCCCTTTTAAATTTGTATCATTTCTGATACGCATGGATCTTCTAACACGCTTCGCTACTAACTCAACCGTGAATATTGATAATTAAAATGTAATAGTTTTCATTTAATGATTCCGAAATTAAGACGAAGACTGTGATTTTTTTTTGTTAAAAAATTCATAGGTACATAACATTCACCGCTGCAGACGATAACAAATAGTGAAAACACTTGATTCCCGCCAAACCCCCCACTATTTCCCCATTAATCATTGAACGTGTATGAAAACAATGGAGTCCTAGGAGAAGAAGGACAGGTTTACAATGCTGGCCATTCCAAACTAAAAAAAATGGGGGGGGGGGGGGGGAAGATTAATCTCCCTTTTGTTTTGGTGCATTTGTCGAGAACGGTATTTGAATGAACAAGGGAGACAACAGATGTGGACTATTCTTCTAAAATGGTTAATGATTCTGTGCATAATATATTTCAAATTAAACGATTTCTAATTTAATTTATTTTTATTTCGATCTAAATTTATGGGTCAGTGCTTAAAAAAATTAAGTACTTAAAAATAAAATTGTTTTTGTTGCTTTTATATGTTTTCAATGTTTATTCAGAATTGAAGCTTATTACATCGTAATCCAAACATCCCGCTGACAGTGGGGGATAGCGTTGGACAGGATCCGAACCCGGTACGACAGTGTATACCACACGACCAGGAAGTTAAACCAAATCAAATTCTCTCTCTCTCTCTCTCTCTCTCTCTCTCTCTCTCTCTCTCTCTCTCTCCTCCCAATCCTTAACAGAAAAGAAAAACCCAGCCTCAATCACTTGTATATACGGTTTGTTGGCTTATTCAGCACGCGGACCAAAGGTTTTGGACTTCACTCCCCATTGATCTCAGACAGACAACATGCTTCACTACTTTCAAGAAGAACATTAAGACCTATCTGATCAAAACTATTTTAGATTAGTTTTGTCATTTTAGCTGTTGTGATTATGTTTGCAATATTATCACAGCGTCTTGAGCCTACATCCTGTTTGTACACTACATCATGTTTGTACACTACATCATGTTTGTAAACTACATCCTGTTTGTAGCCTAAATCATGTTTGTTAACTACATCATTTTTGTAAACTACATCCTGTTTGTAAACTACATCCTGTTTGTAAACTACATCCTGTTTGTAAACTACATCCTGTTTGTAAACTACATCATGTTTGTAAACTACATCCTGTTTGTAAACTACATCCTGTTTGTAAAATACATCATGTTTGTAAACTACATCCTGTTTGTAAAATACATCATGTTTGTAAACTACATCCTCTTTGTAAACTACATCCTGTTTGTAAAATACATCATGTTTGTAAACTACATCCTGTTTGTAAACTACATCCTGTTTGTAAACTACATCATGTTTGTACACTACATCATGTTTGTACACTACATCATGTTTGTACACTACGTCATGTTTGTAAACTACATCATGTTTGTAAACTACATCCTGTTTGTAAACTACATCCTGTTTGTAAAATACATCATGTTTGTAAACTACATCCTGTTTGTAAACTACATCATGTTTGTAAACTACATCATGTTTGTAAACTACATCATGTTTGTAAACTACATCCTGTTTGTAAACTACATCATGTTTGTAAACTACATCCTGTTTGTAAACTACATCCTGTTTGTAAACTACATCCTGTTTGTAAACTACATCCTGTTTGTAAACTACATCATGTTTGTACACTACATCCTGTTTGTAAACTACATCATGTTTGTAAACAGCGCTCTATAAATTAAATTATTGTTATTATTACATATTATGTGTCCTATTTATTTTGCCAACGTTTACATGGAAAGAGTGAGGGATGAAGCTGTTGGTATTCTTCGCCAATGCGTGAGACCATGTTATCTGGTGGAAACATGTAATATGCTTACAATGTTGTTCAGATATGATGTTGATGTAAACCCATGTTGATTATATCATCTCATCATCATCATCATCTCATCTGTCCCTTGAATTTCGTCGTAGGGGGGCTTTCGCAGTTCGTGTAACCAAATCCCTCCATTTTTCCCGGTCAGCAGCTGTTCTTAGAAGAATATCAACACTGGCGTAACTAGGAATGTGTTGCCCAGGAGGCTTGACCTCTTTAGGGGCCCCTGCTTTTTTACATTCGACATCATGACATGAGAAAGTGTTGAAATTTTTAATGTAAAAACAAATTTAGGACATTCATATGGGGACACTCTACAGTGGGGGGCCTGGGAGGATTTTCCATTTTCGACCTCTCTCCCCCACCCAGGCTACGCCATTGGATATCAAGTGAGGCCAGTCCTTTTATATTGTCCAGCCAACTTTTCTTCAGAAGACCCTTGCTTCGTGCTGCCATCACTGTACCTTGAAGGAGGACTTTGGAAATTGAGTCATATCTTACAATATGACCAAACCAGATCAGCTTTCATGTTTACATGATACTTTTATTAAAATAACGCATGTTCTAAAGTAACCATACTACCGTACATGAAGGGAAGAAAACTAAAGAGTTTTTACTTTTACATGTCAACACTCTGAATGTTACTGTTTATTTTTTTTTTAATGCGACCCATTAACAATAACGACAATCTATGCGTTACTGGTAATCGATGAAAACGCCGCTTAAGATCTATGATTGACAAATGAAAATGTCATTCTAATCAAACGAAACAATTTATTTTTTAAATATCTAATGTTGTTCAAGATGATAAGAAATGAATTAGAAAATAAAATCGTGTTTTGTTTGAAAGGTTATGGTTTTTGTTTTGTTTAAATCTACATATATTTTTTTATTCTTTTAGAGAAGCATTACATGTATACGAAAAGAATAACATGTAATGTATTTACAGTGGGAGAGACACGTGACTAGTTCTACAAACACATATGGAAAGGGGAGGAGGGGGAGGGAGTGACGTGAAGGGAGTTAAAGAGGAAAGACAGTTATTGATTTCAGAGCTTTTTGTTTCTTTGTTTGTTTGTTTGTATACAGGGCGGCTTAACGAGTGTTTTTTCTTTTCCTTATGCGTAAGTGTGTGTGTGTGTGTGTGTGTGTGTGCCTTACGAATTGCGGGGCCCAATTTAATGGATGTTTGCGAGGCCCCTCTTCACAGTTTTTACAGTAACAACTATAACTGTTAATTAGATGATTATAATAAGTAACAACATTTCTTATACCACATACATAGGAAGCAACTCAAACGCAATAGATCCCACTGGTGTAATTAAATTTACGTCACTCGTACGATAGACTTAACAATAAATTTGGTAACCTTTTTTTTTTCTGAGTCCTACATCTTTAAAAGACTGTGAAAGACCGATCACTGATAATGATATAGCTAATGTTAATTGCGGCGCCCCTGCCAGGCGAAGGGTCCCAATCTGGAGCAATCGGTGCAATCGGCCTAAGGCCGGCCCTGAGAGAGAGAGAGAGAGAGAGAGAGAACAGAAACCACTCAACGCTATCTTGAAATGAAATCATTTTTGTTTCCTTCTTGTCTTGTTATTGTGTAATCACGTCACACCTTGGCCAGGATTTACAAAAAACATCGATATCAAAATTCTTCTTGCCAGGAACAAAAAAAAAACGATTTAAATAAACCAAAAAAAAATTACAACAAAAAAGCATTAAAATAATCTACTTTGAATTCTTTTCAGTATAGAGCAACGATATCACAAAATATTAACTTAATTTTACTCTCTATTTTGATGTTTACGACACGGTCTAAATTTCAAATTTGATGTTTACGTTCCGGTCTAGATTCAGTAATCAACAAAGTAGTATAGATAAAGAATAAAGAGGGATATAGGTAATCCTAAAAAGCGTAACAAAATGAAATATGGAAGATTCGGGAGAGATGGGAGACGAGAAGTCTTCGTATCGACTCGGCTTTATTGCCACTAGCTAATGGCCCGTATCTTTTCAAATACGTTTTGTAAAATGTTTTACATGTTTCGGATGTTGACTTGTTTCGGATGTTCCTTCAAAGTTGAAGATATGGAACACCCTCAAAGCTTCTCTGAAAGCCTTCAGCATAAACCCAGCCAACTGGGAGACAGAAGCATATGACAGAGCATCATGCCGTTGCGCTGTGAAAACTGGCGCACAAATTGCTGAGGAAAAGAGAACAGCGCTGGCAGAGGAGAAGCGCCAACGACACTAGCTCCAGCTGGAATAACCTGCCCAGTGTGCAGCCGAACATTCCGGGCTCACCTAGGTCTCACCAGCCACATGTGAAGGCACACATGTGAAGGCACACAACCACGATGGACGAACTATATATATATATATATTGTTATAACCCTATTCGCGAAGCAAAAGGGTTAAGTGTGTGTGATTAGTTGACATAGGTGACAGGCCAGTAATACAGTTTAGCGTGCTATATTGAAAGGCAAGGGACAGTACTAGCATGAGTTCAAGACCGCAGAGCGTTGAGACTGAGACTGTTAGTCAGCCATGAAGTCGGTCCTGGTGCAGTCCTCCAGTGAAACGTACGAGTCCAGGAAGAGACAGTAGAGTTATGAGTTTAGTAAAGTGATATACGGTCTAACGTTGTAGTAGTTGATTGTGTTGCCAATTGTGTCATATTGGCTGTTTGATTTGCCCCTTATTGAAGTACCAGATTATTTGGAGCCTTGTTGTCAAGTTCTTGATGTGTTGTGTTGTGTTTAGCAGTGTTTACAGAAGGCCTGATAAGGAGAGAGAACGTAACAATATATATATATATATATATATATAATACTTTAAACAAATCCTAACTCACAAGAAAAAAAAACAACATAAGCTCTTCTGTCACACGTCAATACCTTGAAAGAAAACTTTTGACAATGACCCCCTTGAAAGAAAACTTTTGACAATGACCCATCACTTACAATATGACCAAACCAGCTCAGTTTTTGTGTCTTCAAAGTATTAAATAAAGGATCTCCTTCTTATTGCCAGTTAGAGTGTTAACTTGTAAAAGTACAAACTCTTTTTGTCTTCTTTTCCTAGTACCTGGTACCCAGCAGTTTCTATGTGCACCTATTCTTATAGGCTTGAATTTTTCTTTCGGCTTCAGCGTTCAGTGCTCTTCTCATGAAGGAGGCGTAATGAATAATAAATTAGTTGATTGAATTAAACAATCTCAAATTAATCTATTTAGCGGAAAACATTAAAGCTCGATATTCTCAAGCCTCAAGATTTAAAAACAATGATTTGGAATCGATATTGATTTAAAAAGAATCGATTATTGAACTGGAAATTACGGCTTTAAAATATTGATGACTCTTGTCTCCCTATACAGACTTTTCGATCAATGGGCGGAAGAAGTAAAGCCCATCTGTTTCTCTGACCGACGGTTAACCCGGGTGTCCTGTTGGCCACCAAAACGACCGACCGTCAATGTATGTCAAGTATCCATCTAGCTAGGTTGTCTGAGTGGCGTCCTAAAAATTTTATTGTTCAAAATGCTCGTCTTCACTAGGATTCGAACTCGGGAGCTCTCGGTTTGGAAGCAGAGCGCTTCACCACTCGGCCACCACGCCTGAAGATGACCCCTAAACAGCATTCACAAACGTTAGTAGGTAAACAAGTTGACCATTCCATTCAGCTTTGTTAGTATGGTGGGGTGTATGGCTAAAAGGTAAAATCGCTTGGTTACCTATCAAAGGGCTCGAGTTCAAACTCGATTCGAGCTGAGTTGTGTTTGCTGAGCGCATACTGGAGGCACGAAACCTTTTCCTATATAACCTTCCCCCCTGGGCCTGTCCTAGGCATAGGCAAACTAGACAGCCACTTAGAACCTCCGATTGGTCGGGGCCTCGCACAGGACTCTTTTTTTTTTTTTAGATAAACATGAATCAAATCTCAAACATAACAGAACTCTATGGCTCTATGTCTGCTAGCCTAACTCTGGAAGTCTCTACTATGATTCAAAGTTTATTTGCGAATATAGTTCGTCCATTGTGGTTCGAGGATGTGTAATCCAGGATGCTGAGGGCTTTGCACTGGTGTTTTGTGTTCTCCTCATGTGGTTGGTGAGACCTATATTGAGCAGGAATGTTCGGCCGCACACTGGGCAGGTTATTCCAGCTGGAGCTAGTGTCGTTTGCCTTGCTTTTCTTCTCTGGCGTTTTTCTTCTGCCAGCGGTGTTCTCTTATCCTCAGCAATTTGTGCGCCAGATTTCATTGCGCGACGTCATGATGCTCTGTCATATGCTTCTGTCTCACAGGTCGCTGGGTCAATGCTGAAGGATTTCAGAGAAGCTTTGAGGGTGTCCCTAAAGGGTTTGCCAATAGACCACATATGTTGAGGGTGTCCCTAAAGCGTTTGCCAATAGACCACATATGTTGAGGGTGTCCCTAAAGGGTTTGCCAATAGACCACATATGTTGAGGGTGTCCCTAAAGGGTTTGCCAATAGACCACATATGTTGAGGGTGTCCCTAAAGGGTTTGCCAATAGACCACATATGTTGAGGGTGTCCCTAAAAGGTTTGCCAATAGACCACATATGTTGAGGGTGTCCCTAAAGGGTTTGCCAATAGACCACATATGTTGAGGGTGTCCCTAAAGGGTTTGCCAATAGACCACATATGTTGAGGGTGTCCCTAAAGGGTTTGCCAATAGACCACATATGTTAGAAGACCATTGTTTCTTTCTTTTCATGAGATGTCAAAACAGTATTTCCGGTCTGGTGGCCATGACTAATCCATGAAGCACATCTACATTTGTTGATTGAGATATAGACACAGGATATATATTTTCCGGTCTTAATTTTTTGTTTTTCTATTTCTTTTTGGGTTCATCCTATTCATTTCGCCTAAGGCTTCCCTATTCGCTTCGCCTAGGGCCTCCAATGACCTATGGCCGGCCTTGTCCCCCCACTGTGATTTGAGCATGTTATAAGTAAAAAAGTTGCACTATACAAAAGCAATTTTAAAAAAATGAGTGTTGTACATTCTCTAGAGCCTCAACCCGTGTAACTAAACGAAACTAAAGACAAAAGGTTTTAACAAACCTAGCAATGTACCTCTTTCATTGCAGTGGAGTTCTAGACTAAAAATACACAAAAAAATTGTCTGGAACATCACGTGACTAAAGTAACCAATGAAAACGAAGTCGTGATTTCCCAACTAAATATAGACCCCGTTGTGCCGGACGTAAAAAAAAAAAGGAATACATTACTTAGTCACACGGAAGCTTTCCCACTAGAAGTATCCTACTGTAACAACACTTGTGCCAGATGTAACAACATGCACGATGTTACGATGTGTCGTTATGCCGGGGATTTTACTTGAATTCAATAGTTAACAAAAATGACGATCTAGAATGACAATTGACGATTCTTTGATAAAACAAAACTCTGGAACTCTATTAAATACAACGTAAGTACAGTTTATGTACAAATTACAAATCAATGAGCATATTACAAATCAATGAGCATATTACAAAGGCTTTTCAAACAGAGCTCCTAGAAACGTGACTATCTACAAGAACCTTATTTTATCGACTGACTTTTACTTTCTTACTACCGCCAATTCTCTGGCGCTAACTCTTTTCAAAAATGTCTTTGTTTAAATTCAAATCAACCAATAGATTTCAAACATACTAATTACGTCCCTTGGGTAAATCCTGACTTGAATGTCAAGTGTCTAAATTTGAGGATTAAATCCCGAGACTCATGTCGAGGGCTTATATTACTTTCAAAAGTGAAATGTACAAACAATTCTATAATGTAATCTGTGACATATTACCCCCTCCTCCATTTAGCATTTGTATGGTAATAGAAATGCTCATATGTATTAAAATTATTTAAATATACACAAAATACCATACATGAAACTATAGAAAAATGGTTGAGGTAACATATGACAAAATAAAGTCAACTTGGAGATAACAACAATAATAAAAAATGTAAATGCAGTGAATAAAATTATTGATGACTTTGAATACCTGTCTCACTATTCAAGTGGTTATGAAAATAAGACAATGCTTGTCATGAACAATATCAAAAGTTGTACAAAGCATAAATCTTGAATAAATGAAATCTTGGATTGAATAAGTTATGAAGCTTCATGATGAAATTAAAATATGACAATATAACTCATTTGGTTAATACTAATGTGAAAATGTGTACATGGAAAAATATATTGCATATGAAAAATTGAAATAATTGTGATAGTACATGACAATCTTCTGAGAAAATAGTACTCAATGTGATATAAATCTCAACATGAAAAATTCCAATTGTCTGTCATGTATCTGTACTATCATAATAGGATATATGCAATAATATTCGACCTGAAATAAAATACCTGAAATAAAATGCTCGCAAAGATGCTGAAACATAATAAACAAAGTATCTTGAATGAGTGACTTTCCTCAGTGGGTTGCTTGGTGCTGAAATCAATACAATATCTGATATAGAACTCCTGTGGAAAAAATGAGTAGACAAATTAATTGATTAAGTACAACTGAACACTGTTCTTCCTTGACGAGTATGAATGATAATGGATCAAGTGACACTATATATGCTATAGTACATATGTAAAGTAGAAATGTAAAGTTCGGAACCCTTCTGAATTGCCGACATGGATGTGCATGTGCGTTTTCTAAACTTGAAGAAAAGGTCTTTCAGTTTATGAAGCTGTTGTCTCCATGTCATAATGATCTCACAGATAATGTCTGATTGAACCGCGTTTGAGTTTGGTGAAAATAAGAACTGTCCGAAACCAAAACTCAATTTTCTGGTTGATGAACTTTGACGCTGTAGAACAATGGTAGCAGAATGCTTTGCATTAGAATGTTCAATAGAGCAATGACTGAACATGTCTGAGTTCACTCGGTCAATACAGCAATGTTGAAGAAGTTCATTTGTTCCTTTCTGAAGAAAAGTTGCCCCTTGAGTAGAAGGAGGATGAAACTTGGTGTTGTCAATGTTGTTGCTCTCTGAGTTGTTTTCAAATTGCAGTACTGGAAATGTCTCAGAAACACTGGTAAAGAAATCTGCATGGTCTGGATACACTTTAATGTTCTTCACTGTTTGTAGTGCTATGTCATTCAGAGTGATGACCTTGGGAATGTCAATTTGATTTGATGCTGGTAATGAAACATCTATCTCAGGAATGGGTGTTGATGATGTTTCTTCTTCTTCCTCAGGAATAGTTGCTAAGCTTGTAAAATGTTCAACTTCTGCTTTGATGTCTTCATTATCTGTTTCATGGTAATGTTCAAACATATGAACATGAAATACTTTGGTAACTTTGTTGACATTGATTTCATAAAGCAGGTTGGAAATCTTTCTGGTGATGGTAAATGGACCTTGCCATTTGTAGAATAGCTTGTTACTCCAATCTGGTAACAGTAAATTGATTTGATCTCCTTGAGCAAAATATCTTGATTTCATGTGTTCATGTAATATTCTTTGACTTTCAATGTTCTTGGTTGTAATGACTTCGTTAGTTGACTCGCATTCTTTCAAATGAGGAATACTTGTATGAGTGATAGAGTCAAGTTGCATAGTTTTTCTTTTGTCTGGTATAGCCAAAGTTGATTGAATATAAGTATCTGCTTCTGGTTCATGAGACTTGTCTTGATTGACTTCAGTTTGGCCAGTTAGAGTTCTTGTATCATTGTTAGAGACTCTGGGCATGTCGTCTTGTTCTTCAAAGTTCAACAATGGACATTCGGGAATTGGAGGTGGACTTATGACCGGTAGGGATGGGCTTGATGTAACTGGGGGTGTCCATGTTGAATGTTCTTGATTGTTGCTGGCTACTGGACTAGTAACTGGTTCTGTTGCATTCTGCATAACTTGAGTAACTGAGGTAGCCATGTGATTATTTTGGCTAACTTGTTCAGGTGCCAAATGTTCTTGTCTGGACATGGATCTTGTCATTACTGCCAAACATTTTTGACCTTGCTGTATAGCATTTGTACATTCAGCAAGTTCTTGAGGAGTGCATTCTTTAACTCCTTCTATGTTTCCAATGATTAGGTCCACTGGTAGATTGGGTGTTACTAATGCTTTTGTTTGACCACTGAAGAATGGTGTGGTAACATAAATGATGGCTTCAGGCAACTTGCTGACAGTTCCGTTGAATGCAGTGGCTTGGACGTGGTTGCCTGTGAAACGGTTTGCGTGTACGAAGCGTTCATGTACTAATGTGGACGTGCTTCCGGTGTCACGAAGAACTTCCACCTTCTTGTCTCCTACAAAGCCTGGATAAAATTTGAGACCATTGGACTTTGCAATGACTGTCATAGTTGAATGCTCATTGTAATAGCTTCTGTTATATGAGCTTCTGTTTGGCATATATTGTGGTCTGGAGTCCTGTGAATGACTTCTGTAGCGAGGTTTGTTGTTATCTGGTTTATTGTTTCCAGGTGCTTTGTTGAGATTGTATTGCTCTCTATTGCTGTATCTTTGAGTTGGTGATGTGGGTCTATCAAAATTTTGATTTTTGGAGACTGCCTGTTTTTTCCAACATTCATGAGTTTGGTGACCCTTTTTATGGCAAAATGAACATTCTGTGGTTCTGCTGCGGCATTGAGACGTGAAATGCCCTAGTTTATGACATTTGTTGCATTTGACTTTGTCATCTGACTTATATCTTGCATTTTTGTCTTGAGCAAAGCAGACAAAATTTTCTTCAACAGATGGTTTGACTGACTTGTTTGGATAGGCTGCTCTATATTGTCTGATGATCTTGGTTAATGTCTGTATATCAGTAGGATTTCTCTCTATAATGTAGGATTGAATATCTTCTGAGTGAGCATGGGTGATGTTGTCGATAATAATATGTTCTATTTTTGCCATGGATACCCATCTATCAAACCACATTGACATATTAGCTACAAAAATTTGAGGATCATCATTTTGCTGTGGCCTTTCATTATAGAATTTCTTTCTATAGTTGGCTGAAGTTGCTCCGTATTGGCGCAGTAGAGCTTCCTTGATATTAGAGTAAGTGCTGCGTTCATTGATGGACAGTTGTGAGCAAATGTTGACAGCTTTGCCAGTCAAAAGGGTGAGGAGTGAGCTCGACCAATGTGCTTCAGGTAGACCGGATGTTGTAGCTATTTCTTCAAATCTTATGAGATACGAGTCCATATTGTCAATGTTTTCGTTGAAAGCCGATATTTTGTTCATTAATCTGTATTTGTCAAACATACTTGAGTGACCTTGAATTGGAATGCTTTCTTTATTTTCTTTATTTTGCCTTTCGAATTCCATTTTTTCTTTTTCGTGTTGTCTTTGCTTTTCGGCGTCTTGCAATTTTTTTTTTTCTAATTGCATGCGTTTTTCAGCTTCTTGCCTTTGTTTTTCAGCTTCTTGCCTTTGTTTTTCAGCTTCTTGCCTTTGTTTTTCAGATTCTTGCCTTTGTTTTTCAGCTTCTTGCTCTTGATATTCTTTCTCTTCTTGTTTCTCTGCCCACTGGTCTGGCTTTGAAATTTGCTTTTCTTTGGCAAATTCTATTAATTCGAAGAATCGTTGTGTTCTAGAACTGGAAGCCATATTTAATTTTTTTGTTAGTTTCTTGTATTGGAGCAAAATGTTCGATATCTGGATTTTGGCTTTATCTCAGATATAATAATAATATAGATCTAGTGACAAAGTTCTTGAAGCCTCAATTTGCTAATAAATTCTTGACAGTAGACTTGTAGTTACTGGAGTCATATGATTGATGTATAGATCTATTGAGCCGATGTACTTTTTACTGGTTTAACAGTTGGTTAAATCTGGTCTTCTGTTTACTTTGTGCTGCACATATGATTATTTACTGGTCTTCTTTATAATGCCAGTTATTTGATTTACTGGTCTTTTTTTATAATGCCAGTTATTTGATTTACTGGTCTTTTATATTGCCAGTTATTTGCTTTACTGGTCTTTTATATTGCCAGTTATTATGTATATTGGTCTTACTCCTTTTGCCAATTACATATAATAATAGATTTCGTGAGTTAGACGTAACTCTAACGAAAATCTTTATAAAAGAATTATCGATAACCAACTGACCTGTTAAACACAGAAATTCTGTCCTCCGTTAAATAAGAATGAAGTTCCTTTGAAGAGTTTTGAAATTGGTCCCAGATCTAGATCTTGAATAAATTTCGTTAAAAGTTGTCCATGAACTTTTGTTAGTCGGAGAGTGCCAATTATGTCACAACAACATTCGGATGGTATGACGTCACGATGTGTCGTTATGCCGGGGATTTTACTTGAATTCAATAGTTAACAAAAATGACGATCTAGAATGACAATTGACGATTCTTTGATAAAACAAAACTCTGGAACTCTATTAAATACAACGTAAGTACAGTTTATGTACAAATTACAAATCAATGAGCATATTACAAATCAATGAGCATATTACAAAGGCTTTTCAAACAGAGCTCCTAGAAACGTGACTATCTACAAGAACCTTATTTTATCGACTGACTTTTACTTTCTTACTACCGCCAATTCTCTGGCGCTAACTCTTTTCAAAAATGTCTTTGTTTAAATTCAAATCAACCAATAGATTTCAAACATACTAATTACGTCCCTTGGGTAAATCCTGACTTGAATGTCAAGTGTCTAAATTTGAGGATTAAATCCCGAGACTCATGTCGAGGGCTTATATTACTTTCAAAAGTGAAATGTACAAACAATTCTATAATGTAATCTGTGACACCTACATTAAAACCCCAGGCCATCACACGAGTGTTCTCTAAAGATTCCTTTTACCCACCCTCTCGATACAAACATCTTCATTAAAAAAAAAAAACATAAACAAGTAGAGAAAAACCCAACTAGTAGAGAGTCTTGAGGCCAAGTTTTTTTTTTCCCCAATCCTGTGACTTGTAAGTGACAGCGAGTACCACTTATAGCGGGAACTGAAATATTCCTGATGGTGATCACGAAGGAACAACCCGACAAGGCCTGACATCTTTCCACCAGGCTAGTTTCGCGATGCCGTCTGCTTCAAAGAACAGAAAGTACTTGGAGGGCAGGACGGTGTTTTTATTGAAATTACTTTCACACCAGTGATGGAAGGAGAATTTGTTGAAAACCAACGTCTTATTTTCCCGCTCTTTTTCATTTCTTTGTCCTTGTGACGTATTTCTATAGCAGTGTTTCCCAAACTTTTGACCTCGGTGTATCCCTTATATACTGTCTATAATGCTGAGTACACCTTGCCCCTCCCCAACCACACTTTAATTTATAAACAGAACATAAAAAATGGTTATTTAAAAAAAAAATGCCGTGGCCTAACCTTTGATCCTGGCATTGTCCTATTACTTAACTATTGGGATTAAACCTAGGCATAATAGTAGAGTTTAAGTCACTGATTAATATGCATGATTTTTTGAATCAGGGACACGCTTAGGACGTAATCATTTTCTTTTTTTGAAGTACGTCTGTGTTTTATAAGATAAAAGATAAGATAAGATTACATACATGGAGTGAAATAAGCGCTAGGTTTACGGTAAATCTGTATACTTCTGATTGCCCAGATGCGCTTCATTGGGAACACATATCTCTAGCAACACGGATAAGGTAGGAGGCAGTTCTTCGCAGAGTTTCCCTGTCTCCATACGAGCCAACTCACCATGCTGACCAGAAATTTCCACAGGGTCACTAGTCACTATCATTGTGCAGCACCGTGCATAAAGGTACACCCTTAAATTTTCGTTACCTCAATCAGATTAGCCCAAAGCGCTCTAACAGTACAAAAAGCAGGACTCGCGCTCCTTTAGGAGTTACTGGCGTCTTTGTTTAAACAATGGATCGAAACATCTGTTGAATTAATTGCAGAATATTAATCAATTAAAAATGACATAAACTCATTTAATAAATACACGAAGGCGATTTAGGACTACCCGCCCAATCCGCCCATCAGGGGCGTAACTAGGAATTTGCCATTATTTGGTGGCCCGGGGGGTTTGACCTCTTTGGGGGCCCTGCATATTGCGTAACATTTAATATTGAATGTAAAAGAACACTCATTTGGGTTCCCCTCAAGTGGAGGCGCGGGGGGATTTTCAAATTCTCCCCCTCCCCCCCCCCACACTAGCTACGCCACTGCCGCCCATTACTGTCCTACCTGCGCCATACGTACCTCTAATGCCGTTCGTATTTTTGTAATGACTAGTGGCGCTCTTTAACTAAATATAATTTACGCATTCTTATTACTAGAATGTTGCATGTTTCGTGTATTCAAGACGCTTGGAGAATGCACTTCAGCTCAGAATGCAGGAAAACGCTTGACAAACTCATTCCATTTTTTTAAAACCTATTTTTAGTTATTAGTTTTTAAGAGCCAAATAATTTTTTTTACAAAGGTTGGTCAGCTGTATAAAGGAGAAATTGTCTTTTATTTAAAAATATTTTTCTTTATATTTGACTTGTTTAAAATGTATTCTCACTAATCTATTCACAATAACCTACAAGGGTCATCTGTTTTACGTATTTCAGTAACTCATGAGTTTACGTTTTTTATTACTCACGTTTAAGTCCTCAAAATATGGGAGAGTATTCTTAAACAAAGCCACGAACTTTTAGGCCTGGGAGCCATTTGAATTTTCACGTTTCGCGGACCTCAGTCTCAGCAACAATAAAAAAAATCATCGTTGCTGATGGTGGCCTGGTGGTTGGTTTGCTTTCTGGAATGTCGTTTCTGCGGTCTCGGGATCGAACCCTTTCTTCCTGAGGGAGGTTTCAGTTGGGGTGTAATAATCTCCCCTTCTGAAGGAACTTCTGAAACATGTCAAAAAAAAAAAAAGTATAAAGTGAAATTTTAAACAGGCGGATAGCACAATGTGACAGGCCGGGTATGGCCCACGGGTCATTATTTGGATATGACTGTGTTAATTAGATCTACAGTTATTGAAGACACATTTGCACACAATAGGTCATCGAGCTTCAGAAGCCAGCCTATAATACATTGATCCAAGAGTACCCGAGGAAGCACTGTGATCGCAACTACATTGTCATAAATAAATAGAAAGAGATATATTTATATACATAGAGAGATATAGAGAAAATATAGACGTATATGAGACTTAGGAACCTATTTATCAATTCTATTACAATTATAACTGTATATATTTATATGCTTCTATTCCCCAGGAGTGGAACACTTTATGGGCTAGATCTGAAATGTTCAAGAAGAACTGAGAACTTCGCCCTTGGAAAATGTAAAAAAACAAAAACAAAACCAGAAAACAAGCTCAGAAGTTTGTGGGCACATTTCAGAGTTGCCTTCACCTTTATGATATCAAACATGTCATTCTTGACAACTTTACTCGTGGTACTATCTGGTAGGTATAAGTAATCTTTTAAGTTTTTCTAGGTTTAAATGAAGAGTTTGCACCTAAGAATGTTTCTCCTTTTCTATGTATCTTTGTAATGTTAGATTTTGTAACTACGAAAGACAGTTTGTACTTTAAATTTAGTGTAATTCTATATTCAAAATTTAAATGATTCAATATTTGTTTAAATTATCTAAAGAAGGAAATACTACATCTTGGCTAAATGCCATAACACATTATTGATTTATGGATCGATTTTTGTAGCAATTGTGCAATTGTTCTGCTTTCTCTCTCTCTCTCTCTCTCTCTCTCTCTGTAATCGTGCTCTTACATCACGAAAAGTTTCGACTAAATTTGTCAAAATATTGTTTAGTTTAGATTTGCTAAAGATATGAACACATAACTGTCTCAATGAAACCAAGAACTAATACATTGAGTTTAACAAAAAAAACAACAACTATAACCATGTCACCAATCTTTATGAAAACTAAGGAACATTCTGGACATCTGGACATAGTTCAAGAGAGCTGTCATTAAGACTTTAGTGGCGGCGCAAGACATAAATTTAGTGTGGGCGAGGTAAAGTTTGCGTGGCCCGTTGGAGTCACAAAATATGGAGATTATAAGATAATAAACACTTGTGGCTCTTAAACGTTTATTTATAAGAAATTCCTCAATGGAAAACAAAAATAAACAGACATTTTCTGCATTTAGACTTACTGAAATCATTTAGAACAGTATCTTAGTTCATCATAGAAGCTCTAGCTGCTTTGTAAAATGTTTTACATAATTCGGATGTTCCTTCAGAGTTGAAGATAGTTTACTTCCTAGTCCAAACCTCCCGCAGGACGACGGGGGATGGGAGCGGGCAGGGTTTGAACCCTCGACCGTCGATAAATCTGAACGACAGTGCAGCGAGCAAACCGCACGACCAGGCAGCTTTGATGGAGAACACTGCCAAAACTGGAAGTCTTTACTGATCCCTTGCATGTCTTAAATATTTTTTATATTATTTTCAAGTTTGAAAAGCATCTTTTAGCAGAAGTTGTACTTACAGGTATTTGTCAAAAAAAATATTCTAGCGAGAATGTAAATATGTTTGGGTAACTTAATTTCTGTTATGTATTGGAGTAGACGCTAAATTCAATAATAATGTAATACGATTGTGTTAACTAGGGCTCACGTTTTGCAAGTCTTAATCTAATCCATCAATAGGGAGAGTTGTTTTTTTTTATCTCACTCGTAGGCAGCAACTGTTGTGAATCTTAGCAACCTTTAAAATTTCATCTTTTGGAATATTTTTTAACTCTATTGAATCAGAGAGAAAATCAAAATTTTCACAAGATCTAAGGACACATATAGAATCAATCATAATATTGAATATCTATTCCACATTTCCATCTAGATGATTGTATTTTTTTGTAATGGTATATCTCAGCTTTCAAAAATTAAGACCCTGGACTTATCGGTAACACTTTCGTTTTTGAAGTGTTTGGCCTGATCATAATCTTCTTTTTTAAATCTCAAATTTATGAGATAATTGCTTTCTCGTCAACAAATATATGATAATTCTCCATTTTACATAATTTTACGCAAAAGCCTAAGTAAATTATTTATCTTATCTTATCTTATATAATACAGACGTTACTTCAAAAAAGAAGATGATTACGTCCTACGCGTCATGCATTTAGTCATGCATATTAACCAATGACTTAAATTCTGCCAAGTCACTGGTTTTCCTGGCTAGCTCAGGCAACCTATTCCAAGCTCTAATAGCACTAGGGAAGAAGGAGTATTTGTACAAACTTGTCCTAGCATATGGGATGAGGAATGTGCCTTTATCTTTGTGTCTTTCAGAGTATTTTATTAAATTTTGTTTTGTATTTGAAGATTATGGTTCAGTGTTTTATGTATAATTGCTACTTTTCTTTTGAGTCTCCTGTCCTGAAGGCTTTCTAATTTAGTGATTTTATTAAAGGTGTTACTCTAGTCAAATGTGAATATTCGTTTGTCATGAATCTCACTGCACTATTTTGTATCTGTTCCAGTTTCTTAATGTTTTCTTGAGTTGAGGGGTCCCAAACGGAGGATGCATATTCTATTATTGGCCTAACCAAGGTTAAATAACATTTTAGTTTTATGTTCTTATTTGATTTATAGAAATTTCTTTTAATAAATCCTAATGCTTTGTTAGATTTTTTAATAGTTTCATCAATATGTGGATTCCGTGACAGTTTTTCATTTATTATAACACCTAGGTATTTTGCGTTTTTAGTCTGTGTTAGTGGCTTGCCATGAATAAGATAAGTGGAATTAATTTGTTTTAGTTTTTTTGTTACTCTTTACAACTGACATTTTTCTGGGTGGAAAGACATGCTCCAATTTGACTCCCATTTCTGTAATTCATCTAATTCTCTTTGTAAAACATCTGTGTCTTGTGTTGTTTTTATTGTTCTATATATTATGCAATCGTCTGCAAATAATCTGACTTTTGTTCCTGAACTATTGCAATTTGGTAAATCATTTATGTAAATTAAAAATAGTAGTGGACCCAAGACTGTTCCTTGAAGTACACCTGAGTTTACTGTTATCGGTAAATTACGTTGTGCAGATTAACATAATTCGCATAAATTAAAAAAAACCCACTAAAATATTTATGTATAGAGCCTACTCCCTTTGATTTAAAATAAAAACACAGTTATAAGTAAGGTGTAAATTCGTTTATTATCCGGCGTAAATTACTATTTATTTGTATTCTAGATCTATATATCGTGAACAGATTTAAAAAAAAAGTTAAAACGAATGGAGCCATAGACATTATTAAAAATTAGGTCAGACCACAACCAGATCGCTTGTATTCTAATGTTATAAAATCACAAGATTTCAAAATAAGTACGGCGAATTTCGATTCGCTTTCTAGCAGTTGTGAAGCATGAAAGCACAGACAATGCATATATCCAGCAATTTCCGGGGGGAATCACAAGATAGCGAGTCTAGTCTGTTTTATTGTACGTGTCGAGAGAGAGAAAATGTTACTGGAGTAAATGAAAAAAAAAAAATTCCACTATCTTGATTATTTTATTTATTTATTTATTTGTGGTGCGAGGACCCTAGGACAGCCCACGTCGCCTACGCCTTGCGCCGTCTCTGATTTTGAAGATAACATTTAAAATCTCACAGAATGTTTGCCAATTAAAACAAAAACCCAGCTCTCTGATTAAAGTTCCCTTTTTTTTAACAACTGCCTTTAAGAAAAAATTCCAAAACTTACCAATGACTTATTTAGTTTTCATTTTTTTTGTTTACGGGAATGTGGCTGTGTTATTAATATGGCTGTGTTACAGGCATGTGGCTGTGTTATTAATAGGGCTGTTTTACGGGCATGTGGCTGTGGTATTGAAGCCCTGAGTTTAAATCCTTTTGGATTTGTTTTTCAAATAATGACACCATAGATTGACCTAGCTCTAACAGAGACGGCGTTGTTGGCTAGGGTTGTGATATATCGCCAGGTAGATTGGATTAAACGCTTTGAATTCTTTGAAAGGCAAAACAAAGAATTTTTTTATTCAAAAATCTCTACACCCTTCCAATATTAATGATCACCTTCCCATATCCCTTAGTCTGTGAACACGTTGGGGGCACAGTACAATGCCAATAAACCGTCATTCTTTTATAATCGAATCTATGTCCCGTCTATCATTAATGATGACTTCCCATTTCTTTGTCTTCCTCGTCTTCTTTTTCCTGGTACTATTCCCTGAAGGAAGGTCTTTTCGAGCCCCGAGGACCTTTTGATATGGCCATAAACAGGGCCGGTCCTACAGATTGCGGGGCCCTATGCGAAACGGATTGCGCGGGGCCTAGTCTGGATAGGGATAAAGATAATTAGTGAAAATTAAGTGTTTTTTTTTTATTTGAAAATAAATACGTCTTTGCAATTTGTTCAAACTTTACTAAGTACAAAATCACGGTCAAATTAAAGCTATGTACAATAAGGCGATAAACATTCAGATCTGCCTTACAGAGTTACTATTGACTAGCAAAATATCGCTTTTGATTTTTTTAATAGATCGAGATAGATTTAGATCTATATTTACATGCCACTGATAATTACAGTAAATTAAGTATTGGAACTTCTTGTTTTGGTTAAAATTTGCCTTATTATTTTTATTAAATGAAAGCTGACATTGCCGTTTTTTTTAATCGTGAGTAGGATTGGCGTTTTCCATATTGAATAGCACCCCAAAATGACAATTTTGTCTATTTTTTAGGACATTTTAATGAGTTTTCAGGATATTTTAATAATTTCAGGAGATATCCAGGAGCTCCTGGAAAATCAGGAGGCAGCGGAAACCCTTTAATAAGTTAAAATGGTTTAATTTAATAGTTTACAACTAGTGTTAGCGCGTGCCCTATGAAAGTGTGGGTGCCCACTGCGGCCGCATAGGTTGCAGTGCCCTAAGGCCGGCCATGGCCATAAAAATTTTGTTTGCTTTTTTAGACAGTGGTCAGCAGGTCATCATAAGGTCCTCTATCCATTGCCATATCTGTGCTGTAATATTCAATCACCAAATTGAAACAGGTGTTAAATGTTTTTCAATGACCTTTTCACCTCTCACAAATATACTTACAATCTCCATTCAGTCTACATACGTGACATTATTTGTAAGGAATACACCATTCTCTAAAAATAGCATCCTGAGTCATACTAATACATCAGTCAATATATACATATATATAAAGTCCCACCCCCCAGGGGTATTAGCCACACAGTATACTCATAAACATCGTTTATGCAAAAGTACATATCTTCATTTGATCTTATTGACTATGTTTTATAGAGGATACTTGTACACTATTTTTTATTCTCGAGGAGAGAGGGGAAGTAACTGGCGCCTAAACCAGCAAGTATTCATCTCATTTCCACGAGATTACTCATAGTCGCTTCACGACTGAAGTTAGGCCATACGTCTCCAATACATGCTATTATTGTGTTTTTTTCCCCGCAAGGACATTTATTCTGTTCCAAGATGTTATGTCACCCAACTTTTATCCTCCGCCCCCCTTTTTTTCGTCTTCTTCCTGAAAGATATAGAAATAACGTAATGAGGAATGAAAGACATAACCTGATCAAATAAATGACGCAGGTCTTGGCTGTGGGCGTACTTTCCCCCCCCCCACCCATCCTATCCCAATAACACGTTTATCATTGTTGATCACTTTATTCTCACATCTGTTGCGGGGTTTCTTTTGTTTTTTTCTCTGTGGGTTCATCAAGTTTAAAAAAATAAGCGATAAACAAGGGCAGACCAACGAGGATGTTTATTTTACAGAGTTACTTATCTTAGCAACGGTGGCTGAGTGGGTTAAGCGCTTGGCTTCCGAAACTGGGGTCCTGTGTTCTAGGATTTTGAATTTCAACCAAATGTAATGGGTAACTGACTTTAGTTAGGGAAAGTAAAGGCGTTTGGTCGTTGTTCTGGCTACATGACACCCTGATCGGTAACCTTTAGCCAAAGAAACAGATGACCTTGAAATCATCTGCCCAAGGTCTGAAAGGAACTTTAATTTACCTACATTAGTAAGAAAGTTATATAGTTGGTTGATAAGTGTATTATTATCTTACCCTATATATTACAGAGGTTGCTTTAACAAAGAAGATAATTACGTCCTACGCATTTCATGTGTCAATCTAGCCAGACTTGTTAATCAATGACTTAAACTCAGCTAAGTCGTTGGTTTTCCTGGCTGATTCAGGAAACCCATTCCATTTTCTACTGGCACTACGGATGAAGGAGTATTTGTACAATATGTTCTAGCGTGTAAACATGTATTTAACAGACAGTTTGGGGTAGGATTTTTCAAACGACGAAAAAGGCTTTTGTAATGAAAGTAGTTTTAATCAGCTAAATATTACTTACTCAGTTTTAATCATATCTTTGATTTTTATTATGACGATATATGAGTTAACTTTTTTAGTTTCGAACTAGCCCTGGCAAAAGGGAGTTTATAAATTCCTGGTCAAACCTTCTGCAGAATAAAGAAAACGGGCAGGAACATGGTTCGACCCCTGAACCATCGTGCCGACAGTTCTAAGCGCAAGCCACTCGGCCAGGCAGTCAAGTTGTTGCCCACATAGTCTTACCATATCTGTTCCTCCTTCATCTCCCAGGTGCCCAGCCATGCGTTTCAAACTATCTTCCGTCAAAACATGAACCAAGAAAATAAGCGAAATAAAAAAAAAAAGAATATCTTTACAAAAAGGAAAAAATATAGCGTATATAAGGGAAAAACTCAGCACGTACAACTATATCTCTCAATAATGTAGAAGTTATTTCTTTTATTTGACATCAAACTAAATAATTAATAAATGATAATTCATTGACTAGTTGTTTTTTAGCGGCCCTCGAAAGGGGAGAAGACGCTATTAGTTTTGTGTGGAATGTCCATCCGTCCGTCCGTCTGTCCCGTTAAGATCTCGTAAACTAGAAAAGATAGTGAAAATCCGACATCATAATATTTTAGAACATTCAAAGTTCTGATGCAACGACTACTTTTTTCTTTTCTGAAAGCGAAAAATCTAATTTTTGAAATCACTTATGCAAGCAGTTTTTTTTTCTTAAAAATACACCACTTTTACAACTATTCACTATTAATAATAAAAGTACAGGAGGCTCTTTTGTTGGGGAGATTACAGCTAGCTATATTTTTAACACATTTATGCAAATGGTTTTAGATTGTTTGTCAAATTTTTTTTTTTACATTTGTATTGCTAAGTTAAGTAAGCTCTGTCATACTTAACTACTACATTTACACACAAAAAAAATGTTTACTTTTTTTTTAAGAGAAAAAATATATTTAGCATGCATATAAGTTGGTCATAATTTAAAACAACAATTAATAAGTAGTTTTTCATACTATCGCGTGAGCTGAAGCTGCACATAATGGTCATATAACACTTAACTAAAGGAATTTTTTTTTACGGGAGTGTTTTTTTCTTAAGGATTTGAATAAGAGATTGACCCTTTAAAAAACAATTAGAGCAATTTGATATTCATTACAATTAGATCAATTAGATATTCAAAAGACATCATTTAGGCCAGGTACACATCTAACTTCACATTCACTTTCACCTATCCTTTGCTCTGCGGGACCGTTGGGGCACCACACAAGATTTGTCAACCTTCTTTCTGCTTTCTTCTCTGTCATTTGTCTTTGATAGAATTTCATTCTGATGTTCTATCTGAAAATATTGAAACCTGTCTTTTTACCTGCCTGAGTGGACCACTTCGGGGGCCGATTTTGAGTTTGTGTTTCCACACAAACTGTCTTTGTAACCTTGTTTTTAATTATGATTCATGTTTTGTTAGGTACAATAAATGTTTATTTAAAGCTCGATCCGAAAATGGGTGTGGGAGAAATAGCGTGTACAGACTTTTTAACAGACAGACAGAGTGAGTTGATATAAGCTTTGTAAAAATACTGGTATTTTCTGCTAATTAGAATACTTTTCCATTTAAACTCATTTTCTTCTTTTCTACATTTAGAATACATATTTTTAAATTAAGATTTAGGAGGCAGCCTCCCCCCCTCCTTTATTTATATGACGAGGCCATGGTCGACTCCAGTGTCTGCACTGTTGTGAATCCCGGTCCTATCGAGAATGAAATGACAGCGGGGTACTTCAGCTATATCACATGAACACTTTAAAAAAAAAAAAAGACGACTTATCTGTACTATAAAAGTCTATTTTTGTTTGTTTTCAAACTGATTTTATTTTCATTTGGTTAATCGCATTTTCAGTTACGCCCCTGCACTCTCTGGTTAAAAGTACTGGACTTTTGTTTTAACTTGATTAACTCAAACTTCTTGCCGAATCAGACGGTCAAAGTTGGGACTTCATTCAAGGGAGATAATCAATTTACCGTAAGACAAGAGTTATTTTTTTTAAAGGACATTTAGTTGCACGTTTTAATTAGTAGAATGAATAGGGAGGTATGGGCATTCAGTTACCTCCCTTGTGTTACGTCAACATGTTCTGATTGTAACGTTTTAGTTTGTGTTAGGCGCATGTTTTAAAATCTAGAGCTGTAGGAAAGCTTTTCTCAAACTGTGAGTCACCCCCCTTTCCCCTCCTAGAAGGGGCGCGTAATGCTGACTAGGTCGCTCTATGTGAGACCAACCGTTGTAAAAGGCCTGGACACTGACCTGCAACGTCACAACCTGTGGGCAGTTTAGACCAATAGCTCGTTGCCACGTCACAGGTCTGTACGACCTAATCTACGAAGTACGCATAACAGAAGTTATGAATGATTACTCCAATTAGTGTTTTCGGCGTAAGTAGCCTTGACCTTATAGCTATAGTGCGAAGTCTAAAGCCTTGTTTTAAAAGATGTTGAAGTCCTTGAGAAATGTGCGTGAAAGTTCTCTTGTTTTTATTATGTACTGACGAATTGGTTTTCTTTGACAGAACGAATTAATCACTATTAGTGTGTCTGACATAAAGACATGTTGATGTAGGATGTCACATCTGAGTTGTAATTAAAGCCATCGTAACGGATGACATGAGATGACATCGTCTGACGGCAAGTTTTGCTTACGTCTGGTGTCAGGTTCAAAATTTATTTAAATATTGACACTATTGTTGTGGTTTCAAGGTCTCTTCGAGACTGCAAATTAGTGAAACCACTACTTTATCTATTTTTCCCTCACTTTGTAGTCTTCTTCTGTGAAATCAGCCCATAATACCTAGCGTCGTTTTACTCAGTAGCTTCCGCGTGCGCTGATCACTTCATCCGGCCAGTTTCCTTGATTCTCCTAGCGGCCTACTTTTAGTGAACTTTTAAGTATATCTGACATTCAGTGAAAATATAATGAGCGCTTGGAGGACACGTCCATTATAAAAGTAAAATATGGTGAATGCATTCCTTCAAGATAGCCGACGTAGGATCTGTTAAAAATATGTTGGCCAGTTGTTATGGAGTGTGTGTGTGTGTGTCTGTAATTTTTATGTTGACGGTGAGAAACAGTTAGCGATTGGTTGGTGGCTGTGCAGTGTGAATGATGCAAGATAAGCGCCGCTGTCGTAAGCTGTCTTGGGTACGCCAGACGAGTCCAGGATGGCAGAGTGTAAAGACCTGTTTTTATTGTGAGTTAGATTTGTTTAAAATATAAGTTTTATTTCATTTTATCTCAAGTTAACGTTGTCTATATTGTAATACAAGTTATATTTAGTTTTGCTCACGACGCTTTATTTCATCTTTTATAAGTTAAAATCTAACACGCCTACTGCAGTTTAGTTGTGTACCAGCAGTCTGATGCTGGAAGTCAACCACCGTCAACAACACCAACACCATCTGCAGAAAATGTGACCATTTTCGCCCCATGTTGTCACGACTGTGTTTGAAGAAAGAAACGTGTTGCACGTTCCCCCACATGTATTTGGCATATGCAAATTCGGAGGTGCCATCTATATAGTTTCATCAACACTGGTAAACAATGAAATGATGCAATGTTCAAATAAACTAATCAACTTTGTACTTTAACCATCAACAAATAACTCTCTAACCAAATAACTTATGTATATATATATACTGTAATAATTAGTTCCTTTAATCAATATCAAACTAAATTAATTAATTACCACTAATTAATTAAATAATTGTTTGATTTTTTTTTTATTGATTCATATTTTGTTAGCAACAATAATGAATTGGGCAAATTATCAACTCGATCCGCGAATGAGAAATTGGTGAAAATTGGTGAAATAACCTATACAAATAGTACCAGACAGACAGACAGACAGACAGAGTGAGTTGTACGCTTTGTAAAAAGAAAAACTTGTTAACCTCCGGAACTCCACTGATGAAAATCTTCAGAACAATGTTCTTAATGAAAGGTGTACGAAGTTAAGTAAGTTCCTTTCAGACCTTGTGATTGATGAGGAAGATGGCTAGCTGGAAATCCTGAATATCAAAGTCTTAGACTTTAATTGGATTCGAACTCTCGATTCTAAAGCTAAGCGCTTTACTACTTGGCCACCACGTCGAAGAGAAACCTAGCAACAGAATTGAGATACTAGCGAAAGATCCTATGTATCACTTGCAAAGACCGCATCCCAAATGAAGAGATTAGAGACATGATTAGTACAGCAATTGAACCACTCTCATAAAGCACAAACGTAAACCCTATGGCCACATCACAAGCTTCTCATAGCTCGCAAAGACCTTCTTTCAGGGAACAGTACCAGGAAAAAGAAGAAGAGGCACACAGAGAAAGCGATGGGAAAACAACATCAAAGAGTGAACAGGCCTGTCACCAACATAAATTCTATCCAAGACAAAGAAAAATGGAGAAAGAGGGTCAACTGATCTAGTGTGCTGCCCCAGCAGCTCATCAGCCTAAGAGGTGTAGGTGAAGACCACGTCACTAATTAAAGCTGTAGCTTAGAAAAATGTCTGAACTATTTCGCAATAGTATTTCGTATATTGTGCAGACATTTGCCACTAATGAGACGACTTTCTTCTACGACTGGCTAATTCTTGAAGAAAAAAAAAAGCCATTAGCCGTTTCGCAAGACAGTGTTAATCCCGTTTTGACAACGTTCTGTTAAATAAACTGTCACAGGCACACGTGGCCTTGTCAACTGGTCAATTCAAAGGTCAGGGCCCCCTTCAGTGCTTTTCCTTATCCTGCTTCTTCCGCCTCGCCCATCAAGATGACAATGTCGGTGAATGCCCTGGGCGGCCCCTTGTTCGAGATAACAGGTCTGAGCTCGCAGTAATTGAAAAATACATTTAATCAAAAAAATATATGTATGTATGTATTAAAATAATTGCCCTCGTCCCCACCCCACCCCACAACAATAGAAAGGTAGATTTTGTTTTTTGGTTTATCTAGAATCTAGGTGAATCCATTATTACCAGAGTATGTGCTTAACATTACACAGTTAAGTTATTTTAGGAAAGGTTTAAAGAATGCCAATCACCTACGTACTTATCGTCATTCGAAGTGGCCCCTAGGCGACCCTACAAGCGGCCCATTTGGGAACCGGCCCACTCACACGACTGAGCCACGATGCCCTATCATGTGCTTCTGTCTCCCAAGTTGCAGAGTCCATGCTAAAAACTCCCAAGAGCGCTTTCAGGGTGTCCCTGAATTTATTTTCTTTGTCCACTTTGAGTTCTCGACCCTCCTGGTAGCTGCCGTTAAGGAGCCTTTTAGAGTTGTCCATTTTACAGACGTGGCCAGTCAACTGGGGACTGCAATAAGATTATGAAGAGTCTTGTCAGGACCGCTATCTAGCCTAGTATTTTAACACTGACCAGACGGCCACCGATGAACATAGGATATTTGTATTAATAGATCACGCTGTCAAATAGCTTTGATCGTTATAAATGCTGAACTTAAAGATAACCTTGCTATGACTAAGGAAGTAATTAGACATCACATAATTGATGTAGTTCTTGAAATCACGAAGTCAGCACTGGGTCAAGGTTGGAGAGTAAAGTGCATCGGGTTACTAGTTCAACACATTTAAATATTTTAATAAGATAGTATCACACGGTGGACGGGGAAAAAAAATCAAGTCTTGAGGATGAAACGGGTACATGATAGGGCATCGTGGCTCAGTCGTGTGAGTGGGCCGGTTCCCAAATGGGCCGCTTGTAGGGTCGCCTAGGGGCCACTTCGAATGACGATAAGTACGTAGGTGATTGGCATTCTTTAAACCTTTCCTAAAATAACTTAACTGTGTAATGTTATTGGTCGATTCGAATGTCAAGGTAAAACTTCAGAAGGTCATATTAGGCCAGTAGGTCATGTCGGGTTGCATGACGTCATTCACGGCACTGTGGACAATGGTCATAGACTGAGATATTTCGGTCGTCTGCCAACAACAGAGATTGTCGCGGCCTCTCTGCCATTTCCTTCCACTTCACGCGCTAAGTAGCCAGCCAATCATGTATTAATAACCAGGCGCGTGATCCAAGCCACCAATCTATCACTACTAAGTATCAGTTGTGACCACTCCCTGCCTCTGCTTTGTCATGTCTGTGCTGCTTCACAAAGGATCAAATAAGAAAGAAAAACTAGAAGACGGATTTTACAAATACTTCAACCAAAAAAAAAAAAAAAAACACAAATATTCACTTAAATTTCTAAAGAAGAAAAGAAAATTGGCTAGAGATGAAGATCTAGATCATAGACATATATGTCTAAAGTCAGGGCCGGTCTTAGGCCACTGCAACCTATGCGGTCGCAGTGGGCCCCGCGCTTTCATATGCCCTGCGCTAATTCTAGGTGTAATTATTAAATTGCAAAATATATACGAAAAATTCCTGGAAATCTCCCGAATTTATTAAAATCTCCTGAAAACTCATAAAAATCTCCTGAAAAATAGACTAAATAGTCATTTGTGGGTTTCATTCATTGCGGAAAACGCCAATCCTACGCGCGATAACAGAACAAAATCATTGTCAGCCTTCATGTAATAAAATGTAATAATCGGGCGAATTTTCACCTTAATCGGAAGTTCCAATACTTTATTTACTTTTATAGTCACTGGCATATAAATATGTCATAGGTTGCAAGGTTCGTAAAGTAAAGTTAATTTGATCGCAATTTTGTACTAAGTAAAGAATGAATAAAAATCAAAAGCGATTTTTTTTCTTAAATTTTCACTTATTATCCTTATTCCCACCCAGACTTGGCCCCGCGCTGTCAGTTTCGCATAGGGCCCCGCAACTGTTAGGACCGGCCCTGTCTAAAGTCTAGATTCTAGATCTATATCCAACATCGGATTTGAAAGGACTATCGCGTTCTTGAAAGGACTATCGCGTTCTTGAAAGGACTATCACGTTCTTGAAAGGACTAGTGGTTTCGGGAATTACCGAATGTAAGAAATTATTGATTCAAGAGTTTAATAAATGAATGTTCAGAGAAACTTTGCGCATCGACTTTTAAGTCTAGATCTAAAGACCTATCATTAGAATATTATAAAGTCTAGTAGATCTATACAATCGCTTAACCAGGATTCATGGAAAAATAAAGGGGGGGGGATTGGGGCGGTGTAAAAAATTGTTCCAACGTTTTTTAATCTTACATTCATTAGTTACCAAGAGAATGACAATCGCTCTATACGTTGTATAAAAGAGGTATTGTCTTTTTAAGGAACTATTGCAAATGCTTTCTGTGGTGTCTTGGTTGAAACCTATTTGCTTAGTTCAAGCATGTCAGAGAAAGAAACGGTAGAAAGGAAAATCTATATGTATATATAATTCTCTTGACGGCCCAACCATGCTTGACACCACGATAACGTCATGGAAAGATAACTCTTTTATTTCTTCGAGTTGCACTAGAGTTACCCCACGTTACTAACGAGGCACTAGAGAGCACGGCTCAGAAAAAAAAATAGGGGGGGGGGGAGAACAAATAATCTTTCCCTTTATACATTCTATATATTTGACTACATTGATGTGTGTATTTACTCTGCTCGACAATACGCTGCCTACATGAATACTTCCGGCGTTTATGGTGGCGAGGCTGAAATTGTGACGATATCTCAAATACTAAAGGGTACAATCACTCTTCACTTCCGAGAAAGTCCTCAAGACCCTCCCCGAGTTTACAATCCAGGTTAACGTCTCTCCATATGCCAGCTATTTTGCTGTTGCATCCACCGCAACGTACTGGAGTGTAAAACTGTCGCAGCTGTTACCTAACAAACTGTCCTTATTCTCCGGATATCCCAGACTCCATCAAATTCAAATTGACTTTTACCTTTACGCGCAGACAATTCCCTGTTAGATTAGCTTTTGCCATGACAATTAATAAAGCACAAGGCCATACGTTCAAAAAGATATGCCTGTATCTTCCAAAACCTGTTTTCAGTCATGGACAATTGTATGTTGCTCTCTCCAGAGTTCTTCTTTTCATTCACTCACAGTCGTTTGCTCAAACCCACCCCGTTTGGGCAACTGTGTCTTTCTGGAAGTGTTCACCCATCACTATATAGGGTCGTATGTTACGCCGTGGGTCGACTAGTAAGAAAATATTTGTAGAACAAGCACAATATTTTAAAATCCTTTTTTTACCTAAAGGGGATGAGTTCCGTCCTTAAAACTATATCTGCCAATAATGTACAAGTTATTTCCCTTATTCTGTATCATACAAAAATAAGTATTTACCACTAATCAATTGACTAATTGCGAATTTTAGTTTATTCATTCATGTTTTGTTAGGTACAATAAATAATTGTTTAAAGTATCAATTTGATCGGAGAATACGTGAGAGAGAAATAGCAGTAGCAATATTTTTTTAAGGAGACTAAACCCAACAAATGTAGCCATATCTGTGAATACTGAAGTATTAGTTTCCCTTTTAGCTATTAAACTAAATAATGAATTATCAGTAATTAATTGTCAAATAGGTTACATTTTTTTTAATTGTATCATGTCTTGTCTATGTCAATGAATAATTGTGCGAAGTATCAGCTTGATCCGAGAAATAACGTGTTTTTACCAAACAGACAGACAGATAGACAGACAGACAGAGCGAGAAGATAAAGCCTTGTAATAAAAACATGATAATAGGAGAGTTCGTTTTTAGCCATTGCTTCGTCACTCTGGATGTAACCAATCGCAATGCTTCGGCATCTTTGAAATAGACAAAGTTGATAAAAAGCTTTGTAAAAACATTACGCGGGATACTAAGCATCCAGGCCAGTGATCACGTGATCATTTTCAATTGTCTCGTTTTCTTTATTATTAAGGTTCAATACGTCTGCCAACAATAATCAACTTTCATGTACAGTATCTATAGATCGAACTCACCATCTCATTACACAATGATGTATTCAAAGAACCAACATACTAGTGCACATTGCTTGGCCGTTATGTAAAGAGTGATCTTAAATTAAACATTAAGAACTACAATGCCTGCTCAAACAATGAAGAAGCCCGAAAAAAATTGTCTACCTTTATTTATTTTTCTTTTGTTCGACCATTATAAAAGAGTTATAGACTGTAGACATTATTCAGACAGGCCTACACCCAGGGCCGGATTAAAGTGTGGGGAGGCCCCGGGGCAGAATTTTTGTAGAGGCCCCCTTCACTTTTTCGAAAGCATTAATAAAAATAAACTTATTAATAATTAATATATAAAAGAAGGTCTTATTATAAAAGGATGTACTTGTAAATTAAATTTTATTATCCTTCGTTTTAAAAACAAATGTTATAACCTTGCTATGCACACCGCCTTCCAAGATAGTGCAGAAGGTGTGCACTATTTGAGACTAGACTGAGAAGGATGTTGACATTAGAAAGAAAACTACGGAGTTCCGCCCAAGTCTAGAGCTGATGAAGAGGCTGTGCTCAAGGCAGATGTTGTTCTATGTTTTTGTGATGTCCCGTGAATGAACATCTATATCGTTGAGTCGTCTCCCCTTTAAGTTATTACAATAATATAAAATGTGCATAATTTAGTAAAACAAAAAATACAATTTTAGGTTTTACTTAATTTAGGAACTACTGTTGTATACTACGATTACACTATAAGCAGACATGTTTTCACCATAATTGTGTTGCGAAACTGTAAGATTTAAAGTATTGTCGATTAAAATGTTAAGGAACTACACTCCATAATAACAAAAATATGTGTAATTGTATTGACCCGTCGAAATGTAGATCTTTTCTTTATTATGGGGGCCCCCTCTTAAGCAGTTCCCCTGGCTGTAGAATCGCCATTCCTCCCTTATATCCGGAGCTACTTACACCAGAATTATAATTTTTTTTAACTGACTTAAAACTGCATTAAAACAGCAGAAGGAACAGCCGAGTTTTTTAGCATCGAGCGAGACAGGGGTGCATCTTAGCAATGAATCAGACTGCCTTTGATATTCCATGGCGTGAACAAAACTGAATGAAGGACTTGGACTTTGTCGATGACTTTGCACAACTCGGGGCTACAAATAAATGCATACATGAAATGACGGAGAGCCAAGACAGAGAGGCACAAAAAATTGGCCTCCGCATAAACTTGGATAAGACTAAAATTCTGCGAGTGGGATATAAGGCAAAGGGTGCCCCCGTCAGACCTGGCGAGTTGTACAATTTCACAAACCTTGCCAGGATCATAACAAAAGATGTAGCGTGCCGAATAAGAAAGTCAGGAATAAGTCAAGCCATTGGACTCGAGACAAAAATACACCTTCTCAACGCAATTGTCATCCCAACTGCAACATATGCATGTGAGACATGGAAGTCATTTGTCCAAATTGAGAAAAGACTAAATGTGGCTCAACAAAATGGGCTTCGACGGATTTTGGGAGTCAGTTATACAGATCGGGTCTCAAACAATGGAATCCCTGTCGACCCCTTAGTAAGGTTGTGACAGAGCGTTGTTTTGCGGGACATGTTCTACGACAAAATGAACTACGCATACCACTGAAGACCAGAGCGGTTAGGCATCTACAGTATATCTTCACCTAACTTTTTTTTCAATTTGGACGACGAGTCTCTTCTTAATAATCGATAGCTCGAGGAAGGAGCGGTGGTAATAGACATTTTAGATGCATCGAGGTGTTTAGACCGCTCATAAAGCAAATAAAATATATATTTAAAAAAAGACAAATCTAAAGGTGGAAGCCCAATACAGGCGAAAGAAGGGGGAGGGGCAAGGCTAGAGACCAGTGGTCACTTATACATAAAAATAGCGAAGCATGCTTGTTCATTAGGCTAAATGGTGTTCATAATTTTTGAGTTAGCGAGTGAGAGAGTGTGTGAAAGAGTGTGTGAGAGGATATATATTTAACGGTTTGTGAGAGCATTATCTAATAGAGTGTGTGCGAGGTGTGTGTGTAATGTGTATGTGTGTTAGAGAGAAAGAGAGAGAGAAAAGAAAAGAATCAGTGTGTTCCGGTACTTTGGTGCTCACTCTAACGTAACCACGGTCGTTTAGACTCTTGTTTACCGAAGCCCGCTCACTTGCAGGTGAACCACTGATCCGTGCTGATGATAAAGTAACTGGTTACGACAATGGAGTGATAAGAGAGGTAACTCTCTGTAATTGTTGACAAAAACAAAAGGGAGTGAATCGATTAATGGTTGACTTGGGACCAACACAAACGATCGATATTCTTTTTTTTTTTTGCACAAAATAATTCATGAATCCGATTCCACCATAAATTTTTAGAAAACATTCTCGGCATAAATGACATTGATTTTTATACTAGGTATTGAATAAACAAATAATTTAAAAAAAATAAAGAAAAAAAAAGCGATTTTTTAAAAGTTTAATAGATTTCCAGTGTTTTTGCAAAAGTTCTGACAATAACCTTGTAGTTGATCTGTCTGCACCACTGACAACAACCTGACAGATGTGCAACATACCTGGCCACTATCACCTGATGCACATACCTTGCCGTGGTGTGACTGCTTGCGTGCCTCAACGGCCCTCAGAGCTATACCGGCGGGAGCTCATTGCTCCTGGCAGGTACTACCAAGCCGGACAGGTCTGTTAGGAAAGATGCCAGACAAAAAGTGCACCTCCCTTCCCGGCACATAGAATTAGTGCGATAGGCTAACAACCTGTCCATGGAAAATAATATTGTTCCGGAATATATATTTTTTTCACAACAATGTAATTAAAATGTTTGTAATCTGTATTATTTTTTAAATAATAATTCTTAAAATTTTATTAAAATATGACTTCAGGTATCCACAGTCGTACACCAATACCCTTAGTCATTCATTTTGCCCACAACTATGTAACAGATAAATAAAACCAAACCCTCCTCTCGTATATATTAGTTTATTTGTTGCATATTGATCCAAAAATTCAGATTCTACACAATGAAATTTAAAAGACACCTAATGTCTTCAAAACTAAAAAAAAATGATGAGAATAATACAATTTAATTACAATGACAAAGGAATCGAGATAAAATGGAAACGACCGAGAATTATTTTAAATTTCTAAATCTGATAAAAATCATTTCACTAGAATGATCCGTTTGGTAAACAGACCTTGGTCTACAAATAAAACTTTGATAAATATATCATTTCAAATAAAACAGCAACAGTTATTTTTGTTATTGGACTCAAGTGGCAAAAGGTGAATCAGTTTTTTTACACCCTGTGATATTCAGGGGAAATAATAACTCCTTTTAATAATAATAAAAAAAAAAGAATAATTAGTTTTGACATCTGAACTAGAATATTACTTTTTATTTTTAAATTTTAATTATCTTATCATCAGAAATATATTGTAAACGTTATTATTAGGATTTTTTAGACCAAAAAATGGAAATTGACTTTGTTCATTCTCACTGAGTAAAGAATAGAATCAGAGCAGAGATTATAACAACGAACAACAAAATAAAAATGTGTAGGAGTGTGTGTGGGGTCCTATCACACAGTGTACACACTCTACCATATTCACTATTTACTAATAGCAATGTCCTGATGCTTGCTAGTGTGGACAGCGTATATTCACTGCCTGTAGTTGTGCAAGGCACGTAGCTTGTATGGCAGACTACGTATGATAAGCAAGTAATTCTGTTTTTGGCGAGCTGACAGGACGATGTAACAGAGGTGTGGAAACGCTTCAAAGACCAGCTCAGCCGCCATCTTAACTGGCATAAGGGCCGGATATACTGGGGGCAGGTGGAGATTCCACAAGAAGGGGACCCCACAATTCAGGGAAAAAATCCAATTACGAAAGGACTGAAGTTCAATTTTTTTTTACAGGCAACACTCGAATGTTATGGTTGGAAAAACTGTATAGATTAAGAAGTGTTCGTTTGGTGCGTGCTATAAAATATAAATGGAACATTGATATTGATATATATGTTCAATCATTTCATGGTTTCTACTTGAGGATTTAACTTTTTTTTTCCATGAAGTGAAATCTGCTTTTCAACTACAATTGTTGTCAGATTTAACTTCTAAAAATACTTTGACGTATTCACCATTCCATTTCATTGCAACATTATCAACATCTCTAGCATACAACTTTATATTAGTAACAAAAGTACAGATCTACGACCTACATAAATGTACCTGGACACAGATCTCGAAAAAAAGCTGTAACGATTTCTCTAGAAAATTGACAGTTGTTGTATATCTTTGGGAAAAGAATTACTAGCTCATTGGCCACATTGGAAAAACTCTAGTTGGACTGTTATAATTTTTCAAAGTAAAAGACAAAAGAAATAAGTTTGACTTTGGCTTGAGACTAACTTACTTAGACTTAAGACTTCTCACTCGTCGTTCTGAGCGTTGGGAGGCAAGCTGTCTCCACAAAGGTCTGTCACTGGCAATGCCTCACCCCACCTTGTGTCCACTGCTCTGAGGTCCTCCACAAAGGTCTGTCCCTGGCGATGCCTCTCCCCACCTTGTGTCCACTGCTCTGGGGTCCTCCATAAAGGTGTGGCTAGAGAACGGGAAAATACTTTTCTGAAACGGACTCTACATCTTCGTGTAGTTCCGCATTCATTGAAGACTTGAATAAATGAATGTTCAGGAACATTTTGCGCATCGTCTTCTGATTCTAGATCTAAGGGCCTATCATAAAGTCTAGTACATTTATACATTCGCTTAACCAGGATTTTTTCTCGGGGGTGGGGGGGGATTGGGGGGGGTTAAAAATGTTTCATTGTTTTTTAATCTAACATTCATTACACTGGCGTATCTATGGTGGGGGAATGAGGGGGGAGACTTTTAAAATCCCCCCCGGGCCTTCGAGGGGGCCCCCTAATGAGTGTTTTTTACTATATAAATTAAATATTACGAAAATGCAGAGGTCCCCAAAGAGGTCGACGCCCGGGCCCCTAAACGATTAAAACTTCCTGATTCATAAGTAAGTAAGAGAAAAAAATCGCTCTATAAGTTGTAGAAAGGAGGTATTTTTAATATTTTTCTTGTTATGATTTTACTTCTACTAAAACCTATTTTGCTTGTTTCTGATAAGAATAAAGTTACTAGCTAGATTTAAACCCAACTAGTAGTATACTGACTGCAACTGGGTGATAATTAGTTGCTGACAGTTTTATGTTGGGAGAAATCAACTCTTTCTTGGTCCCCAAAACTTTTGTGGTTTTTCCTTATTGATTCTCTTGTGTTCCATTTCCCAATCAGACTTAGAGATTCATGTCAGAGTTATGCAAATGAGCCAGACCTGGCGCCATCTTTTTCCCGGACAACTTTCTCAGCAATAGCACTCTCCGTAAAACTAACCTTTTTCTTTTTTCATTTTCTTCTCTGGGTCTTCTCCATCTTCCTATAATTTCCTCTGACCCAGTCATACAATTTTGATTTTCTATTTTTGTGTCTGCTTGCTGCGCCTGCCTCCCTTTTGTAAGGTCTCTATCGGATTGCCAACTTCCGGTGAACGTTTTAGAATGCATTATAAATAATTGCGATTGAAGGGGTTCGGGCAAATACAAATAATACTTATGGAAATTGTTTAAAAAAAAAAACCCAACTTAAACCCAAACCCATATAAGAAGATAAGAATTATGGCGTGATGGCACTCCAAAGTCATTCTTTGCTTCACATTTAAAAAAAAAAAAAGAATTAGAGGAGGATTATGGACTTTTATACTTCCGCTCTAATTGGGGATTTTCACAAAGACATCCGGGTGTGAGATCATAGTGAGTTATGGCGTGGTGGATGAAAAGGTCAAGGACTTTAAAATGTCCTTGTTACCATTCCAATTACGTTTAAAAAAAAACAAAAAAAAAAAAACAAACAAATGTACTTTAATGAATACCGAAAGGTTTGTGTAAGTAACAATCAAGGCCAAAAGTCGGGTGGGCCTGTTCCCGATGGGCCGGTGGACCAACGTTGAAACGTCTGTTTGGAGTTGCCCGTAATACAATAAAAAAAAAATGAAATACCACGTTCAGACTTTTCGATCTATGGAGCAGATGATGTAAAGGTCATCAGTTTCAATGGCCGATGATTAACCAACCACCATTACTTATGTACACATACGTCTGATACACATTGAAGTTGGGTGGACTTAAAAGACACATATTACAAAAAATCAAATCTTTACCGAGATTCGAAACCTAGACTCCTCTTTTAGGAAGCCTTACCACTCAGCCACCTCACCCTGAATGGGCCTTAACTATTTTTGAATGTGCCCTTAGACACGTCATGACTAGACATCGCGTGACCATTGTTTAAAGATCTTTTACGTACTTTAATTAATTTACTTTTCTATTGCGTATTCACAAATAAACATGTTGCATAATTAAGTGACAATTAGACAAATTAATTTAAAAAAACAACAACCCAAGTACTTGTTACTGCACGTTAGAATGGGCCAAAAAAAAATTGTAACAAAGTGTAATAGCAAACATTCCAAACATATTAGGCGACCCCCAACGGGCTTGCGATCTACAGGTTGAGAAGCCCTGGACTAAGCGATTACATGCCAACCTAAAACCCTTTATTTCTCATTCATATAGAATTTGAGCACGTGTGAGCATAGTCTGAGCATTATAAGGGATCTCCAAGTAACTAAGTTTGCGCAGGTTTACATTAAATTCCATTGGAGATTTGCATTCGTGGCGGAAAACCTGTAAATAGCAAACCTTTTGGTGTCTCCGATGTACAACGTAAAGGAAGTGCTGCTAAGCTATGCTTTTTTAGGACAATACTCTCTCACAGTTAGCACTGCAAACTAAAATGTTTATGCTCTCCTTTTTGCGACCTTTACTTAGTTGGCAATTTCGAACTTGAATTTAGTGTCCTTGACACTGTTTGTTTTATCGTGAAAATCTCCACAGTTGGCAGCCATCCGAGAAATACAAGGGGTGTACACCCACGCATGCATGAGCTCAGACCTCGATGCATTTATCAGGCCTTTACTTAGTATGAGGACGTATGTTTATGGAACCCCCATCGTCATCACTTGTGGGCCGGATCGTATCCAACAACCAGGGCCGATTTTTTACAGTTCGCCCCTGGTAATAATTAACTATGAGCCTAATTAAAAATATTGCATAATAAGCTCAGTTCGCCAATGGTAATAATTAACTATGAGCCTAATTAAAAATATTACATAATAAGAGGGATACTTATAATAATTTACTCGATCTAGGATTATTTTTCATAGATGCACTCTTTAAAGAACATTTTTAACGTACCATATGAATTATATAATGGAAAACAATACTTATGCTAGGAGTTAATCCATTTTGTTATTAATAATGTAATTAGTAGGACTTCATGCATAGAATGTAGAACAGTGTAGAGTACACATTATATAAGCCGTTTAACACCATGAGTTAGATTATTTTTAGCAGGCTATGACGCAATCAGAGATTATTCGATTGAGGCGATTCATTTTTAGTGCGATTATAAAAAGATCCTAGATCGCCTTTTTGTTTCGTATCCACGAATAAATCTCTTAAAAACAAAAAACTTAAAAAAAAAAACATATTCTACAGCCATAAGGAATGCAACTCGTAGAAATTTGTAGCCATATTTACATTCTTACTTCCGGGCAACGAGCACGCGATGTTCTCACGTGACCTCGCCTCGTACATCACTTTTCTTCTCGCGCCAAAATCTAATCCCACACGTGAAAGCCGTCATTCCGGAAGTTGTCCTTTTTCATTTCTTTTTGCCTTCTGTTCATCTGTCGCCTTTTTTGAACACTCACAAAAGGGAGGCCGGAGAGGGGGGGGGGTAGCGTTCGAGGATTAAGCTATAAAATACATTGTATTGTCAGCTCACAGTGAGGAAAAACAAGGCAACAGCTCGGTTTGAACAGATACTTTATAAACCCTAACACAGACGTACGTTTCACATGTCTGTTGCCCTCCATCATGAGACTGCAATTTTTTAATAGAGTCTGTATTATACAGACTGGAATGTCACCTAAATGGGGTACCAGAGAAGGTGGAAAGAGCATTTATCATAGTCCTTCACATCTAGGATTTAAGAGATTTTAATTACTACTCAAGCCAGTGTTACAATGAAGTTTGGTGACAAATAATATGCTGTATCGCCAGAAGTGAAATCCAATGTCTACTAGGCCTAGATGCCGGGGGTCCTTGTGTAGGTCTAGAAATAACAGAATATCTCGTAACATATTAAAATAAGTAGAACTTTTAAAAAATTGAACATACATTAATCATTATTATCCAATTTCAATAAGAAATTGACATAGTCAGATTTAACGTGAAGCTTCAAACTTATAAACTGAAATTTTTTTTTTCGTATCTTCATACAAGTTTATCTTCTATATATGAAAGTTTTCATGCCGGAAGTTCCCTCACATTAAAAACTAACTCTCTCTGTGTAGAAACTCGAAGTTTCTAGAAGCCCATGTATAAATAAACTTCCTGTTTACACTTCTCTTAGGACCTTGTCGGGTATACCATGTGACATTTGGTCACGTAAACATTTTCATGGCGTCATGCATCGACTCATCATCATCATCTGTCCATTGACTCTCATCGTAGTGGTGCTGTGACAGTTCGTAGTGGTGCTGTGACAGTTCGTAGTGGTGCTGTGACAGTTCGTAGGGGTGCTGTGACAGTTCGTAGTGGTGCTGTGACAGTTCGTAGGGGTGCTGTGACAGTTCGTAGGGGTGCTGTGACAGTTCGTAGTGGTGCTGTGACAGTTCGTAGGGGTGCTGTGACAGTTCGTAGTGGTGCTGTGACAGTTCGTAGTGGTGCTGTGACAGTTCGTAGTGGTGCTATGACAGTTCGTAGTGGTGCTATGACAGTTCGTAGTGGTGCTATGACAGTTCGTAGTGGTGCTGTGACAGTTCGTAGTGGTGCTGTGACAGTTTGCGTAACCAAACCCCTCCACCTTCCCGGTCAGCAGCTGTTCATAGCAGGACATCAAGAGAGAGGCCGGATCATTCTTTTATGTTACCCATCCAGCTTTTCTTTGGACGACCCTTTCTTCGTGCTCCCTCCACTGTACCTTGAAGAATGACTTTAGACAGTGAGTCATGTTTTACAATATGACCCAACCAGCTCAGCTTTTGTCTCTTCACAGTATCGACTAAAACAATAAAAATAGAAAACAAAAGTACATGCAAGTACTTATGCTAATTTTGTATGCATGCAATACCGAGAATGAAAGCCTTACGTCATAATGTTGTCGAAATATGTTGTAAGAGCAGCACTGGTGAATATTTTACAACTTTACACCATCTTTATAATCTGATTCAAGGGCACACTAAACCAAATAAAGTCCATATGTGAGATCAATATGAAATTAAGGTGGAGAATATTGAAAGGAATAGATTTAAATAGGAATTTAAAATGAAATCTGCATCCATAAATCAGTCTTGTGTGTAAGTGAATACACTATTTGATTTTGTCTGCACAAATTAAATTAAAACGCCCACAACAGTCTGGGCGACATCTTCCTGACTTATAAATATCTTGTAAAGTTTATCTGAAATGTAGATTTTCATTTTTGCATTTCATATTTATTGTTTTTCTATTCTGCTATCTCAATGGATTGTTTAGGGGCACAAGTGCTGATTCTTTGTTAAGGAGTATGTGTGTGTGTTTATGTGTTGCTATGGTGACAGTTGAAAGAAGTTAGTGATTGATTGTGAAGGATGCTAGATAGGCGACTTTGTCGTCAGCGGTCTTAGCTAGGAGAGACGACTCCAGAACGTGAGACTGAAAAGAAGTGTTATCGTAGTGAGTTAGATCTTGTTCAAAATACAATTTATATCATTCCTAAAGTCCACTATATTTATTTTCATTTCATATCGATTTCGTCTAGATTCTAATAAAAGTTATATCTAGTATAGTTCACATTGAATTTATTTCAAGTTTTATAAGTTAAAATATATTCAACCTACAGTGGTTTAGCTGTCTACCAGCAGCCTGGTGCTACCAGTCAACGACCGTCAATAACACTTTTTCGAAACGCCACAAAATTTTCCATGGCTCTTTATTTTTCTTAATGAGGGCTACACGTACCCATCTAAAATATCACGATGTCTGATTTTCATTTTCTCTTCTAGTTTCTGAGATCTAAACGGGACAGACGGACGGACAGACGGACAGACAGGCCACACAAAACTAATAGCGTCTTTTCCCCTTTCGGGGGGTCGCTAAAAACCATGAATAACGAATTCTAATTGACAGAATGTAGAATGTAATGTAGCATTTAAGCACAACCACAAGTAGACCTAGATCTAGTAGACAGATGAAAGTCAATCTAAAGGAACAAGCTCCCAATAAGTCTCAAGAGACAACTAGAGTTGGTCTTTAATGAGGTCTTAATGAGGTTACTGCTGACCATGAAGTATCTGATGATGTTCCAAATACTTTTTTTTTACATTAAATATTAAATATTACGCCATTATCTCATATCATGATGTCGAATTTCAAAATGCAGGGGCCCCCTAAAGAGGTCCAGCCCCCCCCCCCGGGGCTCGCAAAGGAGTCTTGTCGAAAGTCATAAAATCTACATCCAGCTTGATCTAGACTTTAAATAAATGTCTCTCCTTTCAGACCCTTGCGAACCAGAAAATGTAAAAGTCATTTGCTTCTGTGGCTTACGTTTAACAGGGTGTCATGTGACCACCACAACGACCAGCTGCCTGTACTTTTCTCCAACTAATGTCAGTCACCCATTAGAGTTGGGTGGACCCAAAGGCGCCCTAAAACTCAGGATATTCAAAATCCTAGTATTCACCTGGATTCGAACGCGCCCTCGGTTCGGAAGTCAAGCCCTTTACCGCTTAACCACCGCGCCCACTGATATAGACTTTGAAAATATTAGTGATTATCTCGTATCTTGTATAAGATCATTCAAAGAATTTGTTGTTTCCATAGATGCTATCGTCATCTTTCTTCTTAGACTCCGATGTTTTGATTTTCTCTCTTTCTCATCTTCGGAGGCTGAGCGGTAAAGCGCTTGGCTTCCGAACGAGGTTCCCGGGTTCGAGTCCTGTCGAAGACTAGGATTTTTAATTTCGGCATCTTTAGTCCACCCGGCTCTCATGGCAACCTGACATTAGTTGGGGGAAAGTAAAGGCGGTTGACCACATTATACCCCTTGTTTACCGTGGCCGCTGAAACTGATGGCCTTTACGTCATCTGCCCTATAGATCGCAAAGTCTGAAAGGGAAACTTGACCTGACCTTACTTTCTTATCTTCACCGCCATCTTTGCTTCATCCTACACATTTAGAACAATGGTTTAGGCCTTTGAGTAATAATAGATGATTAACTGATAATCTTCATCTATTTGGATGCTAAGATATCTTTGAGTTAAGCTGATTTTTTAAAAAATGTTTACAAATGATTTAATAATTTACAGCTCAATTCTATCTGACTTACTTATGAACATTATTCTGTAAAGTATCTTGCGCAACTTCAATGGTATTTCATTAACTATTCTCTATTAGCCAAAGAACATTACATTTAATACTATTACCTTCATCAAGATATTCCACTACTGTAAATGATACATTTATTCCTAACTGGGAAATCCGTCTCGTCTTCTTATCCAGTCGCTACTTATGTATCTCTAATAATAATTAACCTTCTTCTAAGGTATCGTCATGTAGTTCTTCTTCTTCGCCTATTCTACTGCGTCATTCGTCTGCCTTATTACGTCACTACTTTTCACCGTCGCTAAGAAACAATCATATACACAATATATTTATCTACCGAAACTAACATACTCTCTAACTAAACTAGCACACAACAACAGTGGCGTAACTAAGGGGGGGGGGGGGATGGGGGGGAGAATTTTAAAATCCCCCCGGGCCCCCACCTAGGGGGGGGCCCCCAAATGGGTGTCCGAAATAAATTTGTAAATACATAAATTAATATATTTGATTGACAAATAGTGTCAACAGGTGTCTTTTTTTTTGTTTCAACATTTATAGATGAAATTTATCACAAAGACTAAACCTAGATCTAGGTCTATCAGTACGTTGACTTTGTTGACATTTTAAAAATATTTTTTCCTACAGAGATCAAAGTTTTTTTTTAAAGTTAGTTTAACATTTTAAACTTTGTTGCCACGAATAAAACTGCATGATATACAGCGAATTCCAGTTATCTTGTTACCTTTACTAATAATAGATCTAAATGGCGAGTATTGTGTGGCTACACTACTTAACCTTGAACCAAAATTTACAGAATCGAGTATAACAGATCTAAAAGTTATTCTTAACAATGCTAAAATAGTCCATTATTCGGGTTTGGCGTCTATAATTTCAGAATTAAACTTCACACTCGAGTTATTACCCCTCTATTTATCTTTCCTCCATTCAATGGAAACTCCCTTTTTTATTTCCATCTAATCCTTTTGCTTTCGCACAAAACATAAACAACAAACAATGACGTAATATCATATAATATTAGCACATCCTTCCTTTTGAAGTTATTATCACACCCTTCCTTTTAAAGTTCTTAAGAGTGATATCTACTAGCAGGGCCGGTCCTAGCATTTGCGGGGCCCTATGCGAAACGGATCGCGCGGGGCCTAGTCTGGGTAGGGTTATAAGCATAATGTCAAAATTATTATTTTTATTTTGAAAATAGGCCTACTTTCGTCCTTTACAATAAATTTTTATCAAATGAAAGCTCGCATGCCACTTTTTATTTATAGGCACCCAAAAATGTCAATTTGGTTTATTCTTCAGGAGATCTGAATAAATTCAAAAAAAGTTCAGGACTATATCGCATATTTTGCCTTTTCATTAGATTTCCTGGAGGTCCTGGAAAATCAGGAGATCGCGAAAACCATGTTAATTTATTTACGTTATAATGGTTTAATTTAATACTTAGAATTAGCGCGGGGCCTATGAAAGCGTGGGTCCCACTGCGACCGCATAGGCTGCAGAGGCCTAAGGCCGGCCCTGTCTACTAGGAACTTTAACAATTCGTCCACTTTTGGTTGTCTTGAATGGCACAATAAGTTCTCTAGACATTGGTCTATAACTGTCTGTTTCGTTTATTCCAATAGTTTGCAGTTCATTGTCTCCATCGGTATCATAGTACCCAGAGATGTCTACATCGAAACTCTTATTCAAAAAGCGTTGATTTCTTCTGTATGTTTTTCCATCGTCTGTCTTTATGATTTAAGATCTGGGTGCTGAATGTTTTTTTATGACAACTGCTTTCTGGCATGTTTGACCTAGACGAACTCTCCGACAGAATAATCTTTAGGTAGTCTAGCTTTTGCATCGTATTTCACTTTGCTTTTCATCTGTTGTTCGTTGAGTAATGTCTCTGCATTTTGAGCTACCGATGGTTTCAATAGTTTGGGATCAGTTGGAATGATTCCCTGAGTCTTCTACTCGTCAGCAGTTGTGATGGTGAATACGGCAGTCTACTTATCGGAGTATTTCTATACTCGAGCATAACGAGATATGGATCTTTCCCACTTTTGTATGCTCTGAATGCTTTTGCTTTCGCACAAAACATAAACAACCAACAATGACTTAATACCATATAATATTAGCACAGAATCTTCTTCATGCAGTGGAAAATTAAGAATTTTTTGCCTATCTGGAATTCTGGTCAAAGCTCCTGCGCCCAATTAATATAGTTCAGAAGAAACTACAAAAGTCTGGACTGCATATACGGGAAGCTGCTAAAGAAATTAGTACCCTTTCATGCTTTCTGCAAAATGATGAGAAACTGACAAAAACCCAATCCATCGAAAAAGCAAAAGAAGATAGTGAATACTATGGATTCCCTGTAATCAAAATAACCAGAAGAAAGAAAAGACTTGATGGGAAGTTGAGTTCTAATGTAGGACTGTCAACAGAACTGCAATTCAAACGTGTTGCGACAGAAGTGCTGGACAGATTTCATATGGAGATGAAGGGCAGATTCCAAAGGCTGGAAAGAAAATGGATACCTTTGGGCTTCTTCTTGAACCAAGACACCTGTTAGATGAAGACACGCTTATGACAAACTGTGCTACTTTTCCTGTTTGTATGATGAAATAAATGGAAAATCGCTTTTTCAAGGATGTCATTGATGCACGAGCACTTTTCAACCAGTAATACAATCACCAATAGACATATTTAGGAAAAAGGCTTCATATGGTAATTACGTGTGCTCAAACTTTGCAACCTCCACCGAATACCGCTAACTCAGGCCACTTCCATTACGTCATGTGAGAGATCATTCTCAAAGCTCAAGTTCATCAAAAACTATCTCAGGAGCAAAATGACGCAAGAAAGGCTTATCATGGCTTTAATGTCAGTGAAGTCACAAATACTAGAAAGTATCGATGTAGTTGATGTTATAGATTTCTTTGCTGCAAATAATGAACGACGTGAAGCGATATCAATTTAGATTTGTCACTTGTGCATTATTTAACTAATAAACAACGGCATTATTCATTAAAAGAGTCTTCATGATTATTTTTTTTGTTAAGTTTACTGATATACTGAACCAATTTGATTTTGGGCTTATATATATTTGCGTACATTATCTCATGTCATATGTCGAATGTCAAAATGCAAGGGGCCCCCAAAGAGGTCAATCCCCCCGGGCCCCCAAATCCATAGTTACGCCCCTGCACAACAACATTCATCTCATTTACAACCGAATTACAGCTTGTTTACAATTGATTTAATGTAATTAATGAAACCTTAAATACAACTGAATTACATCTGATTTAAAACCTGAAGTACAGTAGTTTCACAACTAATAGAGGACACAATGATAAATGACTTGGCCTCCAGTTAAATGACTAGCTAGCCTGTTCAATTTACCGGGGCGGAGATGGAAAGGTGTATATAGTTTGAGAACTAGTAATGAATCAGCTTAGCAATGAAACATTTAGTAATGATACATACGCTCCATTCTCTATTGTATTATTAATACGCTATATAGATAGTTTGATGGGGGTTTTGTTATATAGGACACTGCTATAATAAACATAGCAGCTTGACATTTCGGTCCTTTATGGATTGGGTCATGGATGTCTGGGTTAGATGAAACAGAACAGAGCAACGCCCCCTTCCAGTTTTGCTTTCGTGACATTACGATCTGATGACGTTATGGTATGGCGACTATAGTCTATTCATTTAGCGAACTATGTGTAGCCCTCCGGACCAGGGCGCTACTGGAACTATGATCGTCCCGGGCGCTCTAGCCGTTAACAAAAAAAAAATGATTGAGATCTGATCCTCAACATCAAACTAAACACCCCTCCCTCCCTCCCTCCCTCTCATCGACAACTTTTTTTTCGTCTTTTTGGACTTTCTAAATAGAACAATAAATTTGGGAGAACTACGCCTGCTCGTAAAGTGTTGTTCCCATGCTCGTAAAGTGTTGTTCCCATGCTCGTAAAGTGTTGTTCCCATGCTCGTAGGTCTTGTTCCCATGCTGGTAAGGTATTGTTCCCATGCTCGTAAGGTCTTGTTCCCATGCTCGTAAGGTCTTGTTCCAATGCTCATAGGTCTTGTTCCCATGCTCGTAGGTCTTGTTCCCATGCTCGTAGGTCTTGTTTCCATGCTCGTAAGGTCTTGTTCCCATGCTCTTAAGGTCTTGTTCCCATGCTCGTAAGGTCTTGTTCCCATGCTCGTAGGTCTTGTTCCCATGCTCGTAGGTCTTGTTCCCATGCTCGTAAGGTCTTGTTCCCATGCTGGTAAGGTATTGTTCCCATGCTCGTAAGGTCTTGTTCCCATGCTCGTAAGGTCTTGTTCCCATGCTCATAGGTCTTGTTCCTATGCTCGTAGGTCTTGTTCCCATGCTCGTAGGTCTTGTTCCCATGCTCGTAAGGTCTTGTTCCCATGCTCTTAAGGTCTTGTTCCCATGCTCGTAAGGTCTTGTTCCCATGCTCGTAGGTCTTGTTCCCATGCTCGTAAGGTCTTGTTCCCATGCTCGTAAGGTCTTGTTCCAATGCTCATAGGTCTTGTTCCCATATTATCTTATTTTATATAATACAGACGTTACTTTAAAAAACAAAAGATGATTACGTCCTAAGCGTCATGCATTCAGTCATGCATATTAAAGGGAAACTCCGATGGTTTTTCAAATTTGAGTTATTGACATATTTAAATTCTGCGTAAAAAGTTGTAATAGTAAACATGTTATCGTTTTTTATTTAAATGCTTAGAAACATTTATATTTAATAAATTAGTCAGTAAATTCTTGACATCTAAAAAAAAACGGGGTTCTTTGAGATTTTATTTTTAGGTTAGGCAATTGTCACTTCCCTCAACAATACTGAAAGGGAAACTAGATTTGACCAATCGTATCGCTTTATTCTTAAAGTAGCTGTTAGGCTGTTAGGCTTAGTGATGGCCTAGTCCAGAGCTATGGTACAGTTATAGATAGACAGATTTAAAAGCATTAGGACAACCAACTCGAGAAAAAAAGTAATATTTTCATCTAAGCCCCTCCCTGTCCCAAGAAGTAAATAGATCGCAGGTCTGACTGATTTGAACAAACTGGTCAGTGTAAGGCTAGTCGAGACTACTTGTAGTCAGTCATGACAAGACAACCAAGCGATAGTGTTTGTTGTGTGTTGAGTGGTCAGGCGAGAAGATACACACTGCCGTGGTTAGTCAGGCATGTAAATCTCCTTTAACACGCATTTTGTTTTCTTGGCTTACAAGATCTAGATCTAACTGCATAAACGAAGATATATTTCTTTTACGAGAATGTAAACTTTGCTGTATGGTTTTCTGTTATACAGTAAGTCAATAGATTACATTAATAGGCATGTGTGATGTCACATAGAAACCCGGTGAAAGTCTGAACGTTTTGGATGCGCAGGAAAATTATGTCATCAAAATATCAATTACTAAGTTATTATTGCAAATAAAAACAAGATAATAATATATTCATTATCTGTTAATCAAAAAATATATTATATCAAAAATTGTCAAAACCATCGGAGTTTCCCTTAAACCAATGACCTAAATTCTGCCATTTAACTGGTTTTCCTGGCTGGCTCAGACAACCCATTCCATGCTCTAATTTGTCCTAGCATATGGAACGAGGAATGTGCCTTTATCTTTTTGTCTTTCAGAGTATTTTATTAAATTTTGTTTATGTATTTGAAGATTATGGTTCAGTGTTTTATGTATAATTGCTACTTTACTTTTAAGTCTTCTATCCCGGAGGCTTTCTAAATTTAGCGATTTTACTAAATTTGATACTCTAGTCAAATTTGAATATTCGTTTTCCCATGCCCTTAAGGTGTCTCCCCATCTCAGTTATTCAAGTCAAATCTAAGGCTTGTTCATGTCTTATACAGTGTGATACTTAGTCTAGAGAGAAGGACATAGACATGGGTAATTAGGAAGTAGAGCTATTAGGGAAATAGACATGGGTAATTAGGCAGTAGAGCTATTTGCAATAAAGATTTTAAAAATGTAGAAGGAAAAAAAAATTCCGAAACTGAACGAAAACTGTGGGAGAATGACCTCGAACACACATTCACACACACACACACACACACACATTCACACACACACACACACACATACATACATACATACATATATATATATATATATATATATATATATATATATATATATTTATATATATATATATATATAATACGTGATATATATATATATAATATATATATATACATATATATATATATATATATATATATATATATATATATATATATATATTTATATATATATATATATATATATATATATATATATATCACGTATTATACTCTGCAATATATATATATATATATATATATATATATATATATCACGTATTATACTCTGCAAGGTTGTGTGAACGGAATCAAAAATGTTCACATTTCGAGAAACCACAGCAAGTCTCCAGTAGAAGCTACTAAAAGGCAAGGAGATATATATATATACAGTGTCGGTACTCAGTGATGCATTGCCTTACTTCTAACTACTTATAAATTAATAATAAACGTTAAAATACAAGAAAAGTACTAATTTTTCCCCACATTAAAAAGGTTCCAGTACGCCTTACCGGTGCGTACCGTCACAAAAAAGCACTGTTTAGGATCTTGAAAATCACATGGAAAGAAAGAGTGTGTAATATTGAGATCCTTGCGCGAACAGGTATTCCCAGCATCTTAACAGCCCTCAGACAACGCCGCTTGCGCTGGCTTGAACTTGTTCGCCGCCGGATGGAGGACACTCGCATCCCGAAAGTCATCCTCTACGGACAACTCGAAAAACTGGTCGCCCCCCCCCCACCTCCGTTACATATATGTAATAAATAAAACGTGACCTCAAATCAGTGAACATCAATATTAACCATTGGGAAGACATAGCTCTAGACCGCACCAGATGGAGAGAGACAGTGACCAAGAAAGCTATGGACAGCGAAAAAGCATGGGCCTCAGCTCTGGAAGATGCGAAAGATGGCCAGCTCCTCTGCCACTGAAACGAAAGCCACCTTAACCTGCGATACTTGTGGACAGGAGTGTCTCTCCAAAATAGGGCTCCACAGCCACACGAAGAAGTGTACGAGATGAACCATAGTCGTTCTACGATTGAAGGAGGCCAACATATATGTATATATTACTTACTTAGACTTAGGTCCTCCCTCGCCGTTCGGCGCATTGGGCGGCAAGCTGTTTCCATAAAGATCTGTTAGTCTTCTGTGTGTGTCAAGTTTGCCCTTTCTGTAGCAATAGTGGTTTTACAGGGTGGGGTCGCCTCACCCGGGCTATTATATATATATATAATCATATATAATCATAATAATTTTAATATTAAACTCTTTTTTTTTTCAGGATTGTTAACAAAATGATAGATACCAAAGTACATGATTGCACAATCCGACCCTTAGTAAACAAAAAAGTCCCCACCTTCCTACATGGAAGTTGTAACTCTTTGTTTGATCAAGAGACAGCTAAGAGAGTCTTTATGCAATAATAATGACGAATCAATAAAGAGAGAACACACTGCAGGAAGAGAAGGTTTAACTTCCTTTCTGTAAAGTCCTTCACTCTTTTCTCCTGTCTGGCTAGTAAGAAAATCTCTTGTAAAAAAATATGCACTGTGGAATCTGCTGAAGATTATTTCTGGAAAATTTAAAAGTTAAATAGTACGAAAAAACAAAATCCAGTCAATGAACGAGGAAAAAAAAAAAAAATCCAGTCAATGAACCGGAAAAAAACAACAAAATCCAGTCAATGAACCGGAAAAAAAAAACAAAATCCAGTCAATGAACGAGGAAAAAAAAACAAAATCCAGTCAATGAACCGGAAAAAAACAACAAAATCCAGTCAATGAACCGGAAAAAAAAAACAAAATCCAGTCAATGAACGGGGAAAAAAAAAAACAAAATCCAGTCAATGAACGGGGAAAAAAAAAACAAAATCCAGTCAATGAACGGGGAAAAAAAAAAAATCCAGTCAATGAACGGGGAAAAAAAAAACAAAATCCAGTCAATGAACGGGGAAAAAAAACAAAATCCAGTCAATGAACCGGAAAAAAACAACAAAATCCAGTCAATGAACCGGAAAAAAAAAACAAAATCCAGTCAATGAACGAGAAAAAAAAAACAAAATCCAGTCAATGAACCGGAAAAAAAACAACAAAATCCAGCCAATGAATGGGGGAAAAAAAAACAAAATCCAGTCAATGAACGGGAAAAAAAAAATCCAGTCAATGAACCGGAAAAAAACAACAAAATCCAGTCAATGAACGGGGAAAAAACAAAACAAAATCCAGTCAATGAACCGGAAAAAAACAACAAAATCCAGTCAATGAACGAGAAAAAAAAACAAAATCCAGTCAATGAACGGGGGAAAAAAAAAATCCAGTCAATGAACGAGGAAAAAAACAACAAAATTCAGTCAATGAACCGGAAAAAAAAAACAAAATCCAGTCAAAGAACGGGGAAAAAAAAAAAAAAAATCCAGTCAATGAACGGGGAAAAAAAAACAAAATCCAGTCAATGAACGGGGGAAAAAAAACAAAATCCAGTCAATGAACAGGGAAAAAAACAAAATCCAGTCAATGAACCGGAAGAAAACAACAAAATCCAGTCAATGAACCGGAAAAAAAAAACAAAATCCAGTCAATGAACGAGGAAAAAAAAACAAAATCCTGTCAATGAACCGGAAAAAAACAACAAAATCCAGTCAATGAACAGGGAAAAAAAAAAAAATCCAGTCAATGAACGGGGGAAAAAAAAACAAAATCCAGTCCATGAACGGGAAAAAAAAAAAAAAATCCAGTCAATGAACGGGGAAAAAAAAAATCTAGTCAATGAACGGGGAAAAAAAACAAAATCCAGTCAATGAACGGGGAAAAAAAAAACAAAATCCAGTCAATGAACGGGGAAAAAAAAACAAAATCCAGTCAATGAACCGGAAAAAAAAAAACAAAATCCAGTCAATGAACGAGGAAAAAAAAAAAAAATCCAGTCAATGAACCGGGAAAAAAAAACCAAAATCCAGTCAATGAACGGGGTAAAAAAAAACAAAATCCAGTCAATGAACGGGGGAAAAAAAAACAAAATCCAGTCAATGAACGGGGAAAAAAACAACAAAATCCAGTCAATGAACGGGGAAAAAAAACAAAATCCAGTCAATGAACCGGAAAAAAACAACAAAATCCAGTCAATGAACGAGGAAAAAAAAAAAAAAATCCAGTCAATGAACCGGAAAAAAACAACAAAATCCAGTCAATGAACCGAAAAAAAAAAACAAAATCCAGTCAATGAACCGGAAAAAAAAAACAAAATCCAGTCAATGAACGAGGAAAAAAAAACAAAATCCAGTCAATGAACCGGAAAAAAAACAACAAAATCCAGTCAATGAACGAGGAAAAAAAAAAAATCCAGTCAATGAACGGGAAAATCCGATGGTTTTGACAATTTTTTATCTAATATGATTTAATATGTGATCTTATATGTGTTTTGATTTACAGATAAGGAATATATTATTTTATTTATTATTTTACTTTCAAAAATAACTTAGATCTAGTAATCGATGTTTTTTTTTCTGACGTAATTTTTTCTGCGCATCCAAAACAGTCCGATTTTCACCGGGTTTCTATGTGACGTCAGACGTGTTGATTACGCACCATAGTAGACTAGGCTTGACTTGCTTGTGTGTGTATATCTGACAGAACCTTTAGCCACGTGGTTCTCTATCTCTTCTATACAATATACACACAGGCTGTCACGTGACAGTTTTTTTTTCTCCATTGTTTTATCAATATTATCACGTGGCTAAATGTTGTTTGTTTATGATTGGTGAATGAAATCCATTGTTTTTATTTAGCGCAATTTCATGCTTTTAGCTTTCTCACTACGCTATGATCCTATCACTTATCTGAACACGTTGGCAAAAGGGAAAGGGGAGATGGGGGTATCTGTGAATGTTACCGTGATCGCTTTTTAGATACATAAAAAATGTTCACTTTCCTCAAGGGGACTAATTCAACTTCTACCCCCACGTCTGTCAAGTACGATTTTTTTCCCGTGTTGGATACCAAAAAAATAATGAATTACCAACGGTTATTCAGCTCATTGTTTATTATTATTATTATTGATTCTTGTGTTGTCAGGTAAAAGAAATAATTGTGCTAAATTTCAACTTGATCCGAGATTGAGTAGGAGAGAAATAACGTGTAAAAACTTTTTACCAGACAGACGGACAGACAGAGTAAGTTGATATAAGCTTTGTAAAAAAAATACATAGAAATCGAACTTGAGAATCTCTGCTAGGTAGTCAAGTATTTCTGCCTCTCACTCTAAATAACCACTGTCACCAAAATTATTGACCAAGCCTTCAACCTAAAAGACACAAAGATAAAGGCACATTCCTCGTCCCATATGCTGGGACAAATTTGTACAAATACTCCTTCTTCCCTAGTGCTATTAGAGCATGGAATGGGTTGCCTGAGCTAGCCAGGAAAACCAGTGATTTGGCAGAGTTTAAATCATAGGTTAATATGCATGACTGAATGCATGACGCGTAGGACGTAATCATCCTCTTTTTTGAAGTAACGTCTGTATTATATAAGATAAGATAAGAAGAATTGGACGATTACAGGCCATTTCTACATATTGTTTTAGAACAGTCAACAGTCAACGTTTGCTAGTATAGATCGGTCTAGATGTATCACAAATGACCTAATGCATCTTTCTCTTTTCTCCCCTAGGGTCATCTCTGGTCAGCGCTGGACTTTACGTGCCGTCACGGAATTACGTTTTCTTCATTCCAAGAAGCCTGGTCCCAGGTGACACGTTCGGGGTCATTCACACGCTGGACAGCTACGCCATCCCTTGCCGCGCTGGCCAATCCCAGCTCCGGCTGAAGGAACAGCTACGCAGCAACGTAACAGCACAGTGGGACGGTCAGGACATTGTCCTGAAAGTGATGTCCAACCTAAACTCTTGGACATTGACTGGTACGTTGAATCTATACTTAGTGACCTCATATGTAGGCCTAGCTCTTACAAATTGTATACTTCTGCCATTGTCTAATCATCAGTTTAAATCTATACTGTAAAACTAAAAGTTAATCACAGTAGTCTCTCTGATATTTGTTTACACTTTGACCTTTAAAATTCGTTTACGTTGATTAAGCAAAAGAGAAAAAAAAAAGAAGAGGAAGTAATATGAAGAAATGTGGTAGCGTTGTAATGGAAACTAAAGAAAATGTAGGAAAATGAAAAGAGGAAGACATAGAAGACGGTACTCAAAACGTTACTGAACATTAATTTATTAAACTCTTGAATGAATAAGGCCTACATGCGGACATTCCCGAAGTCTGTTCACGATAAATATTTTCTACTTCCCTGGCCGAATTTAAATGACATTATTTCATACTTTGAACAAATTCTAAAGGTCAAACTGGACTTCTCCCACTGGGGACAACGAAGAAATAATTCTTTTCTCAACGATATACATCAACTGTCCAATGTCGTGGAAAATCGTTAGAGACATTTTCGAGATTCCTGTCCAGGTTCCGCCAGAAGGCTAGAGGTTTTGCCCACTACTAATATGTAGCGGTATTGTAAAAATGTATAACTCTATTATCTGGAAAGCTATTTGGTGGCTCCAAAATTATTTTTTTTGAACATTGCGTGTAGCCAGCGCTGAATTTACCTATAGACAACATAAGTTATATCTGAGGGCCCCCACTTGCCTGGGGGTCCCCCAAATATTATTTTGAAAAAAAAGTAAAGAAATAAATGACCTTATGTTGATTAAAAAGGGGGCACAATATCTTAAACAAAACTAGGCTGCTTTCAAGTCTAAATTCGGCCCTGTGTGTGGCGACTTAAAAATGTCAAAACTTTCCCATTGGCTATCCTTTACCCTCTTAGCCGCCCGCTGCCGCTCATGTTAGCTTAGGTCAGAGGAAATGACGTAATTCCTCACACTTGTAATCAAAACTACCCAACGAAAGAGAACGCATGGCTTTTGAAAGAAAAACAAAGAAAAAGATCTTTGACTAAGGTATGGCGCTGAGACCTTCACGTAAGGCTGGAGCCAAGCTGAGCCGGATCGATTCTCTTATTGTGCCCAGTGTCCAGTGAATGGGTCAAGTGTCTTGTTATGTTTGCGGTGTCCATCTGATATGTCAGTTTGTAACAGCGTCTTATTACCGCAGTGAAGGTTCTCAAACTATCGTGATTTGATCCTAGACTGTTCACAAACAATCCCTGTGAGCTATGCATCTGAAGTCAAGTTTCTCATAACAAACTAGTACATTAGGCCTCAAAAGTAAACATTCTTCTATTCTACTACAGTGTTTCCCAAAGTGAGGTGCGCGTACCCCCAAGGGTATGGGAAGAGTTTGGAGGGGGAATGTGTTACACCTCTTTAACTACACATTTATAATGTTCTGTTAATAAATAAAACAATATCAAGTTTTAATTCACATTCTTTAATATTATTTTATTTTATATTTATACAAACTCATAATCGGTGTTATTATACATCTTAACAATAAATTTCACAAAGATCTGGTCATGGATAGGGATGTTTTTCAAGGTCAAAAAGATTACATTTTTTCACTTCACATTTTTCACATTTGTAAGGGATATATGTACAATAGTTATGCATACACTAATCCCACCAATTGAATATTTGTAAAAGATTTATAGTTTTTGATGTTCCAAATGGTATTTCTATTTCATCCGTACTACATCTTGTCTTTTCCAACTTCATATTTATGAGAAGTTGCTTTTTTTTCAGCCTTTGTAAACATTAACTCTTTCTCTCCTAACTGACGCTACCAGCGTTGATTCCACCAGAATTGGGTAAATACTTACGGAGAGAAAGAGTTAAGTCGAAAAACAAAAAAAAGGAACAGAGTATTAGACGTGGGAACAGCGTCTCAGATTAAAATTAACAACCAGGGAACCAAATTCTATGATCTGTCATCTCAGCACGTAGATGCAATTACATGGGGGGCGGGGGTGGACGAGGGGTTCTCAGCGTTACAGAGATGATAATAGTGGTACACATATAGGTCACAAGTTTTTTTTGAACCACTGATTTATGGGTGCTTACATAACTGCTGAGCAATAAAAACCATTGTAGATGATAGTGGAAGGGGCGTTATGGAAGAAGGTTTTGAAATTCGCTACCCTTGGTGTTAATTGCTTCATAACTTGATCTCTCAGTGTTGCTCCCTGTCAGAGGCGGCCTTAGTGGTGCGCGGGGCCCTGGGCGAATGTCATGTGCGGGGCCTTGTACAGTAGTTTCGCTGAGCTTGTCAATTGTAGTCAAACTGAATTTCCATTAGATTGGATCAATAAGAATTATCTCATCTTATTTTAAGCCGTATGGGAAAACTATATAAATCGTACCACGTCACGCTAACGAAATCGCTGGCCTCTAAATGCTGTATGCCTTATTTTCATTACAAGTAAGTACTATACTATTTCAAATCTATATCCAAGGTACTGGTCGTGAGCCTCGGCGTTCTTAATTCGCCGAATATGTTCTTTCTGCATGGTTGGGGGTCGAATTTGTCTCAAAGCAAGCCTAAAAAAACTGACCGTTGTTTGGCGCATAAAGTTTTTCTGTTCTTCCACGAAACGTGCTGTAAAACATTTTCAAGCTAAATAAAATGACGATAATATATGCAAATTATCTTAAACTATACTAAACAAAATGAAACTACCCTACAAAAGACAAAAAAAGAAGAAAAGAATAATAGAGTACACTATAAAGTACAAAAAGAAGGGAACACAATGTTCTAATTTCTAAACGACCGCAATAATTCTTGCTAAGACTGCTCGCCAATGCAGTTTTTCTTTTCTCATTTATTCCAGCATCAGGTTATCCGTTGCGCTACCATTGAACATTCTCTGAGCTTAATCCAATCACGCTGACACGTACTTATAAGTATGGATGGCTGCATGGCCTTGCGGTATGCGCTCTGGGCTTTTGTTCTGTCGTCTCGATGGCCCCGGGTTCATACCCTTGCCCGCTGCCATTACCGTTGTCCTGCGGGAGATTAGGACTAGGATGTAGATTGTCTTCAAATGTGAAGGAACATCCAAAAACATTTAAAATATTTTACAAACATTTTAACGTGATTTACAGAAACCTCGTGCTGCTGAGTTTTATCAATATAACATAACAGTACTGTAAGACTCTTTATTTATGAAATAAACGATTTTGATTGGTTGTTTTTTTTATGCCAAGGTGAACTGTTGATTAAACAGTTATAGCAGATTAGAATGTACAGGTCATAAGATGCTGTCTTTACTGAAACTGAACGGTATTTCGAAACCAAAAATGTCATGTTTATGAGAACTGGTCTGGTTTTCAAATGTGACTTTGACAAGGGAATCTCCTATCGCGGGGCCCTCCTCCGGCGCGGGGCCTGGGATGGTTGCCCCACTTGCCACCCCCTAAGGCCGCTACTGCTCCCTTTCACTGTTTGGCTACCTGTGTACTTCCTAACACTCCCATTTGTTGCTACCTGTGTACTTCCTAATCCTCCCATTTGTTGCTACCTGTGTACTTCCTAGCCCTCCCATTTGTGGCTACCCGTGTACTTCCTAGCCCTCCCATTTGTGGCTACCCGTGTACTTCCTAACACTCCCATTTGTTGCTACCCGATTACTTCCTAGACCTCCCATTTGTTGCTACCCGTGTACTTCCTAACCCTCACATTTGTTGCTACCCATGTACTTCCTAACCCTCCCATTTGTTGCTACCCGTGTACTTCCTAACCCTCCCATTTGTTGCTACCCATGTACTTCCTAGACCTCCCATTTGTTGCTACCCGTGTACTTCCTAACACTGCCATTTGTGGCTACCCGTGTACTTCCTAGCCCTCCCATTTGTGGCTACCCGTGTACTTCCTAACACTCCCATTTGTTGCTACCCATGTACTTCCTAGCCCTCCCATTTGTTGCTACCCGAGTACTTCCTAGACCTCCCATTCGTTGCTACCCGTGTACTTCCTAACACTCCCATTTGTGGCTACCCGTGTACTTCCTAACCCTCACATTTGTTGCTACCCATGTACTTCCTAGACCTCCCATTTGTTGCTACCCATGTACTTTCTAACACTCCCATTTGTTGCTACCCATGTACTTCCGAACCCTCCCATTTGTTGCTACCCATGTACTTCCTAACCCTCCCATTTGTTGCTACCCACGTACTTCCTAACCCTTCCATTTGTTGCTACCCGTGTACTTCCTAACCCTCCCATTTGTTGCTACTCCTGTACTTCCTAACCCTCCCATTAGTGGCTACCCTCAAGTACTCCTCATGTACTGCTATTACCTTATTGATTTTATCATCTTTCATTCATAGACAAAATCAAATTGTCTTTGAGCCTCCAGTGTGAATGGGGGACGGACCCCTTGCAGGATTACTACAAGCCTCTGACCACCACAGAACTGACCTTCGAGGTTGACCACTACCAGGCCTCGAAGTCCACCAAAGTCAAAAAGGGCCGCTCGGTGATGATGAAAAACCCATGCCCGACAAAAAGCGTGGTGTACGAAATTATAGAGAACTCGGGAACTGGGGTGTTGGACAACTGGGGAGTATTTCGAATGCCTCCGGTACCCCATGGCCAGGTACTTGTACTCAAATGTGGTGAGTTTTATTTATTTTTTCTACTAGATTAGCATACAGAAAATACGATAAACATGCATATATGTAAACCTGCTGGACCAAGTGTTATGAGAACTGGTCTGGTTTTCGAACCTGACTGTGACAAGGGAATCTCCTATCGCGGGCAATGTATAAATCTGGGACAGAACAAAATCCCAGCGCGCATACCTCAAGGCCATATAACCATGGTTACTTATATGCATGTTTATCGCATTTTCTATACAGGTGTTCACCCCTGCAGCAGTATGTCTTTGTAGATTAGCGTAGCAAGATACCATGCAACACTTTTTTGTATAATTGCATGCTGGACAAAGAATTGTCGCTAGTGGTGAGTTTTCTTCAACAGAATTCTCCGACTTCCCACATTCTCTTGTTCCCCACAGTGGATATCTGACATACTTCCTACACCAAACACTCCAAACACGCGTAACACATACAACACCATAGATGCGAGCCTTTATTATGTTACGGCCATTTGTGTGTATCATAGCGGCCCGTATAAAGATTAAATTGAACAAAATGGCATTTTTTTGGTTAACTTTCTGAAACAAAATTTTCATGTATGATTCAAATTTAAACGTAAAATTAAATTATAATATGCGTTTCGGGTTTTATATAATAGAAACATACTAGTGTCATTTTTTTATTGAAACATGTTTATCACACTGCAAGCAGAAAATTAGACCTGTCTACCAGTGGCGTCACTAGGGTGGATGTTGCCCGGCGCGGGCCGCACACACTGCACCTACTAATGACGCTACTGCTATCTACATATATTAACAATTCACATTTTCACCCTTCATTCTTGAATAAATGAGACAACAGTTGCTGCCAACTTGCGTGACTTCAAAGTCTGAGGACAATTTAGAGAAGGTCGATTAACACAAATGGATTTTCCCCTTGAAATAAATATGGAAGCTATCTAAACGTATTGCTTTGTAGTAGTATTATTTCAGACTTTTTTAAAACACAATTTTTTATACAAATCAAATGAAAGAACATAAAAAAAAACAGCAAGAGTTGCATATAATACTACAAATAGTTCTATGTAAAAAAAATTTTATATTTTGACATAAAGAATTTTTTGGAAAATTCCTACCAATACAAACTGGCAAACAGTGAATGTCTGGCCAGGTCTAAATAAAATGCATTGGTGTTTTTACCAGTATAATGACTAACTGTCTTTGTACTTTTACAGTTAGAAGTCACTTTTTAGGTTGTCACTAGATCGACATCTAGATCTTTCTGATTTCAGTATGTCCTGGATCATGTTTTACGAAATAATCGAATACAAATATGTTTATCTCGTGTCTAGTGTACTGAATTTCAGTTTTCAGATTTCCTAAGTTTAGAAGTAATTTAAAAAACAGACATCTGTAGAGTGTGTTGTGCATGTTTCTCGTAACAATTGCATCGAGTAGATCTATAGCAGCGGTTCTCAACCTTTTAAGCTCGGCGACCCCTTTTTACAATATCCCACTCTGCCGCGACCCCCCCCCCCCCATACACACACATACAGCAATAGAAGAATAGACAATAACAATCCTTATTTTTGATGGTCTTAGGTGACCCCTGGCAAATGGTAAATCGACCCCCAAGGGGGTCGCGATCCACAGGTTGAGAACCCCTGATCTATAGAGTTCTTCTATCGTGGTTTGATGATGGTCTGCTGCGTCATCCAGGGGCTTAGGGCTTAGCACTGCGGTTTTGTGCTGGTGAGACCTATCTGAGCCCGGAATGTTTGGCTGCGTACTGGGCAGGTTATTTCCAGCTTCAGCTAGTGTCCTTGGCCTTGTTTTGTTTTTCCCTGGCGCTTATATTCTGCAGCGCTGTTCTCTTGTCCTCTGCAGTTTGAACGCCAGTTTTCACAGCGCGGCGCCATGATGCTCTGTCATGTGCTTTCATCTTCCATGTAGTAAGGCCAATCTTGAAGACTTTCGGAGTCGCTTTGAGGGTCTCCCTGAATCGTTCTCTTTGTTCACCTTGTACTTGCCATAAAGAAACTCTTTAGGGATGCGGGAGTTTTCCATTTTGGCAGAATTGGTAAATTAGACTGCACCTGGATTGTCTGGATGCCTTACAGGCCCCGCTCTTCAAGGGATTTCAGTCTCAGATATTTTGTCTTGCTATTTTGACATTTAGTATTTTTCTGATACAGATCATGTGAAAGTGATTAAGTTCATTTGCATTTTATTTTCTATATACTGTCCACGTTTTTGAAGCATAGAGCAATGCGGGGAGGATGACCGCTCGATACACTCATAGTTTGGTACTTGTGGTAATATCTCGTCTGTTCCAGACATGTCTAAACCGCATACCATAGGATGCACTGGTATTGGCCATTCGGCTAGTCGATTTCATTATCGATGTCTCTGTTTCGTACTGTCAAGGTAGGTAAATCTGTCCACTGCATTTATTTCCATTCCATTTATGTTGATGCTTGAAACTGGAGCTGGCACAAGAAATTAGAAGGATATAATAATCTTCTCTTTTGAATTAACGTCTGTAATTTAAAAGATAAGATAAGCAGACTTCCGTCATTTTTTGTATTGATAGTAAGGCCGTAGACAAGCGGTTCTCAACCTTTTAAGTTCGGCAACCCCTTTTACAATCCCCCACTCTGCCGCGTCTCCCCCCTCCCCCACACACATACAGCAATAGAATAATACATAATAACAATCCATAGTTTCGATGGTCTTAGGCGACCCCTGGCAGATGGTCAATCGACCCACAAGGGGGTCGCGATCCACAGGTTGAGAACCCTTGCCGTAGACTGTTCATGCTCTGCAGATCAGTCTTGGAGCTCATGTAGGGCACAGTCATCAGCAAAAAACAGGTCCCTGAATATTAGTCATCTTAAAAGTATGTAAAGAGGTGAACAGACTTTCAACAGACATAAGTCTCCATTTTTTAATAAGGTCTTTTAGAACGGAACTAATTATTTTTCAGGCTGTGTGTATTGATTAAAAAAAAAGAAAACATAATTATAAAAATGTCTTTCACATGTACAGATGTCTTGGCTTGAGAATGTTTGTACGGGTACATCTGTTGTATTCTGTCTCATATAGGTTGCTACTTAACCAAAAGTCTGCCAGCGCTATTTCATTGACACCGTGTAATTGTAGTCTTCTGTCTGGTGTCAAGACTTCCCATAGCTCACTCGCACTAATGTATTCAAATGTCGGCCCACGTGACCTGCAGGGAAAATGACGAGTCGGAGTGATTTGTCTCGCATTTCATACGAGACTTCAGACGATCTCCACAGGAAGTAGGGGCTGGGATGAGCATTGTGGGAAAAAAACAACCTTTCTTCCCCATCGCCTTCTACCACCCCCAACCCCCATGTCCTCTTTCGACTGAGATATAAAGCTTTGCTTTGGCACCAAGCGTAGCTACATAAGACATTGACATGGTTTGTTTTCAAAAGGACAAAATGGGTGTTGGTCCATGAAACTTTATCAAAGATTTGTTCGATTTATGTTCAGCATTCAAAGATGAATTACTGTCAGGTTAAATAAGATTCAGTTCTAATTAGAACGTCATTTCTCGGAGTCATGTTATCTCACTGGTTTATTAAACAAAAGTAAAGTTGAGATTCTAAAAAAAAAAAATCTTTTTATGCTGCCATTTTTTGGTTGAGTAATTTTCTTTTCTAGTTATTATTGCTTGTGGAGTCTGCATCAAAAAATATATTTTATATTTCCCCTGACAATCATCTATTGTGCGGAAATAAAATTCTATAGCAATTAGCTGATTAACTTGAATACTTATTAGTCTCGTGTTTTGGGACCCAACGGGAAAATCCGGTGATACAACTTTTGTATACCACATCTTTCAAGCCAGTCCGCTCTGGTCCAATCTCTTTTGTGGTCCAGTGGCGCAATAGGTCGTCTGGGAAGAGATTTAGGCACTCAGTGTTAGGACAGACGACTCCAGAAAGGTGAGACTGAAATAAAGTGTTATTGTAGTGAGTTAGATTTTGTTTTAAAAAAAAAGCAGTCTTACTAAAGTCTAGTACATTTACTTTTATCTCATATCAACTTATCATTCAAGTTATATTTCGTATATTTCGCAAAGAAGTTATTCAAGTTTTATTAGGCACAATATATTACGCCTGCAGCAGTTTAGTTGTCTACCAATAGTTTGGTACTACAAGTCAACGACAGGTAACAACACTCAGCAAGCACAATTCAACTCGAATCGAGATTTGAACTCGAGCTCCCTTAATAGGTAGCGAAGCGGATTGAACCTCTACCACACATTTTAATATTTTTTGTGTAAAGTTTACTTGCTGCAAAGTAAGGAGTAAAGCATAACTCTGTGGAAGAAGAAAATCATTTCTCTAATTTACTTACCTCCCCCTTATTTTTTCTTCAGAAGTTGGATTTGATCTCTGCACCATTAGGATGACACTGTCAAGCGCATGCAATCCATAAAAGTGTTGTTGTTTTTTCTATGGTATTTTTCAACTTTTTAATAATTGTAATTCAGTTTTAGAATTTAGTTCCTACCAAAAATGAGCTGAAAAGTAAAACTAGTGACTAGCGATTACGTCCCTTGGTTCTTCTCTGAAAGCACATGATACGTACACGCAGTCACATAGAGAATTATGTAACATATGTTTGAAGGGTTATTGACAACATTAAAATATGATAGTTAGTATTTGAGTGTTGTTGTTTTTTTTTTTTTACATGAGTTCTTTCTGACATAATTGATTGATATGATAAAAAGAACTATGAACTACAGACCTACTGCTATCGCTAATGCACTAGCATGTTTTGTAGAATATAACTATATCTTTCTATGTCATATCATAATATCATATCAAACCAAGTTTGTATATTGGTTTGTTGATTAGATCATCTGTTGTGTTTTGATTGGTTGAGTAGATCTTCTGTTGTGTTTTGATTGGTTGAGTAGATCTTCTGTTGTGTTTTGATTGGTTGAGTAGATCTTCTGTTGTGTTTTGATTGGTTGTGTAGATCTTCTGTTGTGCTTTGATTGGTTGTGTAGATCTTCTGTTATGTTATGATTGGTTTTAGTGGATTATTATAATATTATTATCTCACAAATAAAGCGAAAAGTCCGAAATAAATAAACAACAAATCTAAAGATAGAAATTCCGAAAATGTTTATTAATGAATTTTACATGATTATCTCTTACGTCAGAACGTACAATTAGATGGTCTCCTAGTCGTGTGGTATGCGCTCTGGACTGTTCGCTCGATTTTACCGGGTTTAAATATTACCAGCCGCCCCACTGTAATTTTTTTTCATCCTGAAGGAACATCCGAAACATGTAAAACGAAAAGATATATCCACTAAAGCAAAGTTCAATTTTCTTAGGGCATCGATCAAACTCACTCCGGCACTGAAACCGCCACTGACTAAAAGTAACATTAAATGTCATTGATTATGAACTTTGCTTAGAGTTGTCAATCTGATCAAATTTAATAAACCAAAACCTAAAATATCTTGAAAGTAAAAAAAACAACAACAACCAACAAAGTCGATATATTTAGTCTCTTTATACTCATAGCATTGCACAGATCTAGGACAAAAGTCGTCTGCTGATGTCTAAGTCCTTCCTACGCGCCCACGGGCCTGTGTTTGTCCACATTCGTAATTGGCTCCAAATGAAATTTGTTTCCTTCATAAATCACGGAATAAAACCCAGGAGAAGAGTTGAAAAGAACTTAATTAATTTTGTAATGACAAAGACTTCCGCTCTGTCCGCCCCTCCCTTCTCCCCCCGCTCTATGGATGAAGCGGCCCTAAAGAAGTTCTATGCCCATTGTGAAGGCATGCGGTACAGTGGATGGACAACCTTTTGAGTTGGTTTCATTTCTGCTTCCAACTATGCTGCCCTTTCTCAGCGTTCTCTCTGGATGTCTGTCACCCCGTCAATCTCGCGGTACAATAAGAGTAATGAGTTAGCGCCCGTTAGTCACTGCTTGTTTATGGAATACCCAGAGAGAGGCTGGTGACGTATGTAATACTGCTGATGCATGTAGGGAATGCTCGCGCGCACGTCTGAGCGTGCATGGATGCTTTAGAGAGCGTGTGTTAGGCATCGTCACATAATGAGAGATACTGGTTAGCCTATTTTTATTAAACACGCTGTGTGTGTGTGTGTGTTTGTGTGTGTGTGTTGTATCCACAACTGTCATCATTTACTGCAACGCTTGTATTAAGTCACTCTATGTTTCTTGTATGTTTCTGAATGTTACGCTGTTTGACTAGCACTCTAGTAAGTAGTAAGATTCCCTTGCGATATATAGAGCAGATGATGTAAGGGATTCGAACCAGGGATCCCTCGGTTTGGAACCCAAACGCTATAACACTCTGCCACCATGCCCCCCCCCCTTTTTTTTTCGATGCACTAAAATATTAAAATTAAAATGTTTCACAATCTCGTCTGCTGTTCAGGTTCTCAGTAAAGGAGCGGTAAGAGTTAAAGAGCGTGACACACAGAGAAAGATAGTGGGGGAGGGGCGACAGAAAGAGAGTCAAAGAGAGAGACAAAGAGAGAGAGAGACAAAGAGAGAGACAAAGAGAGAGACAAAGAGAGAGAGAGAGAGGAAGAAAGACACAGAGAGAGAAAGTAAGAAAGAGAGAGTCAAAGAGAGAGACAAAGAGAGAGAGAGAGGAAGAAAGACACAGAGAGAGAAAGTAAGAAAGAGAGAGTCAAAGAGAGAGACAAAGAGAGAGACAAAGAGAGAGAGAGAGGAAGAAAGACACAGAGAGAGAAAGTAAGAAAGAAAGAGAGAGTCAAAGAGAGAGACAAAGAGAGAGACAAAGAGAGAGAGAGGAAGAAAGACACAGAGAGAGAAAGTAAGAAAGAAAGAGAGAGTCAAAGAGAGAGACAAAGAGAGAGACAAAGAGAGAGAGAGAGGAAGAAAGACACAGAGAGAGAAAGTAAGAAAGAGAGAGTCAAAGAGAGAGACAAAGAGAGAGACAAAGAGAGAGAGAGGAAGAAAGACACAGAGAGAGAAAGTAAGAAAGAGAGAGTCAAAGAGAGAGACAAAGAGAGAGAGAGGAAGAAAGACACAAAGAGAGAGTCAAAGAGAGAGACAAAGAGAGAGACAAAGAGAGAGAGAGAGGAAGAAAGACACAGAGAGAGAAAGTAAGAAAGAGAGAGTCAAAGAGAGAGACAAAGAGAGAGAGAGAGAGGAAGAAAGACACAGAGAGAGAAAGTAAGAAAGAGAGAGTCAAAGAGAGAGACAAAGAGAGAGAGAGGAAGAAAGACACAGAGAGAGAAAGTAAGAAAGAGAGAGTCAAAGAGAGAGACAAAGAGAGAGAGAGGAAGAAAGAGAGAGACAAAGAGAGAGTGAGAGAGGAAGAAAGAGAGAGACAAAGAGAGAGAGAGGGAAAAAGAGAGAGACAAAGTGAGAGGAAGAAAGAGGGAGACAAAGAGAGAGAGAGAGAGGAAGTAAGAGAGAGACAAAGAGAAAGAGAGAGAGGAAGAAAGAGACAGACAAAGAGAGAGAGGAAAAAAAGAGAGAGACAAAATGAGAGAGATGAAAAAAGAGAGAGAGGAAGAACGAGAGAGACGAAGAGAGAGAGAGGAAGAAAGAATAGAGAGAGACACTCTAGGATAGACCAGCTGAACTTGATAGAAGAACGGCTTTGAAAAAGTATTTCTGTAGAAGACTATTATCGTAGCCTTTATGTGTAGTGGTGGCGCGATGGCCGAGTAGTAAGGTGCTTGGCTTTCGAACCGAAGATCCCAGACTCAATTCCTGGTGAAGACTGGGATTTTTTATTTCGGCATCTCTAGGGCAGCTCTGAGGCTACCCAGCTCTAATGGGTACATCACATTAGTTGATAACAAGTAAAGACGGTTGGTCTTGTGCTGGCCACATGACACTCTCGTTAACCGTGATCCACAGAAACAGATCATCTGTCGCAAGGCCTGAAAGGGAAACTTACTTACATGTGTAGTATTTGCATTTTTTGAAGGGTACCTCAGTTCTCGCTTGAGACTTCATTTGTTAGGGTCTAGCTAAATGTACATATATGCATCAGTGACAATACATAGTGCTCTTTGTTATTGATACTATAGATAGCTTCAGTGAACTGTTTCTATATCAATAAGAACATCATACATTTTTAGCAAGTTATGAATTTATTTATTTTTATGCCGACAATGAAACGACTATAATAAAAATTGAAAACAACCTTTTGAAAAAAAGTTTAACGGTCATTGAACATTTCGAATAGCTGCTTGAATAGCGATCGTATCGAAACCATAACAAAAAATATCAAACAGAAATTACTGCCCCTGGCCATGTAAAAGTATTAATAGCATATTCAGGACAATGTGGAAGAAATTTATTAGCCATTGACATTTGGACTCCTGGAGCTAGAGAGCGACTATGCAACAGAAGCTCATTAATCTTTCGAGTTGTAGTCGGATGAAAGTTTGGCCACTTGTGCGATAAGGTTTCTGCTAACTCGTGTATCGAGGAATGACTTAATGATGCAAACCAGGCAGCTAGCCTGAGATTAATTGTTCATTACAATATTACAGACCTTAAGCTTGCCAGCGCCTGGGATTTTATGCTTTTAGAGACCTAGTGAGCTTATTTTTCTTCTTCTAATTTTTCTTTCTTATGACCATGTTGATGGTTGGATGGATGGATGGACGGATGAAGTGGGTGAATACGCTTGACTGGACAGCGAGTCCAGCAATCTAGTTAAGTAGGTTACGTTCTGAATGTCCAGCGAAGCTTGCGCCGAGACCTTGACCAGTTGTGTAAACAAATGCACTGGCCAGCTAAACAAATGCCAAAGATTATTTTAAATAAAGAGTCAAGAAGCATTGTACTTTCTAGAAAGCTCTTTAAGACAGACTAAAAGATAAATATAGAACATCGGGTTTCTTATTGGTCCACTGTTCATTGTTCAGAAGTAAAACAGTCAAGTCCACCTTTTCCAACATTAGGATCTATGGGAGACAGGTGAGGTCAAGCTTATCTGTTTCTGTAACGACAGTTAACTAGGGTGTCATCTGGCTAACACGACGAACAACAGCCTTTTGTTTCTTCAATGGGAAAGATGGCTACCTGGTCGTGCGGTATGCGCGCTGGACTGTCTTTCAGTCGTTACGATGGTCCCGGGTTCAAACCCTACCCTCTGCCATCCCCACCTCCTCTTGCGGGTTGTTCGGACTAGGATGTAGAATATATTCAAGTCTGAAGAAACATCCAAAACGTGTCAAACATTGTATAACAAACAATGTCATAAAGCTGGTATCGGGGGCGTCCTAAAAAAAAATCCGAAAGTTAATAATTCAAGGCTTCACCTGGAATGGAACTCAAGACCCTTCGGTGCGGAAGCTCAGCGATCTACCACTATACACCATGCACCTTTTATACTTCATAGTACTACATAGTAGTGTCATAGTGTCATAGTACTACATAGTAGTGTCATAGTGTCATAGTACTACATAGTAGTGTCATAGTGTCATAGTACTACATAGTAGTGTCATAGTGTCATAGTACTACATAGTAGTGTCATAGTGTCATAGTACTACATAGTAGTGTCATAGTGTCATAGTACTACATAGTAGTGTCATAGTGTCATAGTACTACATAGTAGTGTCATAGTGTCATAGTACTACATAGTAGTGTCATAGTGTCATAGTACTACATAGTAGTGTCATAGTGTCATAGTACTACATAGTAGTGTCATAGTGTCATAGTACTACATAGTAGTGTCATAGTACTACATAGTAGTGTCATAGTGTCATAGTACTACATAGTAGTGTCATAGTGTCATAGTACTACATAGTAGTGTCATAGTGTCAGTGAAGAATGTAATACTCATAGAGAGAAAGAGAGTGAGAGCGAGAGAAAGAGAGAGAGAAAGAAAGAGAGAGAAAGAGAGAGAAGGAGAGAAAGAGAGGGAGAGAAGAGAAAGAGAGAGAGAGAGAAAGAGAGAGAGAGAAAGAGAAAGAGAGAGAAAGAGAGAGTGAGAAAGAGAGAGAGAAAGAAAGAGAAAGAGAGAGAAAGAGAAACATATAGAGAGAAAGAGAGAGTGATAAAGTGAGAGAGAGAGAAATAGAGAGAGAAAGAAAGAGTAGAGAAAGAGAGAGAGAGAAAAGAGAGAGAGAAAGAGAGAAAGAGAGAGAAAGAGAAAGAGAGAGAGAAAGAGAGAGAAAGATAAAGAGAGAGAGAAAGATAGAGAGAAAGAGAAAGATAGAGAGAAAGAGAAAGAGAGAGAAAGAAAGAGAGAGAGAGAGAGAAAGATAAGCTGGTAGATACAGCTGTTTTTTCCCTGGTCCGTACTTGTTTTCCAAAAAGTGTAATCATGTTAGCCAGAGAAAGTAAATTGGTTACAAAGAAACGAAACGAGGAGAGAAATAACTCGGCCAGTGGTCAGTGGTCATTTGTCTCTGTCCTCAAGTTTCAGTGCCATTGTTTCCCGTAGACGCTGCCAGATGTCTCTCCGTTACCTTTGACTTTGGTGGTCCACCACGATTGTATAATGCGTGTTTATTTCCAGACATCTCGCTCAAACAGTTTGGTCTCGTCTCGTCCAGCTATTTGGAGAGTTTGTTTTGGAGGTAAAAAAAAAGTCAGTCCTATCTGGCGCTAATGTGATTCAAAAGAACAATTCAAATATCTCATTAGCTGTCATTCTTCAATGTTCGCCTGAACAGTACAATCCGACTGATGAGTTTTTTTTTTTTTTTTTACCAGAAGCAATGTCTCAGTCGGCCTTTTAAAACGTTGCCATATTTTTGTTCTAGCAGACGACACATGAATGTAGCAGACGTTATTTATTATTTTTTTTTTTGAAAATTTACAATATTTGTTTCGCTATTTTTATTTTTTTTTTTTTAACTTCAATTGATAGTTGATAAAATAGTTCATTGATGGAAAGTTTTAAAAAGAATTGATTAATTTTTGTTACAAGGAGATAATTGTATACTTCCGGGTCAAATCTGTGGAACGTATGGATGTGTAACACTATCTGAATGATTTCCTAACACTAGCTGCTTGAGCTACAACATTACACATATCAGATATTTTTAAGTTTCCAAGAAAACTGCTTGGATGTATCAATTCTATGTTCCATATCTTTGGAGTCTCTCATTTCAAAATTCTATGTGTCATATCTTTGGAGTCTCTCATTTCAAAATTCTATGTTCCATATCTTTGGAGTCTCTCATTTCAAAATTCTATGTTCCATATCTTTGGAGTCTCTCATTTCAAAATTCTATGTTCCATATCTTTGGAGTCTCTCATTTCAAAATTCTATGTTTCATATCTTTGGAGTCTCTCATTTCAAAATTCTATGTTTCATATCTTTGGAGTCTCTCATTTCAAAATTCTATGTTTCATATATTTAAAGTCTCTAATTTCAAGAATCTATGTTTCATATATTAAAGTCTCTCATTTCAAAATTCTATGTTCCATATCTTTGGAGTCTCTCATTTCAAAATTCTATGTTTCATATCTTTGGAGTCTCTCATTTCAAAATTGTATGTTTCATATATTTAAAGTCTCTAATTTCAAGAATCTATGTTTCATATATTAAAGTCTCTCATTTCAAAATTCTATGTTTCATATATTTAAAGTCTCTAATTTCAAGAATCTATGTTTTATATATTAAAGTCTCTAATTTCAAGAATCTATGTTTCATATATTTAAAGTCTCTCATTTCAAGATTCTATGTTTCATATATATTAAAGTCTCTCGGTAATTCTCATTGACTTAAGAGACTGGATTTGTGTCTGTATGCGTGTTTTTTTTTGTTTTGTTTTTTGTATGAATGGCTGCATGGTCGCGTGGTGTACCCTCTGGACTGTCGTCTCAATGGTCCATGGTTCGAAACCTGCATGCCGACGTGCCCAGTAGTCCTGCGGGAGGTTTGGGCTATGATGTAATAATCTTTATATCTTGCGTGCGTAGTATAAAGTAAATTACACCTTTCAGACCTTGCGATCTAAAGTGTATATGATATAATGGTCATGGCCCACAGTTTAGGGAGGGTGTCATATGGCTAGCACAACGAGCAACAGCCTTTACTATCCCCCCCCCCCCCCCAACAAATGTCAGGTATCCAGTTGAGTTGGCTGGACTCAGAGCGACATAAAGATCCCGAAATTCAAAACCCCAGTCTTCACCTAGATTCAAACCCGAGACCCCCTTGCTTCGGAATCCAAGCGCTTAATCACCCGTCCACCAAGTCCCTAGTATACGTGTGTATATGCTTCTTAAAATGTTCTTCTGTGTGTGTGCGTGTTATTATTATGCTTCTGTATGTGTGTCAAAAGATCTGTGCGGTTGTGGTTATTAACTTTTAGTCAGTTGGACCCCTAGGGACATGAGACTTGAATGTAATTTATAAGTTTTCTGTTAAAGATGAAAATGCGGTATATAAATGGAATATATATATATATATATATATATATATATATATATATATATATATATATATATATATATATATATATATATATAATTTTCTATAGAACTCTATCGATTTCCACGTCATCGAATTACGTAACATAATGAGACCAAGTTTGTAAAAACATGTCTTACAGATATTGAACAAATTTCATTCTAAAGGTTTTTACAATGATTTATTCTTTGTTTACAAATTAGATTTTTAATAAGATTCTAGAACGCAGACAAAATATTACATGGTTTTAAAAATGTATAGTTTATCAATGTTTACTCATTCTATACACCAGATATATCAGAAAGTTTCTTATCTATATATATCTAGAGTGGCCTCGATTTAAAAACAAAAATCTCCAATGAAATTGAATGAGCTGTTTAGAATTGTGACAGGTGGGGATAATGTGACGTGTGTTTGGCGCGTTTAATGTCTAGGGGATGATTATTTTTAAAGCTATCACACACCAACCTATCAGCATATGAATCGGAAGCAGACACGCAACGAGACAAAGCAATGAAAGATAGATACAAAAGTTAAAAATGAAGAATATTTATTTACATAAATATACATATAAGAATAAAAAGGGGGAGGGTTTGCTTCTATCTCTAAATAATACTAGATTTAATCATCACTCTTGCACCTAATAAGAGAGTATGTCACTTTGTCCTCTGACTTAGCTGGTTTTCCTGTTGATGTCGCAGCTGGCTGTGTCCTGGCTTGAGGTTCTGCAGCTGGAGGTGGCGCTCTAGCGGATAGAGGGACGCCGGAGATATAGTTCTTGTGGAGTCTCAATCCCAAAATCTAATATCTGTAGTGGGCACAGTAGGGCGGGTGGCCGGCTACCGTGGGCACAAGGTTACTGCGGGCAGAGCTGGTCTGCCGTGGGCAGCGTAGTTGACAGGATATGTCCAGTGAGTTGCAGAGGGTTGGCGTAGCTATGACGTCTCACACAGATCTGGATCTATAGGGACGTCGCACCTAATAGCTTGACAGGTGGGCTGTCGAATAGGCGGGCAATGCCGATAGCGCCAAGTGGTAGAGTTGAGTAGATCTCAGTAGGCAAGTGCAGTGCTGAATAGCACTAAGCACAAATGCAGGTAAATAATTCTTGATAGCAAATAGGTGATTAATCCAATAGATAAATAGGTAGACACCTGAGGGAGGCTGCGGATAAATAAAGACAAGTTAGGACATGTCTCTCATGCATCTTATCGATGCCCTCGACTGAGGTGCATTCGTCAGATTGGTGAAATTGCTTTAGAGCACAATGAGGAGATGATGACAAATGGGATTTGGAAAATAGATGGCTGATAGTAGCAATATAAAAGGGTACATAAAAGGGAAAGTAATAATATAAAAATGTACATAAAAGGGGAAATAATAATCTCAAATAAATAACACAGGTTGATAGAGAAAGAAAAGGGGGGGGGGGTGAAATGGGCGGTGGTCAGCGACCAAGACGCTTTGTTTACATATGACCGTGGGTCGAGAACAATGGAGCGCGCTTGAATGGAGAGGGTGTCCGTTCAAGCGGCGCAACTCTCATTAGAGTAAAATGAGTAAAGGGGAGATAATTCATATATCTTCTCTAAACGCAGTATCAGTGCGCTAGTAAAATTATCAAGGCGGCCAACCGAGATAAAGGAAATAAAATAAGGTGTACAAATATATACACGGTTGCATCAACGATCAATTGAGCAACGTAGCATTAATAGATTAATGCAGTACATAAATAAATACATAGGACATGTTTATGTTCTCTACTTACGCCAGTGAGAAATACACAATGCACTAATTAAATATAAATGAACTAAGCAAAATACACATGATAATATCCAATGGAAATAGCACAAAAGTAATTAAGATGGAACTTGTGATTAAGTTCGGCTTACCACCAGGTATTCCTCTAGGAGAAAGAATAAATGCTATAGTCCAGACTCGATAGCTCAGCTCGAATGAGAATGAAAGAGACTCTGGCTTGATTTAATTTACCTTATATACAAAGGCCTGGAAAATGTGGGCGGAAACCGGAAATGTCCTAGGCTTAGAATTATCTTGCACGTGGGTGAAGTCCGACAAGAGATGGGATTCGCACATTGGGAGGTCAATGGGCGTGTTTGTCCTCGTGGTCTCCTAGATCAAAGAGAGACATAGGAGAAAGGGGGGGGGGAGTGACTTGCATTCCACACAAGGTGGTGTCCACTGCGGCTGTCAGACATCCTGCCGATAAGATCAAAAGAGATTGTGTGTCTACCTTTCCCCGATCAAGAGCAGATAAATGAAAGGACGCGCCTTAGCTATCTCCAAGGTGGTCAACTAAGTCTAGCCTGAAGCGGAAAAGGTGTGGCGGGTGAATAATTTAGGGGTAGGATGGAGAAATGATTAAAATAAAATAAATAAATAATGAAAAATAATAATTAATGCTGTGATAAATTTGAGTGACTCTGACAGCGAGTTTTTGACTTGTCACAAGAATGTCCACGAGAAAGTAAACAATATCAAGGACACTAGATGAAACTACAATCTTGCTGACTAACTCAAATAAAACGGGGCAACTAACGGAAGATGTTATCAGATTTGATGATGCCGTTCTAAAAACAAAAAATAGCCTACCAATTATCTACCTTATCAACACTTCAACACTTCTTTTGTTCTGTTTCTTTCTGTACAATGGAGACACCAAAAAAAAATCTAGCTTTTTATTTTTTTTTTCTGTCCTAGATGAAAATCACTAATAAATTTTTAGTGCAGAGGCGGTTTGGAAATTGTAAGTTTAGGCTAAACCTTGTTTGCTGACTCCAAAGTCAATGTAAATTCGAAACTAAAAGACGGAATTATTCATTGGCCTCCTTGAGTCAAGAACGACTATGGTTCGTCGCGTAGGGCATTATTCTGTGTGACTGATGAGCCCTATTCTGGAGACAGATCACCCCCCGCCACATACAGCACAGGTGAAAGTGGAATTTGGTTTGGTGGTAGAGGAACCAGTCATTCTTCGTCTGGTTCTCGTTTAATCCAGAGAGTTATGTCTCTTTCACTCTGCATAGCTGTCTTTATCAGTCTCTCTCTCTATAGTGTGGTCCATGGCTTACCAATAACTACTACTGTATTTTTAAGACTAACATATAGAGATGTCTGCAAGCGAGACACGAGAGCCACAGACATCAACGAAAGTATGTGGAAAGAAAAAGCCAAAGACCGGAGTGCATGGAGACAGACTGTGCATGCTGGGACGATCCTCGCTGAGAGCAAAAGAAACGAAGCGACCTTAGTCAAGAGGGAAAAAAAGAAAGCTGCCCTGTCCGCTAGCCCTCAATCAGAGGCATACACATGTTCGAACTGTGGCAAAGTCTGCCGTTCTAGAATTGGCTTGATCTGCCACACCAGATTCTGCCCCGTCTCAAGACGAAACCAAAACCAGTGACTCGTGAGGGCGCATCCATTGCCTTCCGAGACTAAAAGGAGCCATATAGACATGTATATTTATTTTTAATGTCTAAATATCATGATAAAAGCTTTCATTGTCATTAGTATAGAGGCCGAGAAAATGATTTCAAAATACTGTGCAGCAAACCCTGGTTTACGAAAAATGTTTTCAAAATACTGTGCAGCAAACCCTGTTTAAACGAAAACCTTTTACAAAATATTGTACAGCAAACCCTGGTTTACGAAAAATGGTTTCAAAATACTGGGCAGCAAACCCTGGTTTACGAAAACAAATGTATCCAAAATACTGTGCAGCAAACCATGGTTTACGAAAACAAATGTTGCTGTGCAGCAAACCATGGTTTACGAAAAATGTTCTCAACGAAAGACATCTTTCCGTATTTTAGTCTAAACTAACAGATTGATATGGTACATTAAAATTAAATTCTGGTTAACCAATATGCTAAATATGCGACAAGACAATATAAAGAAACTATAACTGACTCAAAATTGAGCCGCGAGATTTATGACAAACGGTTACAGTAAAACCATTAGTAAAATCACTAAATTTAGATACACTCTAGATCAGAAGAATAAAAACTAAAGTAGCAATAACACACACAACACATATAGCTTAAAAGAATACTTAGAAAGACGCTAACATAATGGCAACTTTCTTATTCCATGTGCTAGGATAATTTTGTACAAGTTCTCTATCATCATTCAAGCCATTATAGCTTGGAACGGGTTAGCTAAATTAGCCAGGAAAACTAGCGACTTGATAATTGTCTAAGTCTCTATCATTCATAACTAGATTAACACACCGATACTCGTTGGACCTGCAACAGTCCGACCAACCTTTGACCCCAGCTGTTTATCTAGGATTGGCCTCTTTAGTCACATGAGAAGTTATAAAGGGAAATCATTCACAATACAAAAAACAAAAAAACGCGTAGGAAGCAATTATCTTCTCTTTGGAAGGAAAATATGTCATTTCTAAGAAAAAAGATGAGAATGTGTGTTAGAGGTCCTGCATGATTTTGATAGGCTGAAGGTGATAAAGAGTATGTCTATTTCGACCCACCATCACTGTCAGGCAAAGGTTTTGTGGGGGGTTGCCGCGATTGCCACGATCCAAAGGCCTCCTCTGTTTAAGGCTAACTTCTGATATTACGTGTACCGCCCAAAACACACCTTCCCAGTATGCCAACATAAAATACTGGAGAAGAAATTAAAAGTGTCCTTGAAGTCTCTCACAGTTCTTTTTAACCAAACATTGGATATGTATTATCACTAAGAGGTCACTGTAGCCAAAAGGTTAAGGTCGTTATATTTATCTATATTATTATTTCCTGTTTTATTTCATGAATATGTATATCACCTTGGGCCACATTAGGGGAAATCTGTCATACAAAAGACCTTGAAACACGATCACCTTAGAGCAGTGACGTCACTGGCACGTAATTAAAAGCGCCAGGGTCAAGGTTGTTTCAATTACATAAACAATAAACGAATGTTTACATTTCGAAAAATTACAGTAAATTTCTGTGAATCTATTATTGAAATACAGTTATATATATGTCTACAGTGTAAAACTAATCTTCTTGTAATTTCCCTTAGGAGAATTATTGTTTTTTATTTGGTATAGAAGATCTCGGTTATTTCTCAACCTTAAACAAATATATCCATCGTACTTTGAACATTCAGGTTATCAGATTTATCTTTCGAAGTCGAAGATATCCAGACATATGGACCACCCTATTCCATTGTTACAGTAATAAAGCACACGCCTGCCAATGACAGGTACCATTAAATCCTGTAAAAAGTTGATACTTAATTCTATTAGGTTCTGCTTGTAAAAGCTTGGGCATTAAATTTACTTTTTTTTTTGTAAATACACATTAATAGACTTTTTTTTTCGTTGGTGACGTTTAACCTTCGAGTTTCTATTAGGCACCATCCTACTCTCACACCCAGCCCACTGGTACCTTGTTACATCACTGCCTTAGAAGTCAAGGAACGCGTTCTTAAAGTGAAGATGTGACCTCTACACATTTATCGTTTATTGTCGATTTAGATAACACAGGACAGGGCAGTCTGTGATGAGCTGAGGGGGACAACACAGGGCAGGGTAGTCTGTGATGAGCTGAGGGGGACAACACAGGACAGGGCAGTCTGTGATGAGCTGAGGGGGACAACACAGGACAGGGCAGTCTGTGATGAGCTGAAGGGGACAACACAGAAGAGGGCAGTCTGTGATGAGCTGAGGGGGACAACACAGAACAGGGCAGTCTGTGATGAGCTGAAGGGGACAACACAGAACAGGGCAGTCTGTGATGAGCTGAGGGGGACAACACAGAACAGGGCAGTCTGTGATGAGCTGAGGGGGACAACACAGGACAGGGCAGTCTGTGATGAGCTGAGGGGGACAACACAGAACAGGGCAGTCTGTGATGAGCTGAGGGGGACAACACAGAACAGGGCAGTCTGTGATGATCTGAAGGGGACAACACAGAACAGGGCAGTCTGTGATGATCTGAAGGGGACAACACAGAACAGGGCAGTCTGTGATGAGCTGAAGGGGACAACACAGAACAGGGCAGTCTGCGATGAGCTGAGGGGGACAACACAGAACAGGGCAGTCTGTGATGAGCTGAGGGGGACAACACAGAACAGGGCAGTCTGTGATGAGCTGAGGGGGACAACACAAAACAGGGCAGTCTGTGATGAGCTGAGGGGGACAACACAGAACAGGGCAGTCTGCGATGAGCTGAGGGGGAGTGCTTTCATTCTGAAATTTTGTGAAATATTGTAAGATAAATCTCTACACTGGCCAGACAGGAAAGACAAGGGACGTAATCATGGTCATGCTTATGTTTTAATCCTGATTTTTTCTCTCTTTAAATCTTCACTCTCGTCTGCTTCTCTCTCTCTCTCTCTCTCTCTCTCTCAGTTTCTCCTATCAATTTTCCCTTTTAACATTATTAACCTTTTTTCTCCTCTGCTTTTTTCCTCTTTTCTCTCTCTCTCTCTCTCTTTCTCTCTCTCCCTTTTCCATCTATGATATATTGGTATACACATTTCAAAGGCGGAGCCATCGTGTGGGTGAAATGAAACCTTCAAAAAAACAATATTGTTCCCAGCATGTCCTGGGGGCTATATATACCAAAGGCGGGGGCGACAGCTTGGCGTGGGAGGCGTAGGGAGTCTAGGCCTTTTTTTTTTTATATTTCCTCCTCAGAATTACTATCTCGTAGTGTTGGCAGGGCGCCTCTTGTCACGTGGGTTTTCGAAGAGGGTATTGATTATTTTACAGTGTGCTTCTTTGTAGATTATAAAAGTGAACCTATTTCTGTTGTTTGGGAGTGTCCTAAGCCTAATATTAATTTTAGCGTCCTAAACACTTACATTCTGTTTTTAGTTGGCGTCCTAAGCTTTAAATTTAGCGTCCTAAACATTACATTCTGGTTTTAGTTGGTGTCCTAAAATCTAATTTAAATTTAGCGTCCTAAACCTAATATTTGTTTTTAGTTAGTCTCCGAAAGTAACATTCTGTATTTAGTTAGTGTCCTAAACCTAACATTAATTTTAGCGTCCTAAACCTAACATTCTGTGTTTAGTTAGTGTCTAAAAGTGAACATTCTGTGTTTAGTTAGTGTCCTAAACCAAACATTTTGTCTTTAGTTAATGTCTTGAAACAAACCTCTCGGTTATTCGTGTTCATACCCCCCCCCCCAAAATGCTTTTCATAAAGCATGCACACAACAATAAATGCAATAATGCCCCACTAAAATAAGAGTACTTCCAAGATCAAATATGTAAACAAAAAATAAAAAGATTTTTTCAAATTGTTCTCAAAATAACCGATGCTTAAAACAGTGCACTAAAAAAAAACGTGCACAAAATGTTACATTTTTAAAAAGAAAAGATTCCACTCTCTTAGCAAAATTACAGCTGGCGTAGTTATACAATTCATTTTGTTTTGTTTCTGTTAGTTTATGGATAAGAAAAGTGTACTCAATGGCTGAAAAAAAAAAAACTGACATAAGAAAAGTACACCCATTGGCTGGAGGAAACACGTGACCTAGAGTGCACCCTGGTAGTCAGCCAGAAATTCATTGGGCAATCCACCTGTCACATCTTCATTTGTGAAAGCCGTTTCGAGTTAGCCTGACCTGGCGGTGTGCTGTCATCTTACCGACTTATTCGAGCCAAACAAAAGAACTCAACAAAAGAACAAAGAAACATTTCAAAGTCTTGAGCTCATCCCATCAGAAACATTCTTTGAAGAATTGAGAAACTAATTTCTTGACTTCAAGGTTTTTTCTATTTGGCTTTATTTTTTTTCCTATTTCTTTGTTTCCCCCTGGTTAATAACATTTCTGATCATAAGTTTTAAATTTCAATTTGTCAAAGAATTCGACTATTGGTGAGACGAAGTCGATTAAGCAACGAATAAAATAGATCGACAAAGGATGATGTCACGTGACAGTGTTTCTACAAAGGAGGATGTCACGTGACTGTGTTCTACAAAAAGGAGAATGCCACGTGACGGTGTTTCTACAAAAAAGAGGATGTCACGTGACAGTGTTCTACAAAAAGGAGGATGTCACGTGACAGTGTTCTACAAACGGATGTCACGTGACAGTACTATACAAAGGAGTATGTCACGTGACAGTGTTCCACAAAGGAAGATGTCACGTGACAGTGCTCTACAAAGGAGTGTGTCATGTGACAGTGTTCTACAAAAAGGAGCACGTGACGTGACAGTGCTCTACAAAAGAGGATGTCACGTGACAGTGTTCTACAAAAGGAGGATGTCACGTGACAGTGCTTCACAAAAAAAAGGAGGATGTCACGTGACAGTGTTCTACAAAGGAGGGTGTCATGTGACAGAGTTCTACAAAAAAAGGAGGATGTCACGTGACAGTGTTCTACAAAAAAGGATGATGTCACGTGACAGTGTTCTACAAAAAGGAGGATGTCTCGTGACAGTGTTCTACAAAAAGGAGGATGTCTCGTGACAGTGTTCTACAATGGAGGGTGTCATGTGAACAGTCAAGAAGATATCGATACTCTTTAAAACAGTAGTTAAAGTAGATACATGATGCATAATGACTAGAGGTGTATTAAAGTGTTCAAGTACATCAGGTAGAGTATCGATACTGCAAGCCAGTGTTTCACAGACTTTTTCTTTAACTAAACACTTTTGAGTACATTTTTTTTTGAGAGAGAGAGAGAGAGAGAGAGAGAAAGAGAGAGAGAGATTAGTAATAGTGGCTTTTCCCCTTTAGGGGACAGCTAAAAAAAGATTAACAAGTGTTATTATGTGTTACAACAATAACATTAATCTCATTATTATTGAAGTCTTTTAAAAAAAGCCCTGTTCATTTTATTCGCATACGTAAATCCGGTATTGTGCATTCCACTACTCTAGTCTTCACTTCAGTATATCTTATCTTCTTCAATGTTACTAGATCAAGTTTTTATCAAATCTGGTGTAAATAAATTAATATAAAAACAAAGATCCGCCTTTAGTATGTACATTATATAGAGCGAATATTCCCTATAGTAAATCATTTCAAACATTTTGAGAATCCCTGTAGTAAAAATCTTCTCGTTAAAAACTCTGTTTGATATACTGTATTTCATTTTATGTCTCGTAAAGAGGTGAACATGATTCTCGCATTGAAGTTTTTTCCCGGTTTGACTCTTCCCGCCTTGTTAATGTAACATCAAACGATAAAGGGCATTACTGTCACCTGATACTTTGTCAGCGGGAGGAAATAAAACGGGGGAACTCTCCAAAACAGAATGACAACCTGATCTCTCGTCATTTGCTTAAAATACACGACCCTGAACTGACGTCTGCCGATGGCGGAATCAATTTTGGCGTCTGCTATACCACAAACCCAACCCGCCAGAAAGTTATTGCCTTCGCCTGGGGGAGCAGCAGGATAGAGGTGTGTTGTTTGACACACGTTAGTGGACAGAGAGACATCATAGGAAACAGCGTAGCTAGGGCAGTGGCATGGCTAGGGTATATTCTGCCCGGTACGGCAGCTTGTCATGATGTCCTCCAAAAGCCAGGAAACGAAATAAAACATTGAAAAGATGTAAACAAAAAGTGAGGTTAAACTTAAAGTATTGCGACTTCGGAAAAATTATCTTTACAGAAGGAGACAAGATATGACCCTCAATAATTTCTTGTTATCTAAATTATCCATAGTATTATCGAAATCAAATTTTTCCCACCATCTCTTGCAATAGATTATATTGACACATTTCTTTAAGGCGTGTCTTTTTTTTCCCACCATCTCTTGCAATAGATTATATTGACACATTTCTTTAAGGCGTGTCTTTTTTTTTCCCACCATCTCTTGCAATAGATTATATTGACACATTTCTTTAAGGCGTGTCTTTTTTCCCCACCATCTCTTGCAATAGATTATATTGACACATTTCTTTAAGGCGTGTCTTTTTTTCCCCACCATCTCTTGCAATAGATTATATTGACACATTTCTTTAAGGCGTGTCTTCAAGTCCAAAGATGAATGACGAGTGTAGTATTTCACGTGGCTACGCAGCCCCACCTGCGACCTACATATTTTCCCACTTCCAACTCAGAAATAACCATTATCCGCAGGTTGCCGATTTAGATTTTCACCGTCATAAATTTGTGATGGTTGATTGCAAATAGTTCTTGATCAACTTTAGTTTCGAAGAACTTTGCTTGCATGTAGCAACACTTACCGCTGGTGTCAGAAGTAGGCGAATCAAAACGGCATGACTGAATCAATTAGCCGATATTTTATTTGTATTAAACTCAAGAGCTCTACTGATCTTTGCTGTGGAAGTTTGGACATGTGAGTTTGGTCTTTGTTGAGCATCCCCAGATAGTGCCGACCACGTCCTTCAAAGCTGCCTAGTTTATCAAGAGACCCAAACTAGACATTGACCCCCCCCCTCCCATAGAACAAAAACTATAGATGGAGGGCATTCAAATGTGGACTTAACAATTGTGAAGCCCTATGCGAAACGGATTGCGCGGGGGGGGCAGTCTGGGTAGGGATAATGATAATAAGTGAAAATTAAAATTTTGTATTAGAAAATAAATTCGTCTTTTCATTTTATTCATTCTTTACTAAGTACAAAATCACGATATAATTAACTTTACTTTAAGAGCCTTGCGTGTGGCCAAGTCATGCAGAATATAGGCCTCATCAAAATTCTGTACCCTTCAAAGATCACGCTCAATAGCAAGAATTGCCAAATTGTTCAATCGATCTTCGTGAATTGTTGACATCAAGTACTTCTTGATTAGTTTGAGGCGCGAGAAACTTCATTCAGCAGATGCCTCAGTTAAAGATATTGTTAAATATATTCTGAGTAAAACAAAGTAGTTTGGGAAAGCAGTATTTTGTTGTTGTTGTTTTTTAAATTTCTTTCGGGGTTTTGGCGGTATTTGGTAGAATAAGCCTTAAAGATTCAATTTCAACTGCTAATTCTCGCCCACATATATCTATCTACTTGTCTGTTGATGACGCCAATGCTTGCTTGAGGCTCAACTTTTTGCATGTCATCCAGCTGAAGGCTCTTGAAGCTGAAAAGAAACCCAAATAGATTGTGATTTGAATTCAGCTGTTCAAATCTCGGCTGCAAGGATTGAATTGCAATGTCCACAATTCTGTTGAAGTAATTAATCCTGTATTCATCTTTAGCATCTCATTTCCAGGTATGAAGTTTAGAAAGATTGCAATAACGTCCACGTGTTTAGCCAATTCCTTTGCTGAAACAAAAATCTGAGCAAACCGCATCCACTCTCTGTTTCCTTAGCCAATAACAAGACCGAATAAGTCCAGACCGTTATATACTTGAATGATACTTAATACACAAAGGCCACAGTCGAGACTCTGTCCGTAATACTATATTGTCACCTTGATGTCCTGAGACCAACTGAATAATATTAACGTCAGCATGCAACAACTGTTCATTTAGTAGTCGTCGCGAAGAGTTTAGGCGACACAAGTAACAACAACAATGTCTTAGCAGTACATAAATTCTTAAGGAAACAAAAAAACACAAGCCTTTACCTCGACCCACAGATTTAAAACGAGATAATAGACCTGTTGGGCAATGCAATTTTAGCAAAACTATTAAAGGAAATCCAATCTACGCCATTTTTCTCTATCACGGTTCACAGCAGTCAAGAAATATCAAAAGTTAATGAAATTACTATTATTTTCTAATATTGTTTTGTGAGCTCCGATGACGAACTACCCAAAGATTCTGCAGAGTCATGTGTAGGTTTTTATATATGTGAGAACCAGAGTCTGCAGGATTGACAGAAGTAATGATATATCACCATCTTTCTTTAAATTACTTTCGATGCTAAGGCAACGATGGTTTTCCAATATGAGTGGACAGTACTATAGCCTTCAGGCATTGTTTCAACAAAAGAAGCCGCTTGCTCATTATGTTCACTGTGCTAGACAGGACTTCAACATGGTCTTAAATGATTCTGTCAGCTGTGTTCATGAACTCGCATTGGAATGTCTTTTAGTAAATGTACTGATACAGGCAAACTACTCGATTTTTATATATTTTTTTTTTGTCATCAAAAATTTGTTTATCATATTGGGGGGGGGGGGAAGAGGCCCATCAACATATTCTTGAACCCGGGCCCACGGGTACCTTGCTACGCCACTGGGTAGAACAATATCAAAGAATATCATAGAGATTCTAGTACAGGAGAAAGACGCAGAGAAATGGAGAAAGACGGTAAAAAGATCATGTGTGGTGCCCCAACGGTCCAACCGACTAAGAGATAGGTGAGGGTGGTGGATGTTTTTTTTTTGTTTGTTTTTGTTTTTGTTACTAAGCTAAGCGGTGGTAGATCTTACCCAAGAACCACCACATTACAAATCGTACTCTCATATAGAGGTGTTCAATGTCAGACAGTCTTGTTGATGGAATAGAAATCTTATCGTATTTTAAAACTCAATATTTAAACTTCATTCTAAAGTAAACCTCAACTTGCTGCTTTCTCAAAACAAATTTAAAAAAAAAAAGGTAAAATGAAAATTCTAAATATGCAAATGCATGGGGCAAAAAAAACCCACAAGGCTCGATAAAATAAATAACAAAATAAAATGTGATTTGCTGTTTGTGGCATTGGAAAATAAATAACAAAATAAAATTAAAATCTCCATCACAACACAAAAACAAACAAAAACAAAAAAACTTTCTATGCCCGCCCCCACTCTACGCTTCTTTTCGGACACTTCAAAAATTTTTTTTAAATGTCATTTTCAATTCACACAGAGGAAAAAAAAAAAAGAAATATTTTAAACTCGAGATTTAATTCTGGTAAAATATTTACATCCTCACAACTGTTCAGCTAGAACGTAAAGTAATTATCTATTTGAGAATCGTATTCGCTCTGCAGTTCTCCTTTTTTCATTATTATGACATTCAAGCGAAGGCAGGATTCAATCCTATCCCCCCCCTCCCCCCATACACGCCATTCAGACCTGATTTTAAAAAAAATGTTAAGATAAAAAAAAGATGATGCTGGGGTGGACAGCTTGAGACAGTGTGGACATTTAGATCTAAGACAATTTGATAAATTGTGTACACCACTTACTTAAAGTAACGCAACTAGGGGGAAAAAACTCTTCAAATGTCCTTATTGACAATCAATGAATAATTACCTTTAACGAATTGGTTAAAACCTAAATTTGATTAGTATAACAATGTAAAGTCATTTTTTTATTGGTTTAAATTAAAAGAAGAAAATTTGAAATAAACTCTTTCTACTTAAATTTTTTTATTTAATAATTCATTAGCATTTACCAGAAAATAATACAAAAATAAGTGGTATTTTAAATCCAAGTAACACTACAATTTCAATTACAAAAACCATACGCAGGTGTCGCCAGACAAAAAAAAAAAAAACGGCTCCTTGCGGAAAGGTGTGTGGATAGCGACATGTTTATGGGGACTTTCTTCCATCCCCGCCAGTGCAATGGACTCAGTTCTTAGTCATCCCAACGTGGATACCTTTGTGCTTCCCAATTGGTCTAAAGTCCTGTTCTAACAACCGTTACCACCCGAGTGCCAAGATGAGGCTGAGAAACATTACCAGAATATACAAATTACCGTTGTACTTCTTTTTAAGCACCATTTTTTTTAAATCGAGCATTTCAAATAGTAATAAAGAATAATAAAGAATTGTCTATTTAAAGACATGTGAACATTTGTATTGTCTAAGTTAGACACAAGTCCAATAATCTTTGAACTAGACAGTATCTTATCCCTGTACTAGAAACTATCTCACTATCTTAACTATTATCCCTGAACTAGACAGTATTTACACTATTATCCCTGAACTAGAGAGTATCTACACTATTATCCCTGATGTCTAGTATTTACACTATTAACCCTGAGAGTATCTACACTATTATCCCTGTACTATATTACACACCCAGAAGTACCAAATCAATCATTGCTCTAATGCCAAAACATGTAGTGAGATTTGTTTTAACGAAAATTCTAAATGTCAATTTAAAATGTATTAAAACTTAAAACAAAATGTATTGTGCCGAATCTGGTCTCCCAAAATAGATTGCAAAGATTAGATTCTGCAATTGGAGCTAGCCAAGAGACCTCACAAAGATTTGATTAATTTTTTTTTTATTTTCGATCTATTTAAAAGCTATTTAAAAGCTTTTTTTTCCCCCCACTACAATATTTTTTTTTTAAATTCGGTTTATGAAAAGGTTAAAATTGCAATGGTTTGTTTTACACTTAAATTTATTTATGCAAATTTGAAGAACTATTTCTAAATTTATTGTCACGCAGACAAACTTAAGGGATGTATCTTTGCTCACTAATTCATACCCAGCCCGTAAATTTGATCGGCGTAAAGACCAGTGTCACATGCTAAATAGTTAACGTAATAAAAATAATTGATTAACTAATTGGTTAATGTTTTGATTTGGTTCATGTGTAGGCAGTATTTAAATAAATAATTGTGAAAAGTTTCATCTTGATCCAAAACGGGAAGTGGGAGAAATAACGTCCAAAACAAGACTTACACCAGACAAACACACGAAGTGAGTGAAAATAAGCTTGGTAAAAAGTCTAAAATGATGTTCTCTATAAAATATATACGAGTTGCGCCTGCTTAAAAGTCCTCTTCGGTATCAAGTTTTGAAACTCTCAATTTTGGTGTTGGCATCATTCTGCAGTTACAATCCTCTGGCTAGAATGTCACGTGACGTGATCGCGTGAGACGAGGTACACAATTCTCATTACTGAATGAAATAACCTTTTAGTGTGTTGACTCTTACCTTCCTCTCCCCCATTCTTAAAACTATTTTCTAAGTACCTTTGGACGATACGTTTGAGCCAGATGACTACGAAGTCTTGATGTTACGATGAGATTCTATTGATCAGACAATGCGTTTTTTTATGTTATAATTTTGTGAAGCATACACAAACGGACAAAAACATGCACGCAAAATAAAGTAGACGCTAAAATTTGTTTTGTCCTTAGATTGAATGTAAAAAATACATGTGTTAAAGCAGTGGGGTACTTAGGTTGGGCTGATTTGAAAATCCCCCCCGGGCCCCCACTTGAATGGGACCCCCAAATGAGTGTTTCATACATTGAAAATTAAATATTACTCAAGGACGTCAAGCCCCGCGGGCCCCCAAACGATTGAAAATTCCTAGCTACGCCCCTGTGTTAAAGTTTATTTTAGAATTAATATTTTTGTAAATCTAACATTGGAAGACGAAGGTACCTCATGGATGTATGTCCGTCGTGAGACACCATCCACATTAATGGAATTTTTTAAAAGCGATTTTTCGTTAACTTTCTAAAAGTTTTAAATCCTTCAAATCAATCGATGTCCATTTCTCTCGTATGGGATCCAGCGTGTCTAGCCATCAACAAACAGATGAATACATTCTCAGACATCGAAAAGAAAATGAATTAAGCCCCCCCAAAAAATTGTAAGATTTCTCTCTGTCGGCGGACGTATGGTTTGCTGCAGTTAGTGTTCTTGGGAATTCATTATTTATGGCCTAACGCTTTACAGAAAATTAATCAACAGCATTTATCAAAGAAGGGTCGCATAGGCAAACTAGGCAGCCGCTTAGGGCCTCAAATATATCGGTTAATGACAACTGTACGAATATGTTTCAGAAGCTTATGGAACGCCTCGGAAATCGCGTTTTAATTTATGGATTCAATGAATTTAACTTACGTGTTGATTTAGATACAGAAAGGTTCTTACTTTATTGCGTATTTTTCGATCTTCAGTTTTGTTTTTCTATTGCATTCAGAGGCCACTCTTCACCTCATCTTGGGCCTCCAGTTACCTTAGGCCGGCCTAGATCATAATACATTCTTACTGTTTTCCTCAACAGATATACCTTCAACAAAAAAAATTCTAATTTTAAAATCAATTCCTACTTTAGGAGGTGGATGTCGGTCTGTTATTTCCAGCTCTTTTTGTTTCTTCTAATGCTTCATGCTTGCAACGGGTTTTCCCGCTGAACTCTTTTGACGTAAAGAATCATTTTACTCCCTTTCCTTTTATTCGGAACATTTTTAGCGGCCTCCGAATGGGGAAAAGACGCTATTAGTTTTGTGTGGAATGTCTGTCCGTCTGTCCGTCCGTCCCGTTTAGATCTCGTAAACTAGAAAAGATAGTGAAAATCCGACATCACAAAAGTTTAGACCATTCAAAGTTCTGATGCAACGGCTACTTTTTTTTTTTTCTGAAAGCGAAAAATCTAATTTTTTATTATTGATAAAGAGGTTTCCGCGTTGCCTTTAGGCGCTCAGTAAACACAACACAGTTCTAATCGGGATTCGAACTTATACCTCCGTCATATGTAGGCAAGCGGTTTCTGCTACACATCTCAATAATAATTACAACTATTTGATTATTTGGACTAATCGTCACTGCCCCAAATTTTTTTTGCTATAATTATTAAAGCTATAAATAACAACTCTATAACAGCCATATAGAGACTATGGATCATTTCATAGAAATGAGATGAGTGCCTGGGCATTAGCTATGGTCGGACTACACAGTAGTTTCCCCCTGTCCGCGCAGCTGCCGATACAGTTTGGGATCTGCTGCATCACAAGCTCTGCCAGGGTTTAGCACCGTGTGCTGCAAGCTGCCTTAGGGTCACAGGCTTCTAATTTTTCTCAGGGTTGACTCCCGAAGGCTTTCCCAAGTTTGCGTATAGCTGCAAGGCAGCAGAGGTCTGAATTCAGATTTTTTATTCTCATTGGTAGGTAGCCAGCCAAGGCTAATGAGCTCTTTCTGCCCGCAGCATACTGGTTTAGGCGTAAGTTACTCGCTTTTCCTCTCGTTCTGCTGTTAGCAATTACTTAGCATAGAACGGTACTTCCGGACTCAATATCTGAGCCATACGTTAAGGCCAGGAGTTGGACTGGTTATCATAGGCTATTTGAGACATATGCCATTTGAAGCATTTTTAGCTTATTATCCATTATCACTTCCGCAAATAACAGCTTCGCAGAACTAACATCATAAGGAAAAAAAAATTGAACAGGCCAATGTATCATTCTATAACAAACTCCCTAATGCTCTGTTTGAATGTTGCACTAAATCCTTTGCCAATACTAAACTTTTAACTTTATTGTTTTGAAAATTTAATGTCGAAAGTAGCTTTTTTTTGAGACACAGAAGATTAAATAAAGTGCGCTTGGTGCAGGAACAGTTTTTATGCCGGGCAAAGTAAGCCCGCGGGCCGTGGTTAGCCCACATCAAAACGGGACTTTGCTTGTTAATGCTCGACCAATCAGGGGAGATCAACAAACAGAACTCAGACAAAAGTGAGACGCCGCCACCCACCCAATTCTAACCAGACCTGGATGAGATGAAAATATCTCGCGTATAATTCTCCTTCAATCTTTTATCATCGCCCGCGAGTCAGAGCGTCCTATTGATTTAAGTCGCCCATTTGACAAGCCATTGATAGATGAGGGACTAATTGATATTATTATGTACTTCTTAGACCAACCAAGCACAAACCTTACAGAAGGACGAGCGGGGCTCTAAGCTATATATACTTGCTAGAGGACAAATATAAAAATATAAGCCATTCTTTAGATTCTTTATCTACATTGGAAGTAATGAATGTTTATAATTGGTGTATATCCGGTGTGCAGAATATGAAAGTATTGATAAACTATGGAATTCTTCTTCTTCTTCTAGTTAGCTTTTTGCTGCTGAGCTGTCAGCTCTTTTGCAGACTGTGACCAGGAAAAATAAGTGTGCTGTTTTCTTCAGTTGTTGAGCACTGCCGTACAGGGTGTTGGTTATGTTGGGCTGGACTATGGAATTCAAAAAGCCTATAATTTTTTTTTTTGTAGCACTTTTTAACCCTTCAGAATCCAAATGTGTCAGCTATTCCACTTTTAGAACTAGACAATAAGTGACATGTCAACATATTGTCCTTGACATTCATTAGTGTCTATTTTATATTCAAAATTTCTCCAAACCTTCATCTTTTCATTTTCAACGTTTTATAGACTTTACTACATCACCTTTACATTTCTTCTTATCGCTTCCCCTTTTTTTTCGCTTTCTCTCTCTCTGTATTTTGTTACAATACCTCTATTCAAGCCATTCCCTCATGGAACCTGGATTCTGGAACTAGGACAGCTGATGCCAAAAACACCTGTAAAGTTTTTCCTAAAGCTTTAGCAGTTGATGTATATCGCTGAGAATAGAAAAACTAGCTCGTTGGCTCACAGTGAAAACTTTAGTTTGACCGTTATACTTTTTTCAAATTAAAAAAAAATATGTAAATTTGGCTTGACTAGACTGGGAAAAAACATGGCGTAGTTAGCCTTAGTGTACCGATATTATACGATAACAAAGTAAATTTAAAGTTGCTTCAATGTTTTTTAAAAAAATATCTAAGCTTTACAAGGATACTAAAATAAGATTTACTAACATTTTTTATGTAAATCTAAAAAGATCTAAAAGGAGATCTGGACCTGGACTAGATCTTAAGAGTTCTAAATCAGAAGTCTAAGTCTAGTATTAGATCTAGTCATGGGCGTAGCCAGGATTTTTTTTTTGCCAAAAAAATATAATATATATTTAAATATATGTTTGTGTGTGTATACATAATTAATCTTTATTACATTCTGACCTTACATTCTCTGGAAGAAGTTTATTGTGTCCTAGAATAGGTTCTTCCTGGAGTTAGTAAAAAAAAATTGTAGACTCCCCGCCTTAGCCAGCAAAGGGGTCGGGGGAAGCGCAGAGAGCTCCCCCAGAGCGGGGCGAAGCCCCGACGCCAAGAACTATTTCCGGTATTAAAAACCAACAAAATGCCTATTCTGAGGTATTTAAATTGCATTATCCTGCTATTAAAAAGTTTATTTCAAAAACCTAATATGCTATTCCTACTGATCTAAGTCCTTCCTCGCCGTTCGGCGCGTTTGCCGTCAAGCTGTTTTCACAAAAATCTGACCCTGGCAATGTCTCAAGCCTCTTCAGACATGCTCTGAGGACCTCCGTGAAAGTGTCTCCATGTCATCTCAACTCTTATTATAATGCGTTAATCATTTTGTTGTAGAACATGTCCCGCAAACTTCATGCGACGCTCTGTCACAACCTTACTAAAGGGGTCGACTCTCAGTTCGGCATAGAATTTCCTTGATCTCTCTAACCGACTCCTAAAATCCGTCTTAGCCATCTTTGTTGAGCCACATTTAGACTTTTTCAATTTCTGCAGATGACTTTTCACTGCACATTATTAATGGATCCAAGCCACTGGTAGAATAACCTCTCTTGGCTACGCTCCTTGAATAAGGTGACTGTAGTTTGTTTTAGATTTTATATCGAAAAGGGAATTTTTATCGTCAAAATAATTTTAAACTCAAAACCATATGGAGGGGTTTTAAACTTTAAAAAAAAAAAGCTATCTTGAGGAGGGGATTAAAACTCAAAACAGGACTTGGCTTAGCTACGCTCATAGATTTTTGAATGTGTAATTGCTTTTTTTATATATTGAAGAAGTATTTTTTTAGCTTCAAACCCAACTGAAAAGGGGGGGGGATGTTTAACTCAAAACCCTTTTTGGCTACACTCTATTCATTTCAAATTTTAATCAAATATATATAGGCCTACAAGCAAATGTTTTTATTTGAAAAAACGGATCCAAAGTCCATTAGCTATTTATTCATTCATATTATTTTTGCATTCACGCATTCCCTATACTTATAAAATTATTATTTCGTTTAATTGTTTACAAAGCACTCTCGGTGACTATATCGAAAGTGATACGCAAATTAAGACCTTCGGGCCGCGGGTAAATTATGTCTAGTGTATATATATATAAATATTGTTGTAACCCTGTTCCTCCCTGACTAACCATTTATTTCCAAATGCAAAGTAAGGTGATTTTTGTTTATGCTGTTGGACGTAAATGACCTTAACTAGTGTGTAAATGTGTTATGAAACTTAAGTGATGAGTTTGGATTTCTTGACTGAGGATTGAGGATTGTTTTCTATTGTGTTAGTGAATCGGGATATGTAAATTTGATTTGGAGATTGCGACATTATTTCTTTTGATCGGGGATATTGATTGATCCTAGTTGGATTGTGCTTCTGCAATCGGAGAGATACCAGCGATCTGAGAATCGATGAGTTATTTTCTTAAGTTCAATCCCACGTCTTAACATATATACACACACAAACACGTAGTTCGTCCATCGTAGTTCGATGATGGCCTCTTTTGTAATCGAGGTGGCTGAGGGGTTTGCACTGGGGTTTTGTAATTCCTCATGTGATTGGTGAGACCTATGTGAGCCCGGAATATTCACACTGGGCAGGTTCTTCCTGCTGGAGATAGTAGTAAATAAATAAATAAAAAATAAATTTATGCTCGACTTTAAAAACTATATTTTGTCGTTATATTTAAAAACTAAAAGTGAAGCTAACTACTAATACGAACCCATGGTTTCACCCTTCAATATTGAGAAAGCTGTCACGGCAACGGTCACTTAACATGTTTGAGAATTCCCTGGAACACTCTCTGGGGCTGTCATTAAAACATCAGCTTTCAAGAGACTGTGTTTTATTAATCATTGGTGCTGCTAGCCTGATGTATGAGCGTCTTGTGCTGACAGGGGAAAACAAGCCGGCACGGTCATTCTTCATCCACTTAGTTGGGTCACTATGGCCGGCGAGACGGTGGTACTTCAGATCGTCGTCAAGTAGACTGTAATACTTGCAGAACCGGAATCTATTTGATAGCAGCTCTTCTATCCTATAGTTCTTTTCTATACTATTGTACTTGTGTTGTCTGTCTGTGTTTTCTTGCTGTACATGCATACAACAATACATCAAACTAGAATTAAAAGATATATTGGGGGAAAAGTTGGAATCTAAAATTTCGAATAAATAGCAAAGTCTGTGGAACTTGAGACATGATCAATTTCAAATAAATAGCAAAGTCTGTGGAACTTGAGACATGATCAATTTCAAATAAATAGCAAAGTCTGTGGAACTTGAGACATGATAATTTCAAATAAATAGCAAAGTCTGTGGAACTTGAGACATGAACATTTTCAAATAAATAGCAAAGTCTGTGGAACTTGAGACATGAACATTTTCAAATAAATAGCAAAGTCTGTGGAACTTGAGACATGAACAATTTTGAATAATAATCGTATATCGAAAATTTTAAGACATCAAGCCTCACTCCAGCAACTCGACTCATCGAGCGGCCATGTCTCAACACTGTCTCAAATGTGATTCATTATTAGGCACACACTGGCCCATTAACAACCCAACACTGGCTCATAACTAACCTAAGACGGATACAACACTGGCTCATTACCGTCTTATCACTTACCAAACACTGGCTCATAACCAAACCAAACACTGATACAACACTCTCTCATAACCAAACCAACACTGATACAACACTGGCTCATAACCAAACCAACAATGATACAACACTGGCTCATAACCAAACCAACACTGATACAACACTGGCTCATAACCAAACCAACACTGATACAACACTGGTTCATATCTAACCAAACTCTGGTACAACACTGGCTCATAACTAACCAAACACTGGTACAACACTGGCTCATAACCAAACCAAACACTGATACAACACTGGCTCATAACCAAACCAACACTGATACAACACTGGTTCATATCTAACCAAACTCTGGTACAACACTGGCTCATAACTAACCAAACACTGGTATAACACTGGCTCATAACCAAACCAAACACTGATACAACACTCTCTCATAACCAAACCAACACTGATACAACACTGGCTCATAACCAAACCAACACTGATACAACACTGGCTCATAACCAAACCAACACTGATACAACACTGGCTCATAACCAAACCAACACTGATACAACACTGGTTCATATCTAACCAAACTCTGGTACAACACTGGCTCATAACTAACCAAACACTGATACAACACTGGCTCATTATCGTCTCATCACTTACTGAGCACTGGCTCATAACTAACCCGACTCCATGGCAAGTTTTTAATAAAAAAAAAATTTGTTTACAATACCTGTATTTAAGCCACAAATTCATATACTGATACTTTGGTGGAACCTTGACACGGATATAAAAGAAAAACGCCTCTACAGATTTTGCTAAAAATTTAACAGTCGATGTATATCGCTGAGAATAGAATTACTAGCTCATTGGCCACACGGAGAAAACTTTAGTTTGACCGTTATAATTTTTCAAAGTTAAAGAAGAAATTAAAATTTGGCTAAAGAGAAAAAATATTTATCTTGAATGAACTATACACATGGTCTCCTATGTCTAGATCTTAAGGCTTATCGTTGGACTATTATAATATATAGGAGATCAATACATTCATTTAACCAGGATTCTTTCTCTCCCGATGAGAGAAAAAATAATTAACACAAATACAAAAACATGTTTTTTTCTTCCTTGCAAAGTGTTGTCATTAATTAGGGGAAGTAATCTTGTCAAACGTGATCAATACTAGAAACTTCTAAAGGTGTAAAGTTGCTCCCCTTCAGGATCCCATCATAAGACCCTTAGTTCTTGAAGGACTCATCAAAAATGACTTTCTCCTAGGTAACCAGACAACATGCAGGAAGTGCTATGCTAAATGCTTGTTTACATCTGTTGGGACTTACTATTACAGCCACTGTTTGTAACATCTTGGATACTGCGCATTGGTTGAAGAATTAGTTATGTCCCTTTACTGACAAAGTACATTTACTACTAGGGTTATCCGCCTTGATGATTGGTGAGAAAAGGGGGGGGGGGAAGAGAGACACATGTATTTATAACTATGACATCATGATCTTGTTTTTCTCCCAGTCACTAAACAGACAATTGGTGGAACTAAGACATTTGTCATCACGAAGATGTTTCTTATTTAAATTCTTCATTGTTCTTGGGTCGTTAAAATATTTTCTCTTCAATGAAAAAGAATTCCATTTCAAAGTTGTTGTTTTTTTTTATCCTGTCTGCATTGAAACTAGTTTGCTTTATATTTAGAGATAATGTCTAGTAGGAGCAATGTTGTATTGGTTTTAGTTGAACATAACAGTTGTTTGTCTCTTTTGAAAATATGTTTTGGTTTTTTGTTGTTTTGTTGTTGTTGTTTTTTGGATGGGAGCGGGAGGAAGAGAGGGGGAGGGGAGGTGGAGAGAGACATACATTTCTATACAGTACGGCCCATAAATTATTACGTTTCTTGATAGCATTGTGTAAATCAAATTATAGTTTTTTTTTGAAATTCCCAATGATGAGGTGGGTTCAATGAGTTATTTAAGGATTTATCTGAGTGTGCTAGATGTCTGCATAGGCCTACTGTATTGAACATTGTTGCATTGTTGCTTGTTGCATTGGTGTTTGTTGGGCTGTTTACAATAGACTTGAGTTAATTTTTTTGGGGCCCATTCGCACGTATTATGTGTTGTAACCGCACTAATAGCATTTGAGTACCGGCCCACCGGGCATTTGCCCCAAATGCCCATATAGTCAGCCCGCCCCTATATATTGTAATAACTTAAGTGAGGCAACTCAACGAGACATAGACGTTTATGTACACGACATCACAGGTACACAAAACAACATCTATCTTAGGCACAATCTCTCCATATTGGCTCTCAACTTGGGCGGAAATCGTTCTCCTCTTCTAATGTTGACATCCTTTCCAGTCCAGTTTATCACAGTGCGCACCTTCTAGCTTAGATGGCGGTGCGAATGGCAGAGTTATAACAATATATATACAACATTGGCAGGTGACATGCTAGGTCGTATTGACAGGATTACGCCATATTTTAAAAGTGCTTTCAACAGAGACCATTTTTGTTTTTACTTTTCAGACACTAAATGTGCATCCAAAACGTGTTCTTTAAAACGGATTGTTTAGCACCATAGCACTTTTTGATAAAATCCTTCTAGCAACAAGGCTTTTTTTTTGTTTTCGCATTTTTTAAGCGAATATTATGTCTTACCCTAAAGTTCAGCAGTCGATTCAGCCTCAACCCCAAAGCGATCGGTTCGATACCCCAGCGCTCAATCAAATGGACGCGTTTCCCAGCCTGTGGTATGTGCGATAGTATTTCTTTGCCCTTCCGTTCACTCCTCATCCCTCCCTCCGCAAAAGTTTAAATTCCCCGCCCTTACCTTAATTTCTATCCCTCCCTCTGCACGCCAGTCCTCTCATCTTTTTACCATTCGGTTCTCTTTAAAAGTTCTAAACAAGTTTCCTATGAGCGAATACACTGTCTTCTGGCAGACGTTCAAACTGGCGGTATGGCGTAGACCATGAATAAATTACGTCTAAATAATTTAAAAAAAAAAAAAAAAAGATGAAACAAGAAAACTAGAGATGTCTTCTGCGTGACTGATGACGTCATAAGCTAAACAATTAGTGCACCACCTGACAGGAGTTAGTCTCTCAGGACTCGAAAGATCAATTGTATCTTAGTGACAAAAAAAATAAAAAATAAATAAATAAATAACACCGCTACCTTTGCTTCTCTACAATTTATATCTAAATACTCCTTTCTAATATTACGTCTTTGATGGTTATAATTTGGTCTACAAATGAGTGAATATTACCTTTACCTTTACTATCCCTTAGTCTGTTGGACCGTTGGGGCACCAGGCAAGACTTGTCGACCGTCTTTCTCCATTCCTCCCTTCTTTTTTTTTTTTTTGCCTTGTTTAGAACCTCTCTCAATGGCAGGCCCGTCCATTCTTTAATGTTGTCCTCCCATCGCTTTTTGTGTATGCCTCTTCTTCTTTTCCTGGCACTGTTCCCTGAAGGAAGGTCTTTGAGAGCCCCGTAGATCTTGTTATGTGGCCATAGGTGAATATAGACTGTTTTTTTTTGGTAACGAGTTCTAGATTTATTTACCAGAAACACAAACCACATTTGTTGCCGTAAAAAAAAAAAAAAAGAAGCCAATGACAATATTCCATCCCCAGCGAGATCAACGCTCTTCCGTCCATTGAGTTCATATCATGTTTGAAAGTTGCCCTTATCAAAACGTTAGAAACTATGCTCAGTGCCTTAATGTATGATAGAACGACCAGAGCCAATCGACTTTTGTCATCTAGAAGGAATTGGGAAGGGGGAGGGGGCGGATACCAGTGAACCATGCTCCCTGACGTCAGATGTAGCTTGCATTTAATTTACTTCAGGGTCTCAAGCCAAAGACAGCTTTACTCTAGCTTTACACTAGCTGGCGTCAGTACTCCTCTGGTTCCAGCCCCACATTCGCACTTCAAAGACTTTTTTTCAGCTACAGTTGGCATTAAGTAAACAGACCACATTCAGATGTCTCAGAGGCGTATCAGTAAATATCAATACAAGTTTTTTTTATCTGTGGTTAATGTAAAAGTAGTGGCATCATCAGTGAAGGTGTAGAAGTTGCGGCCCGCACCGATTGACACTAACCCTAGTGACGCCACTGACCAAAGGGAAGTATTGTCAACTCCCAACATGAAAAAAACATGAAAATTTAAAAACAAGATTTGTATTTAACCCAGTTACAAGAAACAATATAAATATCCCTACAAAAAATTAATCACACTAAACGATTATTAAAATGCATAAACATTGCCTATTCTTCATCTTCATCTATGTCTTAGTCTGTTGAGCCGTTGGGGCACCACACGAGATCTGTCTACACTCTTTCTACATTTCTCTGTCTTTTGCCCTGGATAGAATTTCTTTCAATGACAGGCCTGTCGATTCTTTTATGTTGTCTGCCCATCGTTTTCTCTGTCTCTTCTTCTTTTTCCTGGTACTGTTCCCTGAAGGAAGGTCTTTGCGAGGCCAGTGGACATTGTGATATGGCCTTAGAGTTTAAGTTGGCGTGTTTTTTGACAGTAGCTAGCAGGTCATCGTGGGGTCTAATTGCTGTATTGATCCTGTTTCTCATCTATTCATTTGTGATGCGGTCTTTGCTTATCCAAGTAAATCTTCATGTCCATCATGACATTAACACTGTCTCAACTGCAACTCCACACTGCGAAACATAAGGAAGCAATAGAAAAAAAAAACTATTTATCTGAATATTTCACGGTTTATCTCCATTTCTGTTATATAAAACTAAATTTATTAATTAACACTAAATGATTAACTAACTGGCTAATTTTTGGATTGATTCGTGTATTGTTAGACTATGAAGAATTCTGCCAAAGTTCAAATCAATCCAACAATGGGAGGTGTCAAAAACGTAACAAATGAACTAATTAAATATATATATATATATATAGGCCTATATATGTGAGAAGAGAGACAATAAAGGTAACTGTATTTGTTTTTCAATAAGAGTTAGTCCCCTTTAATACTTTATTTAAGTCCCTGTTAACTGTTTACAATTGCCACTCTCTCTTGTTGAGTCCTTGAGCTGACCAGTGTAGTTTGAACTAAATCTCTATAATGTTTAACTAATACTTGTGTTGTTGTTCTATAACTGTGTTACTCAAGAGGAGTGTGTCGCTGTTATGGGGAGAGTAGTTCGATAATGAGCTAAGTAGACTTTATTTATTTGTTATTAATAAGTTGGTTTATGTAAATAGTATATGTTATATGTCTACTTAGTCTCTTATCCTCCCCTATAAATTTTTGTTTTGTAAAAGACATCTTTTGTTTTGATACGAGACTGTAGTGTGTCTCATGGATGACGTCACTAAATTGTCATGACATGTATTATATTATTGTAAACCATTGTTTTGGTTTTTGAGATGAGACACTATCGTGCCTCTGTGATGCTGGTTCTTTGATTATTTTGACCTGAACCTGTCCTACTATTTTGAATTTTTTCATTATTTCATTTTCTTTTGATAGCCTTTATTTCCGTTTTTAGTTGATGTCACGACCCTACATATCAGCCCTCTCATTACTACTTCATTTCACCTCACTTTAATATATACATGTACCAGTATTATTCCATTGGCTCTTTTCGTCTAGTGATGATTCTCGCTCTTGGTGCATGTAATTACTTGGAATGTATATAAATTAAACTAATGACAACAATGTCACAACATAAATGACCACATAACGAATACTCGAAATAAAGTCAAACTCTCTAATTAAAACTAATATTTAATCTTCTAAATAGGTCATCGATGGCCACTTTAAAATAATGTAATAAATGTAATGATAGATTGATGAAATGAATTGATAACTACAAACATATATTATGAATAACATAAAATTAATAACATAAGACAAGTGACTTCAATACTATGTACTAATAAAACTATGATATCTGTTAACATAATAAACAATAAAGACATACTCAACAATACAGCAGTTAATCACCCAAGCCAATCAGACCACCACGGCTACTCTATCCTCTATGCACTGGACCCAGCGCCGCAGACTGCATCAGAGTTCAGTACCGCTGTCCATGTCATCTGATGTCAATCACTGCATGTCGTTCATTGTCTTCCTGACTACGCCACTGTCGCTAACATCTATTCTGTGTCTCTACGCTAGACTGCCACATGCTCAAGACTGCCACCCAGACTGCCATCTACCGCCTTCGGACTGTGAACTGCCTGTCACTCAGACTGTCACTAAGACTCCTTTAAGACTCACCAAGACTGTCACTCTAAATAGACAAAAAATCAAAATATCGCTAACAACTCGCTAAAGCGCCATTCTATTTAATCACAATCAACTAACATCTAAAGCTAGATATATAACTAATAAAAACATGTCTTCTTACCCTGGTCCCTAAGAATTAGTTCCTACATGTTGTCTCTAGTAAACAACTCACACCTCTTGGAGCCAAGATCGCGAGCCAGCCTCGGCGACTTGCTCCCAATGTCTGTATGTGTCGTTCACCCGAAAACGCCTAGCACACGACACACGCCCCTGCTAACACTACATGGCGCTGTGTCCCGACTACCCCAAAACTCTACTCTATAAAGGCTGAGACCCTAACCCACGCCTAAACTAACGCTACTAAATCGTCCGTGTCTGTCCCATCCTACGGGTATCGAGTCGCCCTACCAGGTATAAATCTAAGTGTCACACTATTCCTACCCTTTGTCTGTACTCTGTCAAGTCTGTCGGTGAGCCGTGGAAACACCTTACAAAATAATTAACTTTGCTCACACACACACACACATATCTGTGACAGTTGACATGATCTATTTCTTTTGTTTCTAAAATAAACTTTTTTTTTGTTGCAACTGAAATCTTAGTATTATTACTTGTCTGTCTCAGTAATTTTGTATATCTAGAGGCTATAGTTAATAGCCTAGATAATATATTTTGGGACCACAGAGTACCTCTGGACTAACTTGCCAGTACAGCAGAGGTCACTGGTCTTATGACCTAATCAAAATAGTAGGTCACAATAAATATATCACCAGTAGCATTTATCTACTATATCTCGAAATAAAACAAAATAATACAACACCAACAATTAATTAAGTAATTGATTTTTTTATTGATTCTTGTCTTGCCAGGTTCAATGAATAAACCTGCAAAGCTTTAACTTGATTCAAAAATGGGAAAGGGAAGAAAAACATATTCAAATTTTTTACCATGCGGACAGACAGGCAGACAGACAGACAGACAGAGTTAGTTATAAAAGCTTTGTAAAAAACACCTCCTACCAACCCAATCACATAAAAATCAACAGAAAATTGCATCTCTATAATTTTTTCCTCGTAAACCAATTATATAGCCAATAAACTCATCCCATAAAGTATTTATAACACAGGGTGAAGCTCAGTAGCCCGCAGTGACAGCAGCATCTGTAAATTGCAGTCTTTAGTCAGATTATTTAAGACCATTTTTATACATGACGAATTGGGGTAGTTCTTCTCAGTCACGTGGGTGTGTTTTTACATTGATGACCTCATTGATTTCATTGTAATTTAAACATGAAAATAGTCTAGATCTAGACATCTTTAAGTAATAAAAATTATGTTACAATAATTCACTAATGTTTGTGATTATTTAGTAGGTCTACTAGATCTAGGCTAGCACTAAATCTAGATCTACATCTTATCATAGGAAGATATTGCCACAGTCACGTGACTTTTTATAAAGTAGGTCAGAGATTCGGAACTACCTCATTGGGGATATAATGACATCTCTCAGAAATTTATAACATGTGAAAACGTGTATCTTAATTTTCCAACCTTTGAACTATTTAATTTACATTAACAAATTGTTTCAGAGTCTTGTGCTGACCACCTCACCATCAACGAAACCTCCAATGACATTTATTTAGTCTCGCCACCTGACCGCGAACTACAGCAGACGTTTGAAGTGAAGGGTTCTTGCGCCGTTAGACGCGACGGTCAGACCCTGGAAGAGAGGACCTTCAGTATTGTAGTCCAAGTGTATGATGTGGATGACTCGCACCCCTACACCAGCAATGACAGTCGCCAGCAGCTGGAAGAAATTGTTTCACCAATCAAGATTGGCAAGGTAAGCTAGTTAACTCTTTCTCTCCGTTAGTATTTTGTCCACGCTTCGAAGTTCTTCTTTTAGCTCATTACTATTTCACTCCCCCTGTTATGATTAAGCTTCAATAGCTTTGTTGTTTGTTATCAGAAAATGTTTTATTTGGTCTAGAATTAAAGGGGAATGCATGCTCTTTTTTATATAACACAAAGTCAGGTTATAAAATTTTAATTTAATTTAATGAGGTCGAATCAACGATGGGATCGTCGATTAGGAGAGAAAGAGCAAAGAGTCTCAGTGGCTTGGATGGTGTAGAGAGAGAGATAATACATGAGAGTCGATAATAGTGCAGTACAGTTCCCCCTTCAGACCTTGTGGTCTACAGGGCAGATGATGTAAATGTCATATGTTTCTGTGGCCTAAGGTTGACAATGGTGTCATGTGGCCAGCACAACGACCGCCTTTACTTTTCCCCAACTAATGTCAGGTACCCTCTAGAGCTGGATGGACTCAAAGGCGCCCAAAGATCCCGAAATTAAAAATCTCAGGATTCGAATCCGTGACCCCCGGTTCGGAAGCCAAGCGATCTACCGCTCAGCCATCGCGCTTTCAGAGTGGATACTAAGAAATTGCATAAACTGGACGATTGAATTTGTATAGGGAAGTGGGAACACTTTATTTATTATTTTAAAATATTTTATTAAGCCAATATATTTTGACTAATTTAATTAAATCGTGTTGATGGTTTGTAAATTAGTGGTCAATGAATCAATCAGAGATTGATGAATCAGTGGTTTATGAATGAGTGATCAATGAATCAGTGGTTAGTGAATCGATGTGTGATAAATCATAATTGTATCTTGTATAAATCATTGATGGAGAAAGGAGTGGAATGATCGATAAATCATAGGTGGATGAATCAATGTTTTATTTGTATCCAGAGGTCGAAGAATAAATGCTTGCTTTCAATCATCCTTTGATATATCAGGATTAGTTAGATCTCTTTCACTTCAGTAATTCACTGGTACAAAGACTTAGACTAAATAGACTAATTTAAAAAAGCATCGTACGTCACTCGAACACAGCTACCATCTCTTGAAGAGCTTTTTCATGAAATATGCCTTTCCGAAACACTCACGATTCTTAAAGTCAACCTGCACCTATTAAACCACTGTTGAATCAGATCTGAACGAAGTGGTCGTCTCCTTCCCATTAGGACTAACACAGAAAGATTTAAAAACTCCTTGATCCCACTTTCGGTCAGAGTGTTACAAGATCAGCTGTCGTCATAGAGAAGTACATAGTAGTCTAAGTTATAAAGAGCTAGTTGTGAGTGTGTATGTGTTTCATGTGTGAATGTTGTTGGTATTTGCATCTATTTTGTTATTGTACAGTAGTTACACTGAGGTGGTCAATTGTAGTCAAACTGAGTTTCCATTTGATTGGATCAATAAAAATTATCTTATCTTATCTTAAAAATGTTGGTAATAATTATATAGGCAACTCCTTAAATGTACATGTGGTTTTGTAAGTCCCCAACGAAACATCAGTCTATCTGGCGCAGCAAACCCTGTGTCAATGTGGCGCAACGAACCCTCTGTCAATGTGACGTAACGAACCCTCTGACAGTGTGACGCAACGAGCCCTATGTCAATGTGGGTTCTGAACCCTATGTCAATATGGCGCAACGTTCCCGGCGTCTGACAAGATTTGGTACACCATTCTGGATGGAGAACTAGACAAGGGATAAATTAGCCAGACAAGCATGTCAAACTGATTAACGGCGCCCTCGTGGGGGTCAACAAACACAGACTTTGATTTACCCCCCCCCCGCGCACTCCTGGCTTACCCAGAAAAAAAAATCTCTTACACAGAAAGTTGCAGAGTTTTGACGTCGCTAAAGTAAAACATTAAGATAGCTAAAAATGGTTGAAGTTATCTCCAAACATTCGTACACATGTGTACTTTCATTAAACAATCATTGTACTCATACACAGTCATTGTTATCATTACACTGTCATTGTATTCATTACAAAGGCATTGTAATTACAAAGGCATTGTACTCATTACAGAGGCATTGTACTCATTACACAGGCATTGAACTCATTACACAGGCATTGAACTCATTACACAGGCATTGAACTCATTACACAGGCATTGAACTTATTACACAGGCATTGAACTCATTACATAGGCATTGAACTCATTACACAGGCATTGAACTCATTACATAGGCATTGAACTCATTACACAGGCATTGAACTCATTACACAGGCATTGAACTCATTACACAGGCATTGAACTTATTACACAGGCATTGAACTCATTACATAGGCATTGAACTCATTACACAGGCATTGAACTCATTACATAGGCATTGAACTCATTACACAGGCATTGAACTCATTACACAGGCATTGAACTCATTACACAGGCATTGAACTCATTACACAGGCATTGAACTCATTACACAGGCATTGAACTCATTACACAGACATTGAACTCATTACACAGGCATTGAACTCATTACACAGGCATTGAACTCATTACACAGGAAATGAACTTATTACACAGGCATTGAACTCATTACACAGGCATCGAACTCATTACACAGGCATTGAACTCATTACACAGGCATTGAACTCATTACAGAGGCATTGAACTCATTACACAGGCATTGAACTCATTACACAGGCATTGAACTCATTACAGAGGCATTGAACTCATTACACAGGCATTGAACTCATTACACGGGCATTGAACTCATTACACAGGCATTGAACTCATTACACAGGCATTGAACTCATTACAGAGGCATTGAACTCATGACACAGTCATTGTACTCATTACACAGGCATTGAACTCATTACACAGGCATTAAACTTATTACAGAGGCATTGAACCCATTACACAGGCATTGAACTCATTACACAGGCATTGAACTCATTACACAGGCATTGTACTCATTACACAGGCATTGAACTCATTACAGAGGCATTGTACTCATGACACAGTCATTGTACATATTACAAAGGCATTGTACTCATGACACAGTCATTGTACATATTACAAAGGCATTGTACTCATGACACAGTCGTTGTACTCATTACACAGTCATTGTACTCATTACACAGCCATTGTATGGACTCATTATGCATTCCTATACAGTCTGTATCCAGTCATAAAACCTGTCATTTCGTGTACGTCCCTGATCCAACACAATAAGAAGGGAAAGGTCACTAATTAGTTAGTCCACTCTTTTCACACAATCACTTTTCATAGTGCTTATGAATCTTAACAAGAAACAAGAAAATATAAAGAAATACTTTAAATAAACAAGATTACAAAGAGAGTTTGTGTTACACAAACTCAGAGGCGGCCCCCGTCGAAGTCGGATCCCTGTCGGATCTGCATATTCGCAAATAATATTCAAGAGGTGATTTAATTTTGATGTAAAATGTTTTACACGTTTCGGATGTTCCTTCAGAGTTGAAGATAATTACTTCCTAGTCCAAACCTCCCGCAGGACGACGGGGGATGGGAGCGGGCAGGGTTTGAACCCTGGGCCATCCATAAATCTGAACGACAGTCCAGCGCGCAAACCGCACGACCAGGCAGCCATCCGATGGTCAAAAGTAATAATGTTTCAAAGATTCATTTGCCGTAAATTTAAATCTAATAAAAAAATAGTAGATTAGTTTTAGTATATTAAAACATTACAATATTGATCAAAACGTTTGGAAATGAAAATCTACACTTTTTTTTTACACTTTAAGTTTAGAAATTGAAATTCTACATCTTAATCTAGTCTATTTTAGTCTAAACTAGATCTAGAAATTCTAGATCTAGACTCTAAAATAATTTTAATTAGAATATAAATCCAGATCTAGATATACTGTAATAAAAATCTAGATCTAGTTAAAAAAAATTTGATTAGATCTAAATCAAGATATCATTCCTTTTTTAAACGCGAGTCACATAACGAGGCTTAATAAACATTACTATACCGAGTTCTTTTTTCATTTCATTTGAAGAATTAATTCCATATAACGTCAGAGGGAAAAAAAAAACACTACGTCACACGGCCTAGCTAGACTAAAAATCGCCTTCATCTATAAGAGCCATTTATCGAGTGTTCATAGACTTTGGTTCACCGAGTGCGTTCTTTAAGCATTTCATTTAAAGAATTCATTCCATATGACGTCAAAGGAAAAAAAAACACTACGTCACACGGCCTAGCTAGAATAAAAATCGCCTTCATCATTACGAGCCTTTTATAGAGTGTTCATAGACATTGGTGCACCGAGTGCGTTCTTTTAGCATTTCATTTAAAGAATTCATTCCATATGACGTCAAAGGAAAAAAAAAACACTACGTCACAAGGCCTAGCTAGACTAAAAATCACCTTTATCAACACGAGCCATTTCTCGAGTGTTCATAGACATTGGTGCACCGAGTGCGTTCTTTTAGCATTTCATTTAAAGAATTCATTCCATGTGACGTCAAAGGAAAAAAAAACACTACGTCACACGGCTTAGTTAGACTAAAATATGTTTTCATTAATACAAGCAATTTTTTCGAGGGTTAATAGAAATTGGTGCACCGAGTGCGTTCTTTTAACATTACATTAAAAGAGTCCATTCATATGACGTCAAAGAAAAAAAAAATTCCATTACCTCACAATAGGCTAGTACCGGTACCATAAAAAAAATGTCTTTATTTACACGAGATATTTAACGAGGGTTCATAGACATTGGTGCACTGAGTTCTAATAGATATTATTTAAAAAGGATCAAAGCCACATTGTTTTTGCGTTTTGTCTGTCAGTCGGTCTGTCCGTTATCTTGATATAAAAAAAACAACTAAAAGTTATTAAAAATTGATTAACCTTTATTTTACGTTTCAAAACATCGCAATAATTTTTAGGTATGAACACAATTGAAAAGTTTATATAATAGATTGTTCCGGATGTTTGTATAAATAGTAAAAGAAAAAGAGAATTTCAGATAAATGTAATACCGTTAATTAAATTTTTTGGATGGTCTCGTATAAAAATTAGATGTACTACAGCCACGTGGAGAGATTTTCATACCTTACTTTGGTGTTTGGATTCTGTTTTCCTTAAAAATCGGAACATAATATTAACGATAATTAGATTTTTTAATGTTTTAGGTAGAAAGTTAAATGTACTGTAAGAGAGTAGTGAGTTAATATATTTTTCATAAAAATCCGTAAAAACATTATTTCGTAAATGAGAAGATTATTTGTTTATTAATTAGAAGAGGGAGTTCAAACAATTATTTGGCGTTAGTAGATTTTTAAATAAATTCGGAAATTTCTGGCGACGATTTGTAAGAAACAAAATCCGGAACTTTCTTTATCGATTACAAAACTTCTATGTTATGTTTTACAAGAAAATTAAATGTCTAAAAAGTAATTTTCAGTAATCAATTCTAGTAAATTACTTTTTTTTTAAAGCCTTATGCGATTTCAAACAATCATTAGGCATAATTCATGTTTTATAAAACAATATCCGGAACATTTTTACACTTAATGAAATATAAGTCAGTATAGAGATTATGATTTAGCATTAATATGCTATTTACATAAAAAACGGAACAACATATTATTGATAATGTGTTTTTGCAACGTTTAAGCATGGAAATTGAATGTAATATAAGTTAGAAGAGCAAACAAACATTTGTTGGCGTTGATTAGTTTTGCACAAAAAAATCCGGAACAATCAATTTTAGATACTTAAAACTATTGAGATGTTATGGGAGGAACATTAAAGGGTAAATCCGATTTTCAATAGCTTTTAGAGTTCTAGTTTTTTAAATCTAATCGTGACGGACAGACCGACCAACAGACAAAACGCACAAAAATAAGCTTCTTTTATTCGGATGGGGGCACTAAACAAAAAATAAATAAAATCTGATTTTTAAAAAAAGTTTAAGGAATTGGTTTAGCACCTGATCATGTTGCGACGTTACGCTACTGCACGAAAATCGCTGCATAAAAAGTCCATTTAAAAAAATGTGCGTGATATTTACATACAAAGTGCATTATTAGCCTTTATAAACAAACAGAAATGTTTTCTTTTAATTTTAGCAGCTAGTTGACCAGAAAAAACGTCTTTAACTATTATTTGTATTTGTTGTAAACATTTCCTGTACATTTTAAAAATATATTTGACTTAGTGATACTGAAAATACACAAAAATTGTCCATCTTTGTTAGCATATTGTAACATTGCCTCCCTTACATTTACGTAATTGTTTTAGAATTGGTGTATTTTTATGAAAAAATCGCTTGCATAATTAATTTTATAAATTAAACGGTTTGCTTTTAGAAAACCAAAAGTAGCCGTTGCACCTAAACTTTTCAAGCCGGATTTAATGATGAAATAATATTTTTCATATCTCTTCTAGTTTTCGAGATCTGAGTGTGACAGACGGACAGACGGACAGACGGACAGACGGACATTTTGCACAAACCTAATAGCGGCTTTTTCCCCTTACGGGGGCCGCTAAAAAAAAAAAAGAAAAACTAATTTTGTTAAACTTACTTGTATCAATGAGTTTGGATCAGTAAATTTCTAGGGATTTTAGACTACCAATAATAAATCAGTGCGATTAAAAATATTATTGCCAATTGTTTTTGTTTATGGCAATTTCATGCCTTTAGATTTTCAATATACTCGGACCCATTTACTTGTCTGGACCAGTTGGGAACAAAAAGGGAGGGGGAGAAAGAAGGGGACATCTGGATGAATGTTATAGTGATCACTTTTAAAATGTATTTATATACACATAAAAATGTTGTACGGCCTCAAGCATCTTCAAGCCAACACAATAACCACTGTGCTAGTGAATTGCTTATGAACATAGAGGGTTTTATAGTTATCTCTTGTTAGCTTCAAACTTTAAAGAGGCGACCTACATAGTATAAAAGGGCTATTTCTACCTATACTACCACATCATTCAAGCGCAATTTCTTTCCCTTGTTCGATTCCGAACAAAATTATTAATTACCAATAGTTATTTAACTAATTGTTTTTTTTTTATTGATTGTTGTGTTGTCTGGCAAAAGATATGATTGTGCAAAGTTTCAGCTTGATCCGAGATAGGGTGTGGGAGAAATAACAAGTACAAACTTTTTACCAGACAAAGTGAGTTGATGTAAGCTTTGTTAAAAGCTACTTTTCCCGATGGTGTTCAACCAATTAACTAAATTGCATAGCAGAAGGTTCTGTATCCTGGCAGTGCCTGAGAACATTTCCTTATTATTATTATCGTCACTTTTCAGAGTGTTGTACTTCCGCAAACCTACCACCAGAGGGCACTCTTACGAGGGCTAGAATGACTTCTTCTCATTTAGGAATCTCTGTTTCTCTCAGTCTGTCTGTCTGTCTGTCTTGAAGTTTAAGGAAAAGAGCAATGTTTTACACAGCTACGCAGACCCAACTGAGTGCATATTAGATTGTACTTCCGCAAACCTGCTTCCAAAGGGCACACTTACGAGGGCTAGAATGACTTTTTCTCATTTAGGAATCTCTGTTTCTCTCAGTCTGTCTGTCTGTCTGTCTGTCTTGAAGTTTAAGGAAAAGAGCAGTGTTTCACACAGCTACGCAGACCCAACTGTATGTTAGATCTAGAGAAAGAGAAAGAGGGAGAGAGTGGAAGAGGAGGATAGGAGGAAGGAGAAAAGGACATGGAGAAAGACGAAGAGGAGGAAAGGGAGGGGTTGCAGAGAGGTTAGAGAGAGAGAGGGGGGGGGGGAGATTGCATTGTAAACTATAATGTTCAAAAAAAGAAAGGATTTTCAAGGTGACAGTGTTTTAACTAGCGCCAAAGTTTGTTAACCCTCTGTCCTTGTAAAGCGCGCGAGCTAATTTTGGGTTTCAGTTCAAACCAAAACATAAAAACAATGACCGAGAAAAACATCGAGACGAAAAAACTGTATGTGGGAGAGGGGGGGGTATTTACGATATTTCTTACAGAAAAAATGCAAACATAAGTCTTGAGCTCAAGACATTTTGTTTTGGTTAATTAGAGACTTTGTTGCTGCGCTAACTGTTCAGGGGACGCCATTCGATATTATTTGACATACGTGATATATCAGTAGTTGGTCATCTAATTAAATAAAAAAATATTACTAGATCCAACTTTTAAATAGAAAGTCATAGAGTCTAGAGCTTCTGCTATTTGAAACAAAAATTTCTGATGTAAAGTTTGCGTTAATAAAGCGATTGATGTGCAAGTTATAGCACTGTTCATCAGACTCCAAGAAATGTATTATTGTTATTATTATGACTAGTAGTAGTAGTAGTATTTGGGGGCGAAGTGGCCTACTGTAGGTAGGAATGGATAGTGAACAAATGACTTTGAGATATACAAGATCAACAAATAGATATAAAAAAAATTAAACTTTTATATATCGCTACTTTTATGCTTATAGCATTGCTCAGAGCGCCATGGTCCAATCTCATTTGTGGACCATTGGGGGAAGGGGGTATCTGGGAGAAGGTTTTCATGCTGCCTTTAGGCGCTCAGTAAACAAAACTCTGCTGGAGTCGGGTGTCGAACTTCGAGACCCCTTCATAGGTATCCAAGCCAAACCAAATTCAAGCGTACTTGGCCTCTCGACCACTTCCACATACAGATATACAGCGTCAACATCGGGGGAAATTTTCAATTTCTTTAATATAAGAACGCACTTTACTGTTTTAATTACTATTTTTAGCTTTCAGCATTGAATGAAACTTCTTGAAACTACAAGATGTCAGTCATTTAAATATAAATAGATTTCTATATAATCCGTAATAGTAAGTAGCAAACTTTCCCTTTTAGACCCTGTGGTCTAGAGGGCAGATGATATAATCCGTACACCAGTTATAAAACTATTTTGCGTAATAACTTTATATGCAATAAAACAAATGTTTGTTATTTGTTATTTAGAGCAAAGCCACTAAATAAGTTTAAAAGCACATTCTGTATTCTAATTTCATTTCCTTAGCGCCAGATTTGGTTAAACCTTTTTTGTTTTATTTCTGTCTCAAGATTTATTCCTCATTCCTCCCCTCCCCCCTTTCCACCTTTCCTAGTTATCCAAGAAAATTATAAGCTGCCCTAAATAGGAATGTTACAGCCGCCACTGGCCCCCTTATCTTTGCACGGCTCTGGGAGTCCCGGCTTAACAGAAACATCCATTTCCGGTTAACAGAGCTGCCGCAGCCTGGGCCAGGGGTAGGCTGGGGCCAGGGTTAAGCAGAGAGTATGGGAGATGGAGAGACGGGTGAAGAGAGAGATGGTAACGAAGAGATGGTATAGAGAGATGGTAACGAAGAGATGGTATAGAGAAGAAGGAGAAAGAAACTATCTGGTGGCCAGCAGTGTGGTGGCTGTTAACTTTTTTTTTTCGTCTCTTTGTTGACGAAATTTAATCACTACAGCAGCAATACATGTTTAGTTCACAAAGATGAAAAGACAAGCGTTGTGATGTCTGAGCAGTCAGGGGCGGCTCTTTTTATTAACATTAATTTGTATGATCTTATATAGCTTTGTGTTTGGGAAAGGGGGTTGCTCTGAAGTTGCTCTGGACTAAGGCTTTTAGTGCCACAGTCAGACGCCACCCGCAGTACTGTCTTCTTCATCTCCGCTGTTCTTCATTAGCAGCATTATTTAGCCATACATACAAAGATTTAATGAGACACTGATCACCCTACAGTTCAAGGCACAGTTTAGCTTTATATTCCTAAATAATTTAGCGCTTCATCAGAAACAAATTTCTATAAACAATTTACAGCCAGCATTTAAAACCAAGAGGTGATGAAACACGTGTGCCGGGATGTCTCGGGTTCGAACACCAGAATAGACTGGGATTTTTTAAGTCTGAAATTTTGGATTCCGCGTACCTCTAATTACTAATTAATCTTTTTTTTTTTTGGGGGGGGGGGAATAATCTTTGTACTGGCCACATGACACATTAGTTAACCGTTAGCTGCGAAATACAAATATTTATTTTCAAAACCTCACTTTATTAATAAACTAAATAATTAGGTAATTAAAGAAAAAAAAATATCTTTCATGAAAAAGCATTGTTGGACAGGAAAAAAATCACTTTTCTCTGACCTACAAATGTTCCTTCATCTAAGTTCCCTTGATTGCGCATTATTATTTGTTCCGTTGTAGGTTTTCATTTATTTATTTTTTTGTTGGAATCACGTGACTTGATAGTTGATTACGATTGGACACAAGGATTAATGATCACTCTGACCTGTATGTTCCTTAGAGAATAAAATATTTTGTTTGTTTTTTTTTTTTCCTTTTTCTAAACTGAATGGGGGTGGAACAACGCTGGAGATTGGAAAGGCTGTTGGCATGAGTGACCTCAACAGACGTTCCATGTTCATCAATGCCATTGGCTAGGGTTCCTGGTACGAGTGCAATATCTGGGTCACAAACTTGTAACTTAAGCAACTGTTCCAGGATTCATTAAGTCAAGAAATTATTTTTTTTTTCTTTAGAGCCAAAAATTTTAGTGTTTGTTTATTTCCTATTTTTCTACTTGAATAAAAAAAAATTGAAAACAGTTTTTGTCTATAAACTTTTGTTTTATAAGTTAATTACAAAGCTTCTATCAATTCACTCTATCACTCTGTCTGTCTGGTCAAAATGTTGTTTACGTGAGTTCTTCGACACCCAAGCTGAAATTGTGCACAATTATTTCTTTTACCTGACAGCAAAACAAGCAATAAAAAAAATTAACCAATTAGTTGATTAACTATTGAAAATAAATTTTTTTTATTGGTTTCTCCAACAAGGGAAAGAAATTGTAATTAACTGAAGTGGTGGTTTAAGCTGAGTTAGTCCCCTTTATAAGTCCTCGTCTGAATTTTAGTGAACACAAACCTGAAAAAAAAAATAGGACGAGACTAAAGAAACAATAGATAACTCTACAATCTACCATGTTTATAAGCAGTCCACTAGCAGAGTGGTTAGCATGTTGGCTTGAGAAGCCTGAGAAGGCTTGAGCCATGATTTCCAATTCATGTCATTCCCCTTTTTTTTTTATTAAATGCTTTTTTATTGTTAGTCTAGACCTATTACAAATTTAATTACAAGACTAATCGAAACTAATTGATATCACTACACTTAATAAAAGCTTTGTTTTTTTAAAAGCATTTGGTAAAATATTTTCCAGTTCTAGTTTGTTGGCTCGTTCCTTCAGCAATAAAAGTCAGGACGTCCTAGTCCAAACCTGATGCAGGGCGGCAGGGATAGAGACCGACAGGTTTCAAACTAGGACCCATCGGGATTACAGCCCGAAGCGCATACCGCAGCCATCAAGGCTGACCAATGCTAGTCTTCTAGCGTAAGTCCAGTTGATCGGTAAATTATGTATTTCTTTTGTTAGACAGCTTTGAATTCGTAAGAGAAAAAATGTCTTAAATCATAGAAATTACAACGAAAATTAAAATTTTTTGCTTAAAAGTACTTTAGCAGAAATGCATTTCATCACTAGTGGTCTATAGGGCAGATGATGAAAAAGGTCATCTGTTTCTGTGGCCTACGGTTAACGGCGGTGTCATGTGGCCAGCACAACGACCAAACGCCTTTACTTTTCCACAGCTTATGTTAGGTACCAATTAGAGCTGGGTGGACTTAGGGTCGCCCAAAGATCCCGAAATTAAAACTACCCTTCGTCACCAGGATTCGAGTCCGGAACCCCCAGTTTGGCACCCAAGCGCTTTTCCGCTTAGCCACCGCGCCTCCCACATTTCATCCCTACCAGATGTTATTTGTTTTATTTTTCTTAAATTTGTTATCATTTTTATTATATTATGATTTCCTCGACCCTGTTAACACAATTTTTTGTTTCATATCTTTCTAGATCTTCATTTTTTAAAGTCTTTTTTCTTTCTTAATACTCTTTTATTACGCTCATACAACTTTTGTAAATCCCGGCAGGAGTTCCCTTGCGAGACGTAGATATAACTGACCTATTTCTTTGGCGTACACATTTAGATAGGTCAATGACCTCATTTGGTCCATTCCATTGTTTTTCCAATAAATGACCTTTGAGGTCAAGAATATATAGATATTTTGTATTGATCTTAATGATCCTTAAAGTAAAGCTTGAGATAACGCAAATTTTCATACATGGCGGAAAAACTAAAAAAGATATCAAGCTTTTTGGTGTATCCGGCGTACAAAATAAATGAAGTGCAGGTAAGCTGTGTTATTAGCGAGATACAAGACAATTAGAAGTTGAATAGAAGTTTTTAACCTCTTCTGCTTGTGAATTTTATTTAGTTGGCATTTCTGAGGTTCAGTTTTGCGTCCTTGACATTGATTAGTTTGTCGCGAAAATCTCCTAATTAACTAAAAACAATACGGCATACGGTTAAATAACAGTTTCGTTGATGGTACATTATTATTATAGCTTTTATATAGCGCTACTTTCATGCTTATAGCATGCTCAGAGCGCTTTTGGTCCAATCTCATTTGTGAGACCGGTGGGGGGGAGGTGGTACCTAGGAGTTGGTTTTCCGTGCTGCCTTTGGGCGCTCAGTAAACACAACTCTGCCCGAGTCGGGTGTCGAACCTCGAGCACCCTTCTAGGTAGCCAAGCCAAGCCAAGTTCAAGCGCACTTAGCCTCTCGACCACGCTTCCCATTGATTGGGCGTCTCTGAAATGTGATGGTACTATATGAGGCGCGTCAAAAAGTTGGGAAATATGCAATAAGGGCGACTTTATACTGCCTTGCCTGCCTGCCTTGCACACCGCCATCCAATCTAGTGTTCTAGCTTGTGCATTGTTAGAGACTAGACTTGAAAGGAATGTTGACATTGACAATGGAGTTCAGCCCAAGTCTATGGAGTTATGAATATGCTGTGATAAACGCAGATCTTGTTATATGTTTGTGATGTCCTGTAAATAAACATCTGTCCCATATAATTTAATAATAATACTATTACAATATCTTTGAAATGTGTCACTAAAGATTCCCTCAAACTTTTGAGAAGTTGGTTAAGCAAGCACATCTGAACGTTCAATAGCCTGCATGGGTTTTATGCTGGACATCGAGCGGCAAAAGAGAATCAAAAGAAAGACAAAAGAGAAAAAAAGATAATCAAAAAATGGCTAACAAGAATGTTCTGTGGCATTTTACGTCTCGAGATAAGGTATTTTCCCTTTGCAACTTCTTGTGTGACTGAAGAGGCCAAACCTTGATACACAGCTGCTGTCACAGGTTGGGTAACTGGAATCACCAGGCGCCGTTGAATTTTCACCATTCTTTCTACTACTGTTTTTTTTTTTTGGTATATCTGCAAAAGAATCAAAAGAGAGAAAAGAGAGAATCAAAAGAGGCAAAGAATACTAAAAAGAGAATCAGACGAGAAAAGAAAGAGACTACAAAAATAAATTAAAAAAAGCAAAAGAGACAAATTAGAGACAAAAGAGAATCAAGGGAGGCAAAAGAGAGGCAGCAGACGATGTCGAGTACTTTGAGACTGACACACACACACACACACACACAGATATGTTTTATAGAAACTTGTCATAAAACACTGAACCATAATCTTCAAATACAATAACAAAATTTAATAAAATACTCAGAAAGACACAAAGATAAAGGCACATTCCTCGTCCCATATGCTAGGACAAATTTGTGCAAATACTCCTTCTTCCCGAGTGCTATTAGAGCATGGAATGGGTTGCCTGAGCTAGCCAGGAAAACCAGTGACTTGGCAGAATTTAAGTCATTGGTTAATATGCATAACTAAATGCATGACGCGTAGGACGTAATCATCTTCTTTTTTGAAGTAACGTCTGTATTATATAAGATAAGAGACTGAAACGACGGACCCAACGTTTTTGTGTAAGAAGTTAGATAAACTCTGGCATTGGTTCATTAGTAGCTTATTTCTAAGGGGGAAATATAGATGTTTGTGAGTGTGAGACAGAGCAAATATATATATATATATATATATATATATATATGTATGTATGTATGTATGTATGTATGTATGTGTGTATGTATGTATGTATGTGTGTGTGTGTGTAAGTGTGTGTGTGTGTTTATGTGTGTGTGTGTGTATGTGTGTGTGTGTTTAGGCAAGAGCGAGAGAAGAACTCCAATCTACTTGCTGACTTTCTGTTTTCTTGTAGCGCAAGTGAGTGTGTGTGTGTGTGTTTCATTTGTTGGAAGCACAAAAACCGAATTGATATTCACGTGTGATAAGCATGTCCGACTTGACCCCATGAGATCACTCGTCTGCACCCAAGGGAAGAGGATAGAAATATTACCTCCCCTTTTTTTTCCTTCTCTCCCCCCCCCCCCCCAATTTCTTTCCTCGATTCCTCCGAAGGATGGACAAATATTTACAGAACGTGACCAGAGATTCGGACCGTCTGTGCCACGGGGCGCCGGCTACTCCCCCACATTCTTCCCGCCTCTGTCCACAATCACGTCGCGACGCCCGATCATCTCCATTAGAGCTAATCGATGGAATAGGCGGATTATAATTAGCAGGGCCGCCCTCCGCCGCAGCGATCAGCAGGTTAACATCCGACGCCATCTGGTGGAGCGAATGTTCACTGCTGTCACCTCCATGCCCCCCCCCCCGCCCCCTCTCTTTAATACAAATGTACTAGACTGAATTGCTAGCAAAGGTAAAACACTGTTCACTTTAGGTGTTGTTAATCTACCGATTTTAGTTACAACCATAGACTTATATAGTATACTAGACTGGAAACCGGAAATAAATTCTTATCCGCGACTGATCAATTCACAGACCTATATATATATAAATAAATAAATGTATTTATGTACATAAACTCTTTTTAAGCGCTAAGGGAAGTCGCCTCATTCAATCTTTTCTGTCTTAGAAAAGTAATGATCTTTAGTTTTCAAAGTTTAGAAATAATGCAAAATCTTTTCTTGGATATTCACGCAAATATATGAAACAAAGCAATTTCCTGTTTGTTTCCATTGAGATAATGTTTCAAAAATCCTAGATCGAAATAATTCATGTTGATTTAAATCATCTTATGTACATTTAAATATATTTATTACCTATATCTTTCTAGATTGTGTATCTAACAATTACAAAATAATAATTGTGAGACTAGATCACTCTTGTATTTTGATCTTCCATTTCTAGATCTAGATCTAAAAATTAAATTATATGTTACATAGGTTAGGGTTGAAAAAAACAACTTTACTTCTTTTAACTACTTTACAAAACAACGCCTTGATCCAACTTTCTAAAACTTTTTCACGACATTTATCGTAGTTTTAAAAAGTCTCCATGGCCAGTCTAGATATAGTATATATTAGTCTATGATCCCGCCCTTATTATTTCCCCTGGTAACCCAATTCTCAGCTACGGTCACTGACACTTTTTTTTTAATTAAAAAAAAACAAAAGTAACGCGTGGAAACAAAAAACAACAACAAAAAAAAAAAAACAGCTAGATTTAGATCTAGCTTCTTACAAGAATCTAAAAACTTAGGGAACTAAAATTAGGGAACAGGAGATGTCTTGAATGGAAAGGGTTTCATGTTAACAAAAATAATTGGACGAAATACAAAAATAGTGCACAAGTCTGGAGAAACGTCTGCCCTAAGGGAAAGAAGAAGTTCGTTCGTGATAAGAGTTTGTTGTTGTTGTTGTTTTTTTTTTTTTGCTTTTGTATGTAATCATAAATGTCTATAGAAACTATTTTAAGACAAATCTCTCGTTAGAAACTTCAACACATTTTGTGAAATTGGTTCGTTTGAGTTTATACATATGACGGAAGAGCTCCAATGAAGCCATCAGTTGGACAGCCCGTAACACGCGGACACGATCATGGCGGGCATAATGACAATTATTTCAGTTCAGCACGTCAGTTATAGTGTCGTAATTTTTGGCATTAACTTCATTAGGCCAAGACAAGGTGATAAGAACATGGGATGTCAGATGTGAAGGTTCCCTTGATATAATACAACTTGATAAGAACATGGGATGCCAGATGTGGAGCTTCCCTTGAACTAATACAAGTTGATAAGAACATGGGATGCCAGATGTGAAGGTTCCTTTGATATAATACAAGTTGATAAGAACATGAGATGCCAGATGTGAAGGTTCCTTTGATATAATACAAGTTGATAAGAACATGGGATGCCAGATGTGAAGGTTCCCATCATCTGATCTAATAAGAAAATAGGATGCCAGATGTGGAGCTTCACTTGATACAATACAAGTTAATAAGAAAATAGGATGCCTGATGTGGAGGTTCCTTCAACTAATACAGGTTGATAAGAAAATAGGATGCCAGATGTGGAGCTTCCCTTCATCTTATCTAATAAGAAAATAGGATGCCTGATGTGGAGGTTCCTTCAACTAATACAGGTTGATAAGAACATAGGATGCCAGATGTGGAGCTTCACTTGATATAATACAAGTTAATAAGAAAATAGATGTGAAGGTTTCCTTGAACTAATACAGGTTGTCAGTGGCGTCACTAGGAGGGTGCGGGGGTTGCGCGCCGCACCGGTTGACACCCACAAGGGGGGTGACACCCAAGTAAAAAAATTGCACTTTTCCAAAATGCAACCTTTAAAAATAAAAATTACTACCTTGAATGTTCATCACTTTGGTATCAACATTTCCCAAACTTTCTTAATTTCATTCTATTTGATTTGTAATCTTCCTATTATGAGAAAAACAATACGCTGTAGACACCAGGAGAAATAGTTTCTGAAGCTCAGAAATGTAGAAAAACGCTTGGCGCCAGCGGCTTCGCCCCGGACAACTCTGAGTGAGCTTAAGGCGACCTCCAAACATCTTATCTGATCAGTTGAGTGGCGAACGTAACATTTTTTATTGTAAAATGTTGAGAGACACATAGACATAAGCCTCTCGCGCGCCATTCGACGCATAGGGGTGCAAGCTCTCTCCACAGAAAACAGTCTTAGGCAACTTTCACAGCGACTTCCCTTCTAAAAAGGTGTGAGGCCATGATTAAACGTGGACGGCCATGTTTTTGCGTTCCTTTTTTTTTTGGCTTTAATGTTAAGACTAACTTTGGTAAACGTGTTTCGTCTTGTCCAATGATGTGTCTCACAAATGTCAATCGACGTTTAGCTGCCACTCTCCTGAGGCGAAGAATGCCTGTGCGGGAAAAGATTTCTCTATTGGTAACATTATTTCGGTACGTTATTCGTCGGATCCTTCCCAGCGATCACTGCTCAGCCTCTTTTTAACCTCCCTCGCCTCGAAGTGGGACAATGATTGTATTGAGTAGGTGGATTTTAATCTACAGGCTGATTGATTTTTTGTTCAGATAGACCGTACTTTTTGAAAGACGGCTCCTGCTTTCCAATCCGACATGCAACACATTGCTTGTGACAACACTGCCTAAATAGGTTAACATTTCTATTTGTTCAAGATCTGTATGGCCAATGTTGATGGGGGTCTTGAGTAACCTGCACACAACATGCACAACTTTGAGGGCGTCTTTCTCCGTCATATGGTATATACATTTAATTGTATTTCAAAGTAATGCTAGGTCGTCTACAAAATCCAACTCGGTTTGGTTTACCCCATGGGAGCCCGAATGCAGCCTGGTTAATGTATTTCTATGACATTATCGATGGCTACAAGAAAGAAAAATGAGGATAAAATAAACCATAATCTCATAAATCCGTCTCGGTGTTGAAGAGTTCCAGTGTCTGTTGTGAATCAACAGCTCGATCTGCTTTAAAAATATCGCTGAATCTGGACAAACTGTTGCGAGATGCCTTTTTCTCTTGCTATTTTCCAGAGCTATCAAACTTCTTTTTTTTTAAATCTACAAAACTGATCAACAGCCTTTGTTGGTATTTCACTTTTCTGTCCAGTAACCTGAGTTTACTTTGAGATGACTTAGTGGACAGGCTCTAATGTTGGTTCTCAATCCATCCAGGGTTAGGCTCTAATGTTGGTTCTCAATACATCCATGATTTGGCTCTAATGTTGGTTCTCAATACATCCAGGGTTTGGCTCTAATGTTGGTTCAGCGCGCGCACACACACACACACACACACACACACACACACACACACACACACACACACACACACACACACACACACACACACACACACACACACACACACACACACACACACACACACACACACACACACACACACACACACACACACACACACACACACACACACACACACACACACACACACACACATACACAAAAGCTTAAATAAATGTCATCACTTGGGTAGTCTAGAAAAACAAAAAGAAATGTTTGATTATTTCACTCCTTAAAAATTTCAGCTTGATCCGAGATTGGGTGTGGGAGAAATGACCTTTACAAACCTTTTTACCAGACAGACAGAGTGAGTTCATATAAGCTTTGTTAATCATGGTTCATTACATTATAGTGTATGCTAGTTTACCTTTAATTTTTCTTAGCTTGTGCCTACATATTAACGTGAAGTAATTGCATGTGGGCTGGCCTATGAATATGTTCATTAAACCTCTCAAGAATTCTCCTCTGCGAGATTTACTCCCACAATCCCATTCTTAACATGAAGCACCAAGCCCAACTGTATTATGCAATATGAAATTATGCAACAAGGAAAAGGAGTTGCATAAAAATGTCTGAAAGCTATTAATCACCGTCCTTTTATGGGTTGCTGCCCTTGTTTCAAATCCACGTGTGTGTTAGTATGTGTGTGTGTGTGTGTTAAAGTGTCGGTGAGTGCATTTTTCTGTTGGCATTATATTTTTAAAAAAAAGGTCTGGCTGTATTGAAAACAGGAAAACGACCACAGTGATACGGAAAATAGTTGTGATCGCTGTAAAGTGATCTTTAGTAAGGAAAATTTTTATAAAAGATCGTAATTACAAATATCATAAGCGAGAGATCTTTTTGAAGAGATCATTGGATCTTTGTAAAGTGATCTTTGTAAAGTGATCTTTGTAAAGTGATCTTTGAAAAGTGATCTTTGAAAAGTGATCTTTGTAAAGTGATCTTTGAAAAGTGATCTTTGAAAAGTGATCTTTGTAAAGTGATCTTTGTAAAGTGATCTATGTAAAGTGATCTATGTAAAGTGATCTTTGTAAAGTGATCTTTGTAAAGTGATCTTTGTAAAGTGATCTTTGTAAATTGATCTATGTAAAGTGATCTTTGTAAAGTGATCTTTGTAAAGTGATCTTTGAAAAGTGATCTTTGTAAAGTGATCTTTGTAAAGTGATCTTTGTAAAGTGATCTTTGTAAAGTGGTCTTTGTAAAGTGATCTTTGTAAAGTGATCTTTGTAAAGTGATCTTTGTAAAGTGATATCAGTGAAGAAATCATCGTAAGAAAAGAAACAAAAAATGTGCAAGCAACAAGTGAACTCACTTTCAGGTGTGGGTTGTTTCTGAATTATATTCAGGGGCGTAGCATTTTATAAATGTTGAAAGAGAAAAACAAAGGCGCTCCTTTTACAAGTACACCCACTTGCAGAGAAACGACGCATCTCATAGATACCCCCCCCCCTACGAACCCACACACATTGAAAGATATCCACGAAGTCACACACATTGAAAGATATCTACGAACTCACACACATTGAAAGATATCCACGAACTCACACACATTGAAAGATATCCACGAACTCACTCACATTGAAAGATATCCACGAACTCACACACATTGAAAGATATCCACGAACTCATACACATTGAAAGATATCTACGAACTCACACACATTGAAAGATATCCACGAACTCACACACATTGAAAGATACCCACGAACTCACACACATTGAAAGATATCCACGAACTCACACACATTGAAAGATATCCACGAACTCACACACATTGAAAGATACCCACGAACTCACACACATTGAAAGATATCCACGAACTCACACACATTGAAAGATACCCACGAACTCACACACATTGAAAGATACCCACGAACTCACACACATTGAAAGATACCCACGAACTCACACACATTGAAAGATACCCACGAACTCACACACATTGAAAGATATCCACGAACTCACACACATTGAAAGATACCCACGAACTCACACACATTGAAAGATATCCACGAACTCACACACATTTAAAGATACCCACGAACTCACACACATTGAAAGATATCCACGAACTCACACACACTGAAAGATATCCACGAACTCACACACATTGAAAGATACCCACGAACTCACACACATTGAAAGATATCCACGAACTCACACACACTGAAAGATATCCACGAACTCACACACATTGAAAGATATCCACGAACTCACACACATTGAAAGATATCCACGAACTCACACACACTGAAAGATATCCACGAACTCACACACACTGAAAGATATCCACGAACTCACACACATTGAAAGATATCCACGAACTCACACACATTGAAAGATATCCACGAACTCACACACACTGAAAGATATCCACGAACTCACACACACTGAAAGATATCCACGAACTCACACACATTGAAAGATATCCACGAACTCACACACATTGAAAGATATCCACAAATAGCCTCGGAATAAATAAAGAAGAAAAAGAAAGAAAATCATGCTTAGAGACGCTAAGAGAAAAATACAATTTCATAAATGTTTTATATCCTTTTATCTCTATAGTACCTAGTGATGGGAACTAAACTAATTTTTTTTAGTTAAACTAAAACTAAGTTTGAACTAAAAAAAAGTAATTAAACTTTTAGTTAATCACAAATTGAAAAAATTAGTTAAACTAAACTAAGAAACTTTAGTTAAACTTTTACTAACTATTTTGACCTTTTTTAAGGACGAAACAGCCAAACATGAAAAATATAAACAACAACCAATCTCTTTAGCAAAATGTAATAAACATTTATTTGTGCACATGAAAAAAGATTTAAATGTCTTTATGGGATAGATGTAGATCTTAATAGAGTCACTAGAATTAGACTAGAATGATACTATTATAGAAAGAAATTAGAAGTAATTGTCCAAGTTCTAATATAAGTTACCTTTTTAGAAGTAATGATAAAACTGCATGTTGACTCGCTAACTAACTCTAAATTCTAGAATATTCTGGATCTAATACAAACGAAATGATCAGAAATATAATCTGGATCTAGAATTAGATCTAGCCTATTCTAGCTACTAGACCTAGATCAAATAATTAATATTTTAATCTAAAAATAATTTAAGAAATACTAGTTACTACTTACTACTACTACTACTAGATCTAAATAGAGTCTAGTAGATATCTTAGTAACTCTAGATCTATCTAGAGATTTTAGATTATTATAATTATGATTATAACAAGATATGGGTATTTAGATCTATAATATACTATAATATAATATACTGTAGTAGTAATACTAGATCTAATAGATCTAGATAGTAGATATAAGTATAATTATAATAGAAGTAGATGTAGATCTAGTCAAGATTTAGTTAATTTAGTATTAGATCTAGTATAGTGACGACTATTATTAGTAGGCCTATTATAGTCATTAATATTATAGATCTTCTATCATCTTTGCATCTTAGGTCTTAGTATAGGCCTAATAAGTAATCTAGAATTTTCTAGATATATCTAGATCTAATCTAGACTCTAATTCTAGAATAGTAGAATCTCTAAACTAATAGATTTAAAATAGATCTATATTATTGTCTTATAATTTTAAATTTACATTTAGATCTAAGACTAAGACTACTAAGAGTTAGACTCTACTTAAGACTAAGAGACTAAAATAATTAAATATAGACTATTATGACTATAGATAGATCTAATAGTAATAGTAGAATAGTATAGTAGTGATAGACTAATACTAATAGACTAGACGTCACTAGACTCTAACTTTAGATCTATCTAGTAAAAAGTTTTAAAATACAAAGAGTCGACATTTCTTTTAGATCTATATAGATCTAGTAAAGCGAAATTCTTTGCCTGCAGCTATACAGGAACACACTGGTGTTTAATAAAAAAAACAGCAAAATGTAGATCTATAGAAGCAAGGAATTATCAGGATTTATCAAGCAGCGAAACTTGCTAGAAATATAATGAACACGTGTATTTTTTTTTAAAGGCGGGAATAGTGGCCATTATAGGGTAAAGGTCAAAAGACTTTCTAGTGACCTGTGCACCCTCTAGTTTATTCTCCTCTCTATCATTCATTATATATATTCTCCGAATTACATATATCTAAATATTTATTGGTATGACCGTATGTATGTTAAAAAAGTTTGTAAAATTTGTAATTAAACTTTTTAGTTTGTAACTAAAAAAAATTAATTAAACTATGATTTTAACTAAACTATTTTTTTTTAATTAAACTTTGGCCTTAACTAATTTTTTTTAGTTAAACTAAAAGTTAGCAACTTTTTAGTTAACTTTTGCCCATCACTAATAGTACCTGAGTTACTTTCGGTCTAATTAATATTTGAGAGCAAACAAAGAGAGGGAGAGAGAGAAAGAGAGAGAATGGAAAGAGAGAGAGAGAGAGAGAGAGAGATGGAGAGAGAGAAAGAGACAGAGAGAAAGAGAGAGAGAGAATGGAAAGAGAGAGAGAGAGAGAGAGATAATGGAAAGAGAGAGAGAAAGAGAGAGAGAGAGAGAGATGGAGAGAGATAGATAGAGAGAGAGAGAGAAAGAGACAGAGAGAAAGAGAGAGATGGAGACAAAAAGAGAATAAAATTTACTTTAAAAAAAAAATTATATAAAGTGTAATTGTATCAATTAGTATATATCTGACATCCATGATAAATGTACATAGCAAAAGCTTTTGTAGTTTTATTTAGTGTAAAAAAAAAATTGTGCTTAAATTAAAAAAAAAAAAAAAAAAAGTTTATCCTTTATGTCATAGCTCCTCCATCGTGATCGAAGATGAGCACATTTCTCATATCCTATGGACTCGAAGATGACTGTAACTGAGTGTAAAGTCCAATCTCTCGCTTTAGAAAGCCGGCCGCATACGTGGCACGGGTAGGTTTGGGTTGAACGTACACCATCTGTGGTGCTAATGTGCTGGTTACAGCACTTAAGACAAAAAATAAACTTCCAATGAAATAGAGACGAAAAGCCGAATTTTCCGATGGTCTTGGGTGACCCCTGACTAAAGGTCATTCGACTCCCAAAGGGGTCGCGACCCACAGGTTGAGGACCCCTGTTCTAGACCCAGCAACAATAAATCTGTGCGATTAGAAAATGTGTTACCCATTGTTTTTGTTTAGCGCTATTTCATGCTTTTAGCTTTCTCACTACTGGACCAGTTGGACAATGGGGAAGAAAGAGATGTCTGGGGGAATTTTTTTTTACCGTATTAGCTTTTTAACTCTTTCTCTCTTAATCGACGATACCATCGTTGATTTGACCTCCATAAATTAAATAAATGTTTAATTTTTAAAACCTTATGTTATATAGAAAGAGAATGCATTTCCCTTTAGTTCTCTAACTAATAAAACATTTTTCTGATCACAAAAGAACAAAGCGATTGAAGCTTAATCATAATAGGGTAGTAAATTAGTCATGAGCAAGATGAAGAATTCCGTCAGAATGTGCAAAAGTAATTACGAAGTTAAAGAGTTAAAAGCATTTATTTAAAAAGAAAAGGAAGGGGGGAGAACAACCTGAATTCCGACTTATGGCTCAAGCCTCCTCAAACCGACATCCTAACCTAACCACTCTGCTAGTGAGGTGCCTATGAAAATAGAAGATAGTACAATCATCTATTCTTTGTATAAAGTTACTTTGAAGCGGCGACCTACAAAGGGGATTAATTCAGATTATACCACCACTTCATTCAAGTACAATTTCTTTCCCTTGTTTGCGATACCAAACAAAATAATTAATTACCAATAGTTAATTAAGTAATTGATTAATTTTTTTAAAATTGATTCTTGTGTTGTCAGGTAAAAGAAATAATTGCGCGAAATTTCAGCTCGATTCGACATTGGTTGTCGGAGAAAACAACGTGTACAAACTTTTTACAGAGACACAGACAGACAGACAGACAGACAGAGCGAGTTGATATAAATTTAGTAAAAAAAAAGCGCATCGAAGAAAGAGAAAAAAAAATTAAAGGGAAAATAAGTGAAAAAGAGAGAAAATAGAGAGAGAGAGAGAGAGAGAGACAAGAAGAGACAAGAAGAGAGAGAGGGGGGAGACTAGTAAAAAGATAAATACAAAGAGACAGAGGAAAAAAAAAAGTGCGTTTGTTTGTCTAGCGGTTTGTTTCTTTTTCCCCAGGACATAGTCATCACATCTTACGATAACGACAGTAGCAAAATAACGAACAATAACTCCTACAAAGTATACACCAACGACAGTCTTGGCATTATCGTCCTTGGCAGCACAAAGTTCTATAAAGACTATAAAGGCAAGACGATGATCAAGACCAGTAAGTCTGTTAACACTCAAAATGAAAGTTGTTTGGTTTTTGTCCCCCCTAGATTTTTACATATAGTCTTGAAGATCATTTTTTACTATGAAATAAATATTTGCGTAATAGTCAGAAACATGGAATGAGTGCAGGGACGGACTGGGTGTCAAAAAAAGTCGCTGGTCACAAATTTGCATGCCATATGATGAGTATCCATTTGTACCTGTCCACGCATGTATAATTTGATAATGCATTCAAAACTGACCATTCGCATCTATGGCATAACAGAAAAACATTTATATAAAACTAGCCGGACATGACCTGCGGCCTGCGGGCCTTAGTTTTTAGTATTACTGATCTACTGGTTTGAATTTAGATTTATGTCAAAGATGTTCCCTTCACATTTTTTAAATTTTGCAACGACAATAAAAGGAGAGTGTGAAAACGGGTTTACCCGTTCAGCCGACATATTTATATCAAATATAAAAATTCTGAAAACGGATTTTTCCGATTTGTTAAAAAGTTTAGTTGTTTTTTTTTTAATAGAGATACAGTTAGGTATTTTTTGTCTATTTTTAGGTGTCTCCGGTACTGGTAGGGGCATTAAGCATACACTGCGGTCTCCGTCATGATCTAAGGGACTTTTATGCCAAGTTTTATCAAAATTGGTCAAACGGTTTTGATTTCTATGCGTGACATACATACATAACATACATGCATACATACATACATACATACATAACATACATGCATACATACATACATACATACATACATACATACATACATACATACATACATACATACGCCTTACTTTCTGCTTTAATATATTAGATTTTACTATGCAATTCATTAAGAATACTAATCTCTGCTCTGCGGTACCATTCAATACACTTCCAAACATTTCTCGATTTAGGTAGACTTGTAGACTATTCCAAGACAAAGGGCAATATATTAGGATACTATTACACTGTATAATCAATATTGAAAAAAAAACTACTATTACACTGAGAATCTATGTAAGATAAGATCCTTAAATAAAGGCTGAGTGTCAATCTCTACACTCCGTGGAACCCTTTTACAAGAAATATACAATCTTTAATGGGGTCAACTATCATTCAAAGTATATATTAGGCGTCGGCCTCACCGGTCCATTAGGTGCCTTCCCATCGAGCATATGCCCCAAATGCCCACATAGCCAATCCGCCCCTGAATGTGTGCATGAGGTGACCGATAAGTGCAGTGTCAAGCTTTCGCAACAAGAGATGTGGAGTTTAAACTCCAGGGAAAACACAGATTTTATTTTCGATATTTTAAAGACGTACGTGACCTTAACTTTGGCGTTGAATCCGTTACACAGAAATTTAAAAACAAATCAAGAATGAGACTCTCAACTATCCCAAGGGAAGAAACTCTATTGTACAACATTCCAAACATGACTAATCATTCTGTCTGTCTCTCAGAGTGCTCTCCGCTCGATAGACTCAAATGCTTTTAGTTGTGTCGCAGTGTTCCCATCTACAAAGACCGCATTTAAAAAATGAGGCATTTTGAAACAGATTAGGCCCCACGATGACCTCCTGTCCAGGTAAGATAAAACTTAAACAGTATGACCATTTCAAGAGGTCCTTGGGGCTAACAAGGGTCTTCCTGCAGAGAACAGCACCAGGAGAAAAAAAAGAAGAGGCAGACATTGAAAGCGATTTGAAGACAACGTGAAATAATGAACGAGCCTGTTATCGAAAGAGATTTTAGTAAAGACGAAAGACAGAGAGGAATGGCGAAGGACGGTCGACAGATCACGTGCGGTGCCCCAAAGGTCCAACAAGCTAAGGTGTAAGTGAAGTAATTGCCTTAAAATCTAGATTTGCGAGTCTTGTACAGACCAAAGTTTTAGAACTCGGTGACGAATGACCTGAGATGAACCACGTGACTACATACAAGAAGTGCATTTAGACTCTAGTGTTCAGACTTTTAAGTAGAGTAGGTTTCTCTTTCAACACACTTCAGTCAAGTACAATTTTGTTCCCTTGTTTAAGATACCAAACAAAATAATTAATTACCAATAGGTAATTAACCAATTGTTTGTTTGTTTTTTTTATTGATTTTTCTGTTGTCAGGTAACAGAAATGTTTGTGCAAAACTTCACCTTGATCCGAGATTGGATGTGGGAGAAATAACGTGTACAAACTTTTGACAAGACAGAGTGAATTGATATAAGCTTTGTACAAATATTTGACTCTTAATGCTTTCTGTTCTTATTCTCTGTTGGAAACTGGAAGATACAAAGTTTTGCCTCTTTCTTTAACCGTAGCCGGAAGGTAATCAAAGCCAATGCATACGCTGTATAAAGAAAAAGAGCGAATTCCCCCTTGGTATTCCTCTATGCGCAACCTGCAACTAGCAAAAGACTGGTTGTTCCTAGCTCCGATACATAGATTCAATCAAACAAAACCTGAAAACAGTGGACACTACTGGGAAGACATAGCACTGTGCGGGGAGTGAAGTTGACAAAGAAGGCTATGCACAGCAAAGAAAGCATCGACTTCAGCTCTGGAAGAAAAGCGAGTCGAACGAAAATACCTGGCAAAACTAATGCCACCTTGACCTTCGTTGTATGTGGACGGACATGTCTGTCCAGATTGGTGCTCTCTCTCTCCAGTCACATGAATGGATGCCCCACGAATTGAACCGTGGTCGTTTTACGACTGAAGTAAGCCAATGATAATATGTCTAATGTATTGACGCAATCTCATTGGTTACAGAATTACACATTTTCACCTGATACATAACCGTATTAACATTTCCAGAATTATGAAATGTAGTATTGAATTTTATAGAGAATGGGTTGCTATATAAAAAATCTTAATTTTGCAGGGGTGTATGAACAAATTAAAGTTTTATATTTGGTAGTTAAGCATTGCAATAATTATTTCGAAGTGAGATAGTTGTAAATTGTTACTGGATTGTAAATAGCGGAGATGTTGATTTTGACATGTCTTCTGGTTAATTCTCTTAGCTTGACACCTGACGTGGTTTAAAAAAAAATTGTTGGATGTACATCTAAATGGTGTGCGCATTTGAACTATTCAGGTCTATTGCTGCACAATCAGAACCGATGCAAAAACAGTCATTAAAAACTTGAACAAGTATTTCTCCTGTGTGAAACGACTCGGGACAGCACTTATAAAGCTCAAAAACAACAGCAAAAAAAATTGTCATTCAATAGATATCAGCACCAGCACACTTTCAACTAGAAGAAAATGAGAAAGCTGACATGCTTGCCAAACACACAACCGAACAGTGCACTCTATCCAGAAGAAATGAAGAAACTAATAGGGAATATAATAAATGAGAAATGGACAAGCTCTCCTCCGAATTACAAGAAATACGACGCCTATTATAAGCTATCCCCTCATGTTCAACGTCTGATATTTTACCACAAAACCGGATACACCAGGGGCGGACTGGCTATATGGGCATTTGGGCAAATGCCCGGTGGGCCGGTACCCAAAATGGGCCGGTAGGGCCACCGAAATGGCCTGATCGAAGTCACTATGACACATATCAAGTTGTTAAAGGTTTTATAATATTCTTATTATGTTATTCTTATTATTTGTATAAAAGGCCCTCTGAGCGTCGTGTTATAAAAAACAATCTTTCACAGACATTGCAGTGTAATACTATTTTAATCTAACACATTTTCCGAAAATAAAATGTAGAATGTAGACAGTGCTACTAGTAGGCTTCATCTTTTTAGGGCCTACATAATTGCTGATTTAAAAATACGCTATATTGCTTATTAAGATGCATGCATATCGATACATTATCAAACTTAAAAATGATTTTTAAGGACCGATACACCTAGAAATGGATGCCCATCACATGGTAGAGAACTTGTGGGCCGAATTATATAGAAATCGGCCCGGGCCGATTTTGACACCCAGTCCGCCCCTGAGATACACTATATTAAAACTAGCAAAATATGCCCTTGTGGAATGTCACCAAAGAATGCTGACCATATCTTTCAAAACTGTATTCTTTATCAAAAAGTCCGAACAAGACACTGGCCCTATAGAAAGAAAACTATATGGAGAACTGCCTGATTTGGAAGCATGCCGTACCATATAAATGGTCGTCATCTGAACGCTCCAACGTGACAATGAGAACAAGGTAGAAGAAGAAGAAACCTATTTCTTAGTCTCTCTTGGTAGAACTGATGTACTGCAGGCAATTCAGTTTTAATATCACTGCCTGGTATGGCAATCTGAACATTACATTTAAAAATAAACTTCATTGAATCCTTTAAATGCTGCTTGTAAAATCAACAAACCCCATTTGGGAAGCTGTTTTAGAAAAACATTAATAAGAAAGCTAAAAAGATTCTAGAAATAAAAAATCCCCCTTTGGGTCAGGATTTTGTGTTTTAACCATTACAAAAGAGATACAAGACACCGCTAGAAAAGACAAACAGACACAAACACTCTTTTGTTCCCCTGGCAATCAAATCATTAATTAAAATTTAACTATCTGATTTAAACTTTCCACATGTAAATTATGAGTGAGTCTGGTGTGAATGTATATTTTGGTTTTCTATAGTTATGTCTTGTTTGGTGAAATGCACAAATTGTAAGACCGATTTCTTCGTTGATAATAAAGATTTTTATTATTATTATTATTAAAGACTGACGACAATTTCATCAAAATAGGGTGTTTTTGTAATAAGCAAACACTGTTTTGTAAACACAACTAAAGGCAAAACAAAACTCTTTTAAGATCCCTGTCTTTACTTCTGGTGTCACTAAATGACGTCACTTATTCTCTGACAACCTGGTCGTGTAGTTTGCTTAGCGCACAGTCATCGCGATGATCCCGAGTTCGAATGCCGCCCTCTGTCATTCCATGCCTTACTTCAGAAGGTTTGTGCTAAGAATGTAAATCTTTTCTATAGTAGCACATGAACTTGTAAAGCAGACAATGGATCTCTCTGTTAACTCATGCTGAAGTAACAGAGGATTACAGATTTACTCTAGTGACAGCAGGGACAGCCTGGCAGGGACAGAAGAAGAACTAGCTGACCTGGTGATGCGCATAGACAATACTTCCGCAGCATATGGTATGCAAATAAATGCCGACAAAAAAACAAAACAAATTATGACCAATAGCCAACAAGGCTTTCAATGGGGCATCAGTATTGGAGGTGAAAAGCTGACTTGTGTCATTAGTTTCAAATACCTCAGAGTTATTGTCTAATATGAGGGAACGAAACCTGAACTACTGGCCTGAATTGCACAGTCCACAGCAGCCCTTTCAGAACTTAAAACAATATGGAAAGACAACTGCTCAGCCCTCGGCACCAAAATTAGACTGATACGCTCCCTTGTTATGGTCACATTCTTACATGCTTTTAGAGTCTTTGACACTGACTGCAGAGCTAGAGGGGAGGATCCTAGCAATAGAATTGAGATGCTATAGAAGGATCCTAGGCATCACATTTAAAGACCGCATCACAAACGAAGAGATTAGAGACAGGGTTACTGCAGCGATTAGACCCCATGATGACCTGCTAACTATCGTAAAAAAACACAAGCTAAAAATCTATGGCCATATTACAAGGTATCGGGGGTTAGCAAAGACCTTCCTTCAGGGAACAGTACCAGGAAAAAAAGAAGAGGCAGACAGAGAAAGCGAAGGGAAGACAACACAAAATGAATGTACGGGCTGGCCATTGAGGTTCTAACAAAGGCAAAAGACACGAATGGAGAAAGACGGTCGACGAATCTTGCGTGGTGCCCCAACGGTTCAACAAATCAAGGGATAGGTGAAGGTAAAAGGGTAATAGTGACAGGTAGGTCATTCGACAGGTAGGTCATTCGACAGAGGTAGGTCATTCGTCAGAGGTAGGTCATTCGACAGGTAGGTCATTCGACAGAGGTAGGTCATTCGACAGGTAGGTCATTCGACAGAGGTAGGTCATTCGACAGGTAGGTCATTCGACAGGTAGGTCATTCGACAGAGGTAGGTCATTCGACAGGTAGGTCATTCGTTCAAGCCTGAGTTGGTCTCTGTGTGTATTTTAAGATTTCTCCATGGTGAACAAGAAGCTACCCAGTTCCTACGTCGTCGACATCGTCAAGGAAAATTGGAAATATCATCCTCACGGGGAGACAACTATGAAGAACAAGGTACGAGTTAAGAAAGAGTTGCTTGCTCATAGCCCATTTTTTTTATTTTAGAAAAAAATTAACATCACACTGTTTTTAATCTAAAAAGCACTATTCATTCAAAATTACTACAAAAATGCCCACTAGCCAATAGACAATATCCAGTTTATTGATTAGGACCAATACAAATACACTTGACACATATATCTACATGTGATATAACTGAAAAAAAAATCAATCATATATAATTTATTATATACCATATAGTGAACTAAGCATTCATGTTTAATTTTTCATATACTGATTGTGCCTTACAATTGAATGGGGTTTCCATATGCAAAAGGGATAATACTCGTTCTTGGTAACAAAATAAATAAATATAATTATTTGCTTCTCAAATTTATGTAGTCCTCTAGACTGGACGAAAGCGTACATGAACAATATAGTTCATCTAATAATTAAAGAAATGATTATTCCGAGATATTAATACAACGTGACCTCACTCAGATTGAGCTTACTGGAATCTCAGCTCCATGGGATAATAAAAATTTGTCAAAATAAACAGTTCAATTTTTTTGTGTGACTGACGAAAGAGTAACTTGAAAGAAGTGAACAAATAATTATTTTATTAGGTGGGATCACATTCCCCCGCGACTGATGGGGGCCCTGTGCTAACTAAAAATATCTCTTTGCTAAGCAAAACTTCCATATTGTGTCTGCTTCCAAAAAGCACGCCACCTCATACACACTGGTACATCAAGCGCTCTTTCTGTGTAAAATACCTAAGACCTTATTATTACTGCATTCGAGTTACCTTCCACCTCCATCTAAACACACACATATGATTTATTTTTTTTTTTGGGGGGGGGGGTCCAACTTGCAGAACTGTCTCCGCCTCGGAAGTTTGTCGATTGATAAATAGGTTAGGTAATACGTATGATTATAGACAGCAGGAAAATTTGGAAACTCACGGCCGCCTCCGCTCAGAGTGTTACAAGAGATACGATCTCCGGCTCTCTTCAGCAATGAGACCTACACAGTTCTCTACTTAGTTCCCGAGGCCCTGTCAGCTGATGTTGGCCACATTGATGGCCCTTGCAGGTTTTGTCGCACACTCCTGGGTTAAGACTAACTTAAGACATCTGATATTAACATTCCATGATCATGGCAGGATGTCACATGTCAGCAGTTTCTGTTAACATCAATATAGAGAATGTCAGTTTGTAGTAAAGAGACTAAATCGAATGTGCATTTGAAACAGTGTGTCAGTTGAGAAAACATAAACACATTTTTTTTTTTTAGTTTCCATTTGAATTCCCAATATGGTGACGTGCTTCCGGGGATCATGGATTGCAAGCTAATAACTTGATTTTTTGAAGAGTTCGGGATATTTCTCTCAACACTTTCTCTTTCATCTTTCTCTCTCTCTCTTTCTCTTTTCTCTCTCTCTCTCTCGTGTCACTTTTTTCCTTTAAAGCTCTGTATTTGTTTGTCTCTTTGTGTTTTTTCTTAGTAATAGTTAGCAATGTATGTCTCCCTTTAACGTTCTCTCTCTGCCTCTCTCCTTCTATTTCTCTCTGCCTCTCTCTCTCCTTCTTTTTCTCTCTACCTCTCTCTCTCTTCTATTTCTCTCTACCTCTCTCTCTCCTTCTATTTCTCTCTACCTCTCTCTCTCCTTCTTTTTCTCTCTACCTCTCTCCTCCTATTTCTCTCTGCCTCTCCAAGCTTCTCTCAATTAGAACTATTATGTTTGTATTTAATGCGCGCAAAAATAAGTGTAGTGTCAATGTCTTATAGAAATGTAAATATTTTCTTCCAATACCATATATTTCTAATCTTTTTTTTTTTTAGGAAACCTCAGCGTTTGCGCTATTCAATTTTAGTTCTATCATCATAGGAATCCTTGGGCTCTAGGCCTCTTTTCTTTGCCTCTTTTGTGGGCCTTCTTTTCCTTCTCTTTTAAATCAATTTTATTTCTATGAAATGATGTTTATTATATTTTAATCAATAAAAGGTTATTTAATTTCTTCATAAAATTTGTGGGAAAAATAGCAGTAGTTTTAATCTGAATAGTTAATGATCATATAATTGGTAAAGGCTCCATTGCATGTTTGCTCTCAGGTCATTTTTAGGTATACGTTCCTAAACACCCACATAGTTGAGCTTCATACCTTGAGAGGAGTTGTTCTGGACACTGCCGCTGCCAAATTTACATTGGTAAGTTCATTTATGCAATATTGTTTTTCATTTTTAACGGCCCCCGAAAGGGAAAAAGACGCTATTAGTTTTGTGTGGCCTGTCTGTCCGTCCGTCTGTCTGTTCGTCCCGTTTAGATCTCAGAAACCAAAAGGGAAAATGAAAATCGGACATAATGATATTTTAGATCATTCAAAGTTCTGATGCAACGGGTACTTTTTTTCTTTTCTGAAAGTGAACCATCTAATTTTTTAAAATTAAATTAATGCAAGTAGATTTTTCTAAAAAAAATCACCACTTTTAAATGAAAAACAGACTTCTTCATTAATAAATCAAGCTTCATTCATAGATTCGCGCATTGGTACAAAAAAAAATTACATCTAAGGTCACAGGGAAAAAAAGTATCAATGGATCATTATAAAATAGATTTTCCATTTATTAACTAACTCATGGAATAGAATACTGATTCAAATGTTGTTTTTAAAAATAATTTTAATACGAACTTCGTTTTAGTTAAAAGTAAATAAAAAAATGATTCACTTTTATAGCGTGTAGTTTTGACATATCTTCATAATACACTTGACAACATTCTAAATTGGACTGAATAGAGGCCATATGTAGATCTAGATTTAGATTTTAAACGTATAAAACAATTTGAACAAAATTTACATCTATAAATTATTAGGAAATGGTTTATCTTCTTACAGTTTATGGGTCCATAATTATGTATTAATATCAGGTGGCCGAGCCTCGCTCGGTTAAATAATTTCCTAAGTCATTTTGGGAATATTTTTGTAATTACGAAAATGAACGATCAGATAAAGACTACTAATCTGAAGAGTTGCTTTAGTGTTCTGTTAGTTCTAAATGTAATTGTACATGGCGATTAAATATAAAGTCTCTTAAGTCCTCCTACAGTCTAGACAAACCACAGCTCATGTCCGTGTTATAGTTTAACAATACATCTTTTGTGTATAACTATTGTAGGTCTACTAGTACTGGCTTAGAAGAAAGTCTTTGCAGTGTAACTTCTTAGATGGTTACGTTCAGACATTTAATTATGGAAATAGTATATTCATTATGTCTTTAGTACGAAACATCAAGTGACGCAAATCTCTACGTTATAGGGTAAAACAGGCACTTTGTGACAAAGTAAAATGGCAATTTATTTCTTAATAGACTTAAATCATTGCATTAGTTTTCTAAAGAAACGTTTCCGTGGGGCACCTCTGTTACGCCAAACAATATGCTCGTTACCCATACGGGATACGTGCCTGCCCAGCCTGACTGTTGGACTATAAGAAGTTCATACCGGCTTTTGCCATCCATCCATCCCAGTGGTGCTACAGCCCATGGAGGGCTCTGGCCTGCTTTTACACATCCCTCCATTCAGATCTCACCTGGGCCTTCCATCTCCAAGCCCTAACCCCAAGCTTTTTTCCGAGGTTTATAGTTAAATAAAAAGAGGCTGCAGCGTACTCAAACTCGTTGGCCGCTGGCTAGATATCATGTTCAGTGTGAGCAAGTAAGGCGTAGAGAAGCTTTGTTATGACCATTTCCTTTGTTTTGGTACGGGACAGTAGACACAAAGCACGAACACATGGTAATAATTCACCAGCAAAAATAAATAAAATAATAAGGCTTGTCTTCGATTCCGAAGATTAATGAGGATTGCAGTATTTCCCGTGGCTACGCAGCCCCAGCTGTGACCTACAAATTTTGCCACATCCAGGGCAAGCATAACCATTGTCAAACAGAGGTCGATTAAGATTTTCTTTTCGCGTCTGCCTCTGTTCTCGGCAGCAGATTTTCTTTGGTCTCAAATGTGTATCCGGGGCCTTTGAATAGAGGTAATTCTTTAAGTCCGTCAGTTACGCTGGACAGAGCAGTATCCTGTATGGAAGACGAATCTCAGACGAACGCATGCCAAAGGCAGTCTTTTTTTGGTGAGCTAAAAAAGTGGACCACGTAATACCGAAACGCTTAAAAGACAGGCGCCAACTTGCTTTAACTGAAATAGAACAGCTGAAGGTCACCAGCAAAATAAACAACAAAGTACAAGGTATCTACACCTCTCTAGGCAATTCAAGTGTTTTCAATTTATAAAGCCTTCAAAACACAATAACTAGTCGTACATTGGCACATTTAATTTCATTACTTTTCTTTCATAGTTCTATAATAAATCAATCTACAGTAAGATGGTGTGCAAATGTTTAATTAGGTCTATTGATCCTTGAGAACTCGTTCTTGTTTGCAAAGAAATATTTTAGTGTACTGCGGTAAGCCTAGTGACGTAGGCAGCGTTTTTCCCGTTCACGTCACGGAAAATTTTCATTCATAAAACATTCTAGCCAAAATTAATTTTTCGATAATGAGGCATTTTCAAACCGATATTACGGTCGACCTCGAGTTTTCCCGATGTGGCCAATGAGTTGAGAATTTTTTTCTCACTATTATGCACATACCGTGAACTTTTAAAGAAAATCGTTAGAGCCGTTTTCGAAATAAAATTTATATATATATAAATATATATACATACATACATACATACAAGAATTGCTCGCTTAAGAGTATAGGATATAAAAATAAAAAAAAAAATTAAACCCAACTTTGAGGTTTTAACTCAAACGATGAAGTGACAACAATGTTTTTATAATTTCACACTTTGAAACATACAAGAAAATCTCGGAATCCCGCGCTGGAGAGAAGACATAGAATGATTAAATCTACAGCTTACGGAATTGGAAATCACAAAAGTCTTTCTTGAGATTGTCATAGTTCTGAAGGACATTTAGGGCTTCCTCTGTTCGTAAATATCTGAATTCGCTTTTCTCATGGAAATGTACGGGTTGAAACCCACATAATTTTTTCCGTATAATATCACTCATTAGCGTTCGCAAAACGGATTACTGAAATAATGTCTTTCTGCTTTGTGCATTTCTGTGTTCAGGGAACAAAAGAACCTTGCACGGGTACACACACATTCCAGAAGAAAAACATGGTATTATCATGGTCTTATCAACACAATTTTTAGATAAACTTTGCACTGGTGCACAAAAAACTTCAGAAAACCAAAATGCACAGGTTCACAAAAGATCCTCAAAAAAAAAAATATTTATTTAAAAAATTAGAAAAATGTGTAAATGTCCAAAAAGGTCTAGGAAATTGTTGTTATTGTCTGAAGCGAAAAAATGAATGCGATTACTATGTCTCTATATTCACAATACCAACATTCACAGTTTCACAATACCAACATTCACAGTTTCACAATACCAACATTCACAGAGTCACAATACCAACATTCACAGTTTCACAATACCAACATTCACAGTTTCACAATACCAACATTCACAGAGTCACAATACCAACATTCACAGTTTCACAATACCAACATTCACAGTTTCACAATACCAACATTCACAGAGTCACAATACCAACATTCACAGTTTCACAATACCAACATTCACAGTTTCACAATACCAACATTCACAGAGTCACAATACCAACATTCACAGTTTCACAATACCAACATTCACAGTTTCACAATACCAACATTCACAGTTTCACAATACCAACATTCACAGTTTCACAATACCAACATTCACAGTTTCACAATACCAACATTCACAGTTTCACAATACCAACATTCACTGAGTCACAATACCAACATTCACAGTTTCACAATACCAAGATTCACAGTTTCACAATACCAACATTCACAGAGTCACAATACCAACATTCACAGTTTCACAATACCAAGATTCACAGTTTCACAATACCAACATTCACAGAGTCACAATACCAACATTCACAGTTTCACAATACCAACATTCACAGTTTCACAATACCAACATTCACAGAGTCACAATACCAACATTCACAGTTTCACAATACCAACATTCACAGTTTCACAATACCAACATTCACAGAGTCACAATACCAACATTCACAGTTTCACAATACCAACATTCACAGAGTCACAATACCAACATTCACAGATTCACAATACGATTCACAATACCAACATTCACAGATTCACAATACCAACATTCACAGATTCACAATACCAACATTCACAGATTCACAGATTCACAACACCAACTCTCAAGTCAACAGAAACTTTTTCCTTCGGATCTTCCTAAAAGAGAATCTTAATTGTTAATAAACATTTTTCTTCCTTTCTTCTAGTCCTACCCTCCCTTTACTTCCTTTTTTTTCTTTCAAAATTTCCCAACTGCATATCCCCCCCCCCAAAAAAAAAAAAACACTTACTGTAAAACGGAAGTACAGAGACATAATGCCGTCAGCATGAAGGGTAAACTAATCGTCCTCGTATTTTGTGTTCTTTTCTTGATTTTTACAAAAGTTCTCTTTTTTGTTTCCTGTTCTATCACATTGCTACACATCTTGTATCTTGTATTGCTACACATCTTGTATTGCTACACATCTTGTATTGCTACACATCTTGCATTGCTACACATCTTGCATTGCTACACATCCTGCATTTCTACACATCTACACATCTTGTATTGCTACACATACTGCATTTCTACACATCTACACATCTTGTACTGCTACACATCTTGCATTTCTACACATCAACACGTCTTGCATTGCTACACATCTTGCATTGCTACACATCTTGCATTGCTACACATCTTGTATTGCTACACATCTTGTATTGCTACACATCTTGTATTGCTACACATCCTGCATTTCTACACATCTACACATCTTGTATTGCTACACATCCTGCATTTCTACACATCTACACGTCTTGTATTGCTACACATCCTGCATTTCTACACATCTACACGTCTTGCATTGCTACACATCTTGCATTGCTACAGATTTTGCATTGCTACACATCTTGCATTGCTACACATCTTGTATTGCTACACATTCTGCATTTCTACACATCTACACGTCTTGCATTGCTACACATCCTGCATTTCTACACATCTACACGTCTTGCATTGCTACACATCTTGCATTGCTACAGATTTTGCATTGCTACACATCTTGCATTGCTACACATCTTGTATTGCTACACATTCTGCATTTCTACACATCTACACGTCTTGCATTGCTACACATCTTGTATTGCTACACATCTTGTATTGCTACACATCTTGTATTGCTACACATCTTGCATTGCTACACATCTTGCATTGCTACACATCTTGTATTGCTACACATCTTGCATTGCTACACATCTTGCATTGCTACACATCTTGCATTTCTACACATCTACACATCTTGCATTGCTACACATCCTGCATTTCTACACATCTTGTATTGCTCTACATCGTTTTACTAAACATCTTGCATTGCTATTCCAAGGAAATTTCGTTAGTTCTTGAGCCGCCAAACTGAATGTAAAGATTGTCTTGTTTAATCAACTATTTATAATGAAATATAATGAGAAGAACCAGTTCCCGATAGTCGTTAGTCCATGTAACAATAGTTTGAGCTGCATATCGAAAGTGTTTAGTATCAATCTGTTCATGAGCCCTGATTCAAAAGTATGACAGCAGGCCCCAACTCAGGCCCCAACTCAGGCCCTAACTCTCTAATAAACTAGAAAATTGAGCTTGACAAAGTCCAGTAAAAGGGTTTTGATATTAACGTAATAAATGATGACCTTTCAATGACCCGTCTTGGCCCTGGGCGCATTAAAAACCCTTCACGCCATAAGTTTTACGTCGCTGGATGGTAGTTGCAGGACTATCCAAAGTTTTCGTGGAGGTGTCCAAGACTTTATTTCCAAAGACTCGAAGAACTGTTTTGTGTTTTCTCTATGTCAACAAAATATTATCAACTCCAAGTCTTTAACTAAGGCTAAAATATTGTTATAAATCTAAGATAGGCACCCAACGAAAGGCAGGAGGTAATAATAGCCGAGGTATTTATTTACAGTACAAAAGGGGATCAGCTATCAAGTCTTAGAGTGTCCTATCTCAAGTGGCACCAGTCCTTTTCTACCTAAATACCATTACATACCACCGACACACTTCCCAGTGCCGCCCCAGGTCCTCAACACAGTTCATAGATAGCACAAAGGACGTTCTCTTGAGTCAAGACAGCTCAGACTCCCATAACTTGCAGATCACTCCAGCTGGATCTGGATCTACAACAGTCCTTCCTCCTGTAGAATCAACATATCTTCTCCACTACTTGTGTTTAATGGTGCTCTGGTGCGCACCATCAGTGTGGCGCGGGAGCGGAGTTACAACAATATGATCTCTATTCAAACTACATTTATATTTCATTAGTTGAAGCGTTTCCATGGCATTCTATGAACCAAGTATCATTCTATACCATTCGATATAACAATTATCAGTTAATAAGATTCGATATAGCTAATATAAGCTTAGAAAAGAAAAAAAAAGCAAAGTTTCCCTTTAATATAAATCAAAATCCCAGTTTTCACCAAGATTCGAACCAAGTAGCTCAGGTTCGTAAGCCAAGCGCTTAACCACTCAGCAACCGCGCCTCAAATATAAATTTACAATATCTCTTTAATCTTTTAATAACATAATGTGTTTCTTTGTTTAGAAGAGAAGTGCAAGATATTTATTTCAGGAAACAATTCTCGAAAAAAAAAAAAATTTCTACTCTGACTTTCAGGTGACGTCACTGAAGAATGAATCAGAGGAGACTGCAGACGACACAGCATATTTTATGCACACTGTGCACCCCTTGTCCGGTGTGCTGGACATGACATCCGCTGGACATGTGTATGTTAAGGAGGCGGGTATACTCGGGAGGTATTGTGGTATTCATCTTTTGAGGTCGTGATAGAGAAAGAGAAGAAAAGAGAATGAGAAGAAGAGACAGAGACAGAGATAGAGACAGAGATAGAGAGAGGCAGAGACAGAGGCCGAGAGAGACAGATACAGAGACAGACAGAGAGAGAGACAGACAGAGAATGAGTTGGTATAAGCTTTGTAATAAGACTAATTCACACAGATGTTCAATTCCTATTGTCATTTTAAAAAGTTGGAGCCTGGATCTCGTCTTCTTATCTTATATAATACAGACGTTACTTCAAAAAAGAAAATGATTACGTCCTACGCGTCATGCATTTAGTCATGCATATTAACCAATAACTTCAATTCTCGTGACTTAATTTACCAAGATTCGAAGGGTGAGAACCAAGATCGGACCGAGAGCCACTTTAAAGTACATGCGGCCAAAGACAGGGAATGATTTGATATGCAGGATTGTTTCATTATAGTATAGTTAAATAGTGTGTGTGTGCGAACTGGCTGATGTAATTTATAAAAGGATGGACGTAATAGGAGTGTATATAACAGCTGACGAAGAGCGGGAGTAGACTGAAAGACGTTTAAATATTGAATGGCTGGTGCAGAAGATTTGAAGTTGCGTTCAATGAAATGCTGGTAACTCATTTGGAATCTTAGAATTTCACTTTGTGTTTATATATATATATATCTATTCTGAGATTGAAAGCTGTAAAGGATTTTATTTTTCACAAAGTTTTTATCAACTCACTCTGTCTGTCTGTCTGCTAATTACTACCATTTATCTGAAAATGGCAGGGAATTGTTCCCATTCTGCTATGTAAAACAAAATTATTTAATTAGTAATAATTGATTAACAAAATAGTTAATTTTTGAATTGATTCTTGTATTGTCATTGACTATGAATAATTATACAAAATTTCAACTTGATCCCAGAATTGGAAGTGGGAGAAAAAACGTGTTAAATCGTAATAAGGGGATTAAATTGATATATATAGCCACATCAGAAAGTAGCATATATTCCCCTTTTTTTTTTCGATATCAAACAAAATAGTCAATCATCAATAATGAATTAAATAATTGGTTAACTTTTTTGAATGATTCATGTCTTGTCAGGTTCAATGAAGAATTGTACAAAGTTTTAACTCGATCCGAGAGGGAAACGGGAGAAAAAAAACATGTTCAAACTTGTTACTAGACAGACAGACAGACAGACTGAGTTGATATAAGCTTTGTAATGATTTCCAATTACCTATCTGGATCTACATCCCAAGGCAGGCACCATCAGCTACAATATAGAATCTAAATATTGGCTTTTTGTTATGACGAACATTTTATTAAGCTTTAAAAACAATACATCTTTAAGTGCCGAATAAATTGATTAAAAGTAAATCAATGAACATCATGTTATAATAGTTGGTTCTTTAGTTCTGTCACACAATGTTTTTGTTAACACAGACTCCTAGCAGTACAGTAGATATAATATGTAATTTCTTGCTAGTTAGTTCTCTAGTCACAATGTTTTTGTTAACACAGAGTCCTATCAAATACAGTAGATATAATATGTCATTTCTTGCTAGTTAGTTCTCTAGTTCTGTCACACAATGTTTTTGTTAACACAGAGTCCTAGCAGTACAGTAGATATAATATGTCATTTCTTGCTATAATCTAGAACATCAGCTCCGTCGTTGATGGTCAAGATGATCAAAACTGTCCGAAATGTCACTATCAAAGAGTTTGATCTTACGGTCAGGTTGACAACTAATGGAGGTCACGAGGTCAACTGTGGTAACTTTCATTCTTTTTATATTGTTAGGATTAAGAATGTTACATTCTTTAAAAATAATGTATAGTCATAGTATACACGTAGCCAAGATTTATTTTCGGGGAGGGGGGTAGACTCAAAACCCCTTTGGCTACGCTCAAATCTTTTTAAGTGCGTAGATTGCTTTTTTTTATATTGAAGAGGTATTTTTAGCTTCAAACCCCGCTTAGGGGGGTTTAAACTCAAAGCCCCTTTGGTTACGCTCATAGAATTTTGAGTGTGTAAGTTGCTTTTTTATATTGAAGAAGGGGTTTCATCGTAAATTTTGAAGGGGGTTTTAAAACCAAAATTCTTCCTCAGCTGTGCTCTTGGAATTTGAGAATTGTCGTTTACATTTTTTTTTGTTTTATAGAAGAGGGGGATTTAACTGCAAACCCCCCTGGTAGGGGGGCTTAAACTCAAACCCCCTTGGCTGTGGTGGGGCAAGTAATGGTTTAGTATTAAAATCTCACCTAAAATAAACAAAATCAAGGCAAAAAATCAGTCACTTAATTCCGATCCCCCCCCCCCACTTGCGGACCCCCCCCCCCCCCGGCTACGCCCATGGTAATAATAATAGTTATATGCTTATTATCCTGGAGGAATGCGTATCATTTTAAAACCAAATTTCAGATTTGACTTCGTATTTCAAGTTTATTTATATTGACAGTATCCTGAGCTATATAGGCCTATATATATAAATGTTTATATATATGTTTATATATATCCTGAGCTTGTGCTTTTAAAGTTACCATAGAGATTCCAATTTATATATCCTAATAGTTGAGTGAATACATTCAATGATTCTGATTAAAACATTCAATACTCTTTTTTCTACTTTGGATTTTCAAGATGGAAGCTGCTCGGAATACAAAAATGAATCAGCATGCGTCACTTCCTGTGGCTATGGTGCCGTATCCGGCAAATGTGAATGGTACACGGGCGACAACTCGGCCAACTACAGTCAATGCACGCCGAGCGTACGAACGTGCCCAGATGGATTTTGCAGTGAGCTGGAGATGCTGAATGACCTCATTTGTCCGCAGGACTGTGACCCTGGTGAGTAGAGGCACCCCGCCGTCCAGTGACAGAGTACTATTAGCCATAAGTCCTGTTATAAAGCCTGTAACAACTCTGTCTGTTCGGTACAATTTTTTTAGACATTATTTCTCCTACACCCATTCTCGGGTCAAGTTGAAACTTGACACAATTATTTATTGTAACTAACAAAACATGAATTAATTTTAAAAAATTACCAATCAGTCAATTAATTAGTGGTAATTAATTGTTTTATTTGATACAAAAAAGGAAATTAATCCGTCAGTATTAAGTTATAAAGACTAAATATGTGGGGTTTTGTCCCCTTAGATAATTGTACACGTTGTTTCTCCCAAACCCTTTCTTTGATCAGGTTGAAACTTTCCACTATTATTTATTGTACTTAATAAAACATGAATCAATAAAAAATAAATTAACCCATTAGTAAATTAATTAGTGGTAAAAAATTATTTTGTTTGATATCGAAAAAGGCAATAAATTCTACAATAGCGATAGATATAGTCGTTAATTCTAAGTGCTTCCCCTTGGATAAGTTTTGTTTCTTTTTGTAAGTATTTTGTAGAGCACATCGTTCACGCTATAGTTTGTCCAATACGTCGTAGTTCAAATCTTTTTTTCTGGGCCTTAAGTACAGATACTTTTAATTCTTAGCGCCCCGTGAGAGATGCTTGTGTAGGTCTCAGCGCCCCGTGAGAGATGCTTGTGTAGGTCTCAGCGCCCCGTGAGAGATGCTTGTGTAGGTCTCAGCGCCCTGTGAGAGATGCTTGTGTAGTTCTCAGCGCCCTGTGAGAGATGCTTGTATGGGTCTCAGCGCTCTGTGAGAGATGCTTGTGTGGGTCTCAGCGCCCTGTGAGAGATGCTTGTGTGGGTCTCAGCGCCCAGTAGAAGATGCTTGTGTGGGTCTCAGCGCCCAGTAGAAGATGCTTGTGTGGGTCTCAGCGCCTAGTAGAAGATGCATGTGTTTACAAAGATTAACAAGCGTCTCACGTTGTCAGCGGAAAAGATCAACGGCCTTGACAAAGAGTTATGCTGACTCAGAGGCAACTTAAAATACCGAATTATAAAATCCCAGCCAATAAAATAATTAAATCTTAAAACTGTGGTTTCAGCAGCCGTGATCTCGTTAAAGTTTAGCAAAATCTAATTGAAAGGAACAGTTTGTTTGTTTTTAAAGTAGGCCTGTATCTGTTCCATGTAAACAGCAATGTTCATGGCCATGACTAAAATTATACTGATCTTATAGCGTTAATCTTAATTATCTTTTTGAGCCTGAGTTACTGATCTTTGTTGTGTACTTACTTTCAACAGGGGCGCCAAGAAGAAACAGAAGTCAACCCCTGGACGCGGAGACTGAGCAGAAACTTTGCTTGTACGACAGTGAACCTTGTGTCTCTCTGGCTGGACAAACTGGTCAGTGTTTCTTTTTTTTCTCTAACTCAATTTATTTTTCTTTTGTTTTGAAATTGTCATGAGAGTCGAGTCTAAGACTCTTGGACTTCTAGGCCAATGGAAGCTTGACCTTAGAGTCTAAGACTTATGGACTTCCATGAAAGCTTGCCTCCATCTGAGATGAACTCCAATTGGTGGCAAGGCTGGGCCTCCATCTGCCTGTATGAACACACTTCTGTCTGGGAAAGATCCAATCATATGTCAATTTTTACATTCCTACTACCAATGGCTCGTATTATTATAGCTTTTATATAGCGCTACTTTCATGCTTATAGCATGCTCAGAGCGCTTTTGGTCCAATCTCATTTGTGGACCGGTGGGGGGAGGGGGTATCTAGGAGTTGGTTTTCCGTGCTGCCTTTGGGCGCTCAGTAAACACAACTCTGCCCTAGTCGGGTGTCGAACCTCGAGCCCCCTTCTAGGTAGCCAAGCCAAGCCAAGTTCAAGCGCACTTGGCCTCTCGACCACACTTCCCAAGACGCTTGGGTTAGAAGAGAGGCCGAAGGCTCAGCATACCAGGTAAACTTCTCTATCACCCGTGCAGGTGTCCACCATGGAAACGGCCCCTTGAGAAACGGTGTGTGCATAGTGACATGTTTGGAAGGGCTTTCTTCCATCCCCGCCAGTGCAATGGACCCGATCCTTAGGCACCCCAAATTAGTTTATTTAGTTTGTTTTTTTTTTTTTTGCTTCCCGATTGACCTATTTGTCTCCTCTAGCGACCATTTCCAACAGACGGCAACGATGTCTGATAAGCATTGCCAGGGATCCATCAAATTGAAACACGTCTGGTTTGATTTGGGCTGGTCGTTGTTTCTTAAAGACGGTCAATTAAAGTGTCACGCTTGACTGCACATTGTTTAGCAAACTATTTAAGTAGGTCAGAAACGATTTTTTAAAAATATTACGCGCTAAATCTGGAGCTCCAGTGAAACTTAGGGTTAAGACCTAGAAGATTGTTTTCTAAACATTTACACTGAATAAAAACAAATCAATCAAATCAATTAGTACTTCTTCTTCTTCTTCTTCTAGCCAGCTTTATTGCTGCTGAGCTGTGAGCTCTTTTGCTGACTGAATCAATTAGTACAAATACACCAACTCTCTAACAAAAGTTATTGAATTTTTATAAGATAAGATAATTTTATTGGTCCAATCAAATGTCTTCGTTATAAGGCTTGGGGGAGGGGATGGAAAAAATCTCCCCAACCCCCCCCCCATACCCCCACATAATATCCTGGCTACGCCCATGGGTCATTAAACTGTAGCATCAGATTGCTAGTAAAACTAAACCAATGTAGGGATATAATATTTTAAATTATAGAACTTGATATAACTTCATGCTTATAGCATGCTCAGAGCGCTTTTGGTCCAATCTCATTTGTGGACCAGTGGGGGGGGGGTATCTAGGAGTTGGTTTTCCGTGCTGCCTTTAGGCGCTCAGCTCTAGCTCTCTGTCCGAGTCGGGTGTCGAACCTCGAGCCCCCTTCTAGGTAGCCAAGTTCAAGCGCACTTAGCCTCTCGACCACGCTTCCCACAAATATAGACACATTTAACTTGAGATGAAAGGAAATAAATCTAATAGACTTTAGTAATAATATGAAATGGTGTTTTTCAACGAAATCTAACTCACTACAAAAACACACGTCTTTACACTGTGGCTTCTTTGAGTTTTCTCTCGTTCTTACCATACATTATGACAGAGACGCTTATCTTGCATCAGTTTTCAAGTCTAACATTAATTAAGATTAACATTAATTCTCCCTTTCTTCATCATCACCTTGGACACACACACAGATATACATTCCATGATTCGGGGTTACTCATAGCCCAGGTTGAGAATCCTGGACGTTCATAATCAGCGTTACTCATAGCCCAGGTTGAGAATCGAAGACTTTCTTAATCAGCGTTACTCATAGCCCAGGTTGAGAATCGAAGACTTTCTTAATCAGCGTTACTCATAGCCCAGGTTGAGAATCGAAGACTTTCTTAATCAGCGTTACTCATAGCCCAGGTTGAGAATCGAAGACTCTCTTAATCAGCGTTACTCATAGCCAAGGTTGAGAATCGATGACTTTTACCGAAGAGATCGTAGTATCGTGTCCAAATAAATTTTACCAGTAAAAAAAACGGGGGCAAAGGGGGGGGGGAAAGGGGGTGGGGAGAAACTGTTGAAACTTGCACGAAGTGCTTAAAGAAAAACGTTTCTTCCAAAACCTCATTACGCTATTACACACTAGGTTGAGCTGGGTTTAAAACAGAGATCCATTCAATGGGGAAACAGGAGTCTACTTTTTGCTAGATGATCCCCACTCAGTCCAGCCCTCACAATCCACACTCCAGCCAACAAAAGGCGAGGGAGTTACTCTGTTGAGCGATGTATCGGGATAGTCCCTAAGCTGACCTGTCTGACATTCAAGTGATCCGTCAAGTAATTGGCCGGAAGTGGTCACTTTCGCTTTTTTTCTTTTTCAGAGCACTACACTGAAAGTAGAGCTTTTTTTTTTTAACCTCCAGCATAAGTTGGGATGGTTAAAGAAGGAGCGTATGTGTGTGCGTGTGTGGGCGGTGAGGACGAAGTGAGAATTTGTTTGCTAGAAAAATGATTTAAGTGTGGAACTATCTTGAAAAAGTCTTCCGTCTCATGTGACAATATCTAATAGACAAAAATTAATTAACTTTTACTTTTGAGAAAATCAAATTTAAAAGAAGAATGGATGGCAGAAGGTAACTTTTATAAATCTTGTGAAATAGCATTTCAGAATGACGATACTGACACGGGACCCCACAAAGCGTATAGAAGAGACACCAACTGTACATTTCTAGATGATAAAGAACAAATATTAATTGGTCCAAACAAGTGGACATTCTGGACTACAGTAGTCCCCTCAGAAATAATAGTTTATAGTAACAATGTCGATGCACACTGCATGGTGACCTTGGATGTGGCAAAGTATGTAGGTCACAGCTGGGGCTACGTAGCCACGGGAAATACTGCATTCCTCATTAATCTTCGGACTCGAAGACCAGCCTTATTATTATGGTGATCTCAAAATCTGCGTGTGTGAAGGCGAGGCTAGCTCTGGGGATCCTGTGGCGGAACTGGACAACCAAAGTTTTCATGTTTTAAAATGATCTTTGTATCATCATTGGCCTCCTTCAGTCGTAAAACGAGTATGGTTCGTCTCTAACATTTTTACATATTGCAGTGGAACCCTATTTTTGCAGAGACACTCCCGTCCAAATATATTGCAGGTCAAGGTGGCTTTCGCTTTGGTTGTATAAGAGCCGGACATTTTTCGTATGCCACGCTTTTCTTCAAGAGCTGAGGCCCTTGTTTTTTTTTACTGTCCATAGCTTTCTTGGTCACTGTCTCTCTGCAAGTAGTGCGGTCTAGGGGCTATGTCTTCCCAATGGTCAGTATCAATGTTCACTGTTTTTAAATCCTATTTTATTACATCCAATTAACGGAGGTGGGGGCGACCAGTTTTTCTTGAGCCAGACGCGAGTTGCCCGTAGAGATTGATTTTCGGGATGGAATTGTCCTCCAATAGGCAAATATGTCCGAGCCAGCGCAGGTGGGGTTGTCTGAACACTGAAAAGAGGCTGGTGTGACAAGTCAAAAACTCGCTGTCAGAGTCACTCTAAATTATCACAGCATTAATTATTATTTTTCATTATTTATTTATTTTATTTTAATTATTTCCCCATCCAACCCCTAAATTATTCACCCGCCACACCTTTTCCGCTCCAGGCTAGACTTAGTTGACCACATTGGAGATAGCTAGGCCACGTCTTTCGACTTATCTTCCCTTGACCGGGGCAAAGATACGCACAGACTCTTTGATCTTATCGGCAGGATGTCTGACAGCCGCAGTGAACACCACCTTGTGTGGAATGCAAGTCACTCCTCCCCCCCCCCTTTTTCTCCTATGTCTCTCTTTGATCTAGGAGACCACGAGGACAAACACGCCCATTGACCTCCCAATGTGCGAATCCCATCACTTGTCGGACTTCACCCACGTGTAAGATAATTCTAAGCCTAGGACATTTCCGGTTTCCGCCCACATTTTCCAGGCATATATAAGGTAAATCAAATCAAGTCAGACCCTCTCTTTCTCATTCGAGCTGAGCTATCGAGTCTGGACTATATCATTTATTCTCCCTCCTAGAGGAATACCTGGTGCCTCCCTCAGGTGTCTGCCTATTTACCTGCCTATTTATTTATTGGATCAACGATCTATTTACCTGCCTATTTACCTATTAATGTGCTTAGTGCTATTCAGCACTGCACTTGCCTACTGAGATCTACTCAACTCTACCACTTGGCGCTATCGGCATTGCCCGCCTATTCGACAGCCCACCTGTCAAGCTATTAGGTGCGACGTCCCTATAGATTCAGATCTGTTTGGGACGTCATAGCTACGCCAACCCTCTGCAACTCACTGGACATATCCTGTCAACTACGCTGCCCACGGTAGATCCGCTCTGCCCGCAGTAACCTTGTGCCCACGGTAGCCGGCCACCCGCCCTACTGTGCCCACTACAGATATTAGATTTTGGGGATTGAGACTCCACAAGAACTATATCACCGGCGTCCCTCTATCCGCTAGAGCGCCACCTCCAGCTGCAGAACCTCAAGCCAGGACACAGCCAGCTGCGACATCAACAGGAATACCAGCTAAGTCAGAGGACAAAGTGACATACTCTCTTATTAGGTGCAAGAGTGATGATTAGACCTAGTATTATTTAGAGATAGATGCAAACCCTCCCCCTTTTTATTCTTATATGTATATTTATGTAAATAAATATTCTTTATTTTTAACTTTTGTATCTATCTTTCATTGCTTGTCTCGTTGCGTGTCTGCTCCCGATTCATATGCTGATAGGTTGGTGTGTGATAGCTTTAAAAATAATCATCCCCTAGACATAAAACGCGCCAAACACACGTCACATCTCCCCACCTGTCACAGCTGGGAATACCTGTTCGCGCGAGGATCTCAGTATTGTACACTTTCTTTTGCTATGTGATTTTTAAGATCCTTTGGAGCAGCGCAAGTGGAATGAGTTTAGGTTTCTCTCTTGCTTTGCGTAAATAGTCCAAGAGTCACTGCCGTACAGTAGCGTACTAAGAACGCTTGCCTTATAGACCTTCATTTTGGTCGCTGTAATTAGCTTCTGGTTTTCCCAAACTCTTGGTCTGAGTCTAGCGAAGGTCGATGCAGCCTTCCCTATGCGTTTTTGTTTATCTCCTCTTCTAGAGACAGTTCATCTTGAATTGTAGATCCAAGATAGCAGAATTCATTTACTGCATCCAGCCTGTTATCGTCAATGAGGATGGAGGGTGTTGCTGTATCAGGTGGTCCCATAATTTTTGTTTTCTTTGTGCTAATGGTTAGGTCATACTCTTTACAAGCCTGGGAGAAGCGGGACATTAATGACTGAATCTCCTAGTGTGTCACTACCACTGCGTCGTCTGCGAATAGCATATCTCTTACGAGGGTGGTTCTGATTTTAGTTTTGGCCCTCAGTCTGGCAATATTTAGAAGTTTGCGATCAAATCTTGGATGAAGATGGATGCCCTCGGCGAATTTGTCCAATCGTGATGGATTAGCATTGAAAAAAGTATTCTAAAAAGGGTATGGGCCAGGACACATCCTTGTTTGACTCCACTGTTTATACGAGGCTAGTTCTGGGGATCCTGTGGCGGCACTGGACCACCAAAGTTTTCATTTTTTTTTAATGATCTTTGTATGTGCCCTAGGAAAAAAATCTAGCTAAAAATAGATTCGTTTGGTTGGGACAGTTAAAGTAGTGAGAAATTTTTTTGCCTTGAAAAGAAAACTGAAAATAATAAAGTAAAAAAAAGATACGAAACCATTCCTATTTATGTTCTGATAATTGAAATCTTTGTAAGCCATCTGCATGTTCCTTATTGTCTCATGCTATCAAATCTCACAGTAAGTTTTTGTTTCAAGTTTTCATATACTGTAAGTACATTTGATGACAAGCTGTAAAAATTATTTCCTTATGAATAATGAAGATTATTATTATTATTTTAGAAGCAAACGAGTATTCGTTCTCTGGCGCTGCCAGGGTCGAGTTTTGTTAAAGAGAAACAACATTTATTGTAGTCCCTTTATCAGTTTCCACTGAGGAATTTTCTGGTGATGTGGCAGGTCTGCAGCAGTACCACCCTCTTCTGACAACAAATGGAATCTTCTTAGGAATGTTAAGGACCTTAAAGGTATCTGTGATGTCAGTTGCCACTATCCCCTGCGTTGATTTAACAACGGGGTATGCCTATATTGTTATTTTAGATAACTTCCATAAACGCTTAATCTCCAAGCCTAGGTTCCCATATTTTCTTTGTTTTTCCAATTCGGTTTTTCTTATATTATGAGACAGTGGAACGTCGATTTTAATAATGGTAGAGGTGTTGTTGTTGTTGTTGTTGTTGTTGTTTTTATGTTTTTAAATAAACAGTAGATATGTGCGATCAAAATATACCGTTTTATCAGTCAAAAAAAAAAAAGAAAATTAACCAGTGCTAAATAATTAACCCTTAAAGTGCTGAGCTGTTATACAATGAGTGTATACAAAATGGAATAACAATTCTGATGATTAGAGGCTAAAGTACCACACGCGTTTTAAGGGTTAACTAATTGGTTGATTTTCGTACTGATTCGTGTATTTGTTATCGACGATTAATAATCATGTAAAATTTCAACTTTATTCGAGAATGGGGAGTGGCAAAAGAACGTGCCACAGCGTAATAAGGGGACTAAACCCATATATATATATATATATGTATTTACCTTTACCATATCCCATAGTCTGCTCGACTCGTTGGGGCTTCATGCAAGAGTTGTCGACCGTCTTTTTCCATTACTCTCTGTCTTTTGCCTTGTTAGAACCTCTTGTCAGGCCCGTCAATTCTTTTATGTTGTTTTCCAATCGCTTTCTCTGAATGCCTCTTCTACTTTTTTCTGGTAATGTTTCCTGAAGGAAGGTCTTTGCGAGCCCCGAAGACCTTGTAAAATGGCCATAGATTTTTAGCTTGCTAACTAGATTTATATATATATATATATATATATATATATATGATATCCACATCTCCCAATAAGTAGCATTTATTTCTCTTATTTTGAAACCAAACAAATAATAATTAATCAACAATTAATTAACTAATCTTTTAATTGATTCATGTCTTGTTAGGATCAATAAATAATTGAGCAAGGTTTTAACTTGATCCGAGAATGAGAAATGGGAGAAAAAAACGTTCAACCTTTTTTTACCAGACAGACAGAGTGAGTTGATATAAGCTTTGTAAACAAGTGATAAGCTTCGTATACTGGCACAGTTTTTCCCCCGCCTCCTCACAATTATTTTGGGTTTTTCTAGGGTCTTTTGTTCGTTAACTTTTAACTCCTAATTTATTTTTAAATTTAAGTCTCAAAACGTAAAGTAGAAAGTTCGTAAATCAAAACTGCTCCCTCTCTCTCTCTCTCTCTGCTATTATCCAGTCTCCCCAACCTTTCTGTCATCCCCCTCCGTCGTCTGGCTGAGATCAGTGGTTTGTGTATCGAATCTGATTCTTCTAGAAACTCGGTTGCCTCCCCCTGGGATTTGGCGGCAACTAAAGTAGTGAGCTGGATTAAATAGTGATCGAATTAACTTGACGTCTGCGTGGTTGTGGTGACTGCCCTTGTTTTAGGGTCAGGAACCCGACGAAGTTCAAGAACATTTTATATTACCTATGGCTGGGTTGATATTAATTAGGCGTGTTTACTGTAATCAGATATTACCTATGGCTGGGTTGATATTAATTAGGCGTGTTTACTGTAATCAGATATTACATATGGCTGGGTTGACATTAATTTAGCGTGTTTACTGTAATCAGATATTACCTATGGCTGGGTTGACATTAATTTAGCGTGTTTACTGTAATCAGATATTACCTATGGCTGGGTTGACATTAATTTAGCGTGTTTACTGTAATCAGATATTACCTATGGCTGGGTTGATATTAATTAGGCGTGTTTACTGTAGTCAGATATTACCTATGGCTGGGTTGATATTAATTAGGCGTGTTTACTGTAATCAGATATTACCTATGGCTGGGTTGATATTAATTAGGCGTGTTTACTGTAATCAGATATTACCTATGGCTGGGTTGACATTAATTTAGCGTGTTTACTGTAATCAGATATTACCTATGGCTGGGTTGACATTAATTTAGCGTGTTTACTGTAATCAGATATTACCTATGGCTGGGTTGATATTAATTAGGCGTGTTTACTGTAGTCAGATATTACCTATGGCTGGGTTGATATTAATTAGGCGTGTTTACTGTAATCAGATATTACCTATGGCTGGGTTGATATTAATTAGGCGTGTTTACTGTAATCAGATATTACCTATGGCTGGGTTGACATTAATTTAGCGTGTTTACTGTAATCAGATATTACCTATGGCTGGGTTGACATTAATTTAGCGTGTTTACTGTAATCAGATATTACCTATGGCTGGGTTGATATTAATTAGGCGTGTTTACTGTAGTCAGATATTACCTATGGCTGGGTTGACATTAATTTAGAGTGTTTACTGTAATCAGATATTACCTATGGCTGGGTTGATATTAATTAGGCGTGTTTACTGTAGTCAGATATTACCTATGGCTGGGTTGATATTAATTAGGCGTGTTTAATGTAATCAGATATTACCTATGGCTGGGTTGACATTAATTTAGCGTGTTTACTGTAATCAGATATTACCTATGGCTGGGTTGACATTAATTTAGCGTGTTTACTGTAATCACATATTAGTTATGGCTGGGTTGACATTAATTTAGCGTGTTTACAGTAATCACATATTACCTATGGCTGGGTTGACATTAGTTTAGCGTGTTTACTGTAATCACACATTACCTATGGCTGGATTGACATTAATTTAGCGTGTTTACTGTAATCACATATTACTTATGGCTGGGTTTGACATTAATTTAGCGTGTTTACTGTAATCACATATTACTTATGGCTGCGTTGACATTAATTTAGCGTGTTTACTGTAATCACATATTATCTATGGCTGGGTTGACATTAATTTAGCGTGTTTACTGTAATTACATATTATCTATTAATCAAAATGAGTCCTACATATCTTATGGTTTAAGAAAAAACTCAGAAATAACAAAAAGATTACTGTTTTAAGCAACTTCCTTTAGGAACAGATGTTCGTTTATTTAACTCTTTCTCTCCTAACTGACGATACCAACGTTGATTCCACCAGAATGTGGTAAATAATTACGCAGAGAAAGAGTTAAAGCTATTTAAAAAATTATTGTTGCTCTTAAGTTCCACCAAGAAACCAAGAACTATGTTTTTTTTTTCTTTTGCATTTCCTGGCATAAATGTCAAAGATGATTAAATGTCTATATAATGATGCGCATGAAACTCCACACAAAATCTAGTCATGCGTGTTAATCAGTGACTATAACTCTGCTAAGTCGTTGGTTTTCCTGGCAGATTCCGGTAACCTATTCCATTCTCTATTGGCATTAGGGAAGAATGAGCACTTGTACGAGTTTGTCCTAGCATATGGAAAAAGAAATGCGCCTCTATGTTGTTGTTGTTTTGTTTTTTTGTCTTTCTGAAAATGTTATTAGGTTTTGTTTTTCTACTTGTAAATTATGGTTTAGTGTTAAAAGCTTTATGGCTATTGTGAAACGTCGCATTCCCAGAGAAGTATGATAAGTAACTAGACCTATGGTAATGTAGCCTAGTAGTTTGAATACCTAGAGTTTACTGAATGGCTTCATACAATGCACTAAGAACTGTTTTTGCCTTGTGTTTTTTTTCTTTCTAATATGCATTCTCTGTTTGGGACCCCCCCACCCCCTCAACTCAAGAAAACATTAAGAAACTGGAACAGACACAAAATTGAGCAGTGAGATTCATAACAAACGAATATTCACATTTGACTAGAGTAATACCTTTAGTAAAATCACTAAATTTAGAAAGCCTTCAGGGTGGAAGACTTAAAAGTGAAGTAGCAATTATACATAAACACTGAACCATAATCTTCAAATACAAAAACAAAAATTTAATAAAATACTCAGAAAGACACAAAGATAGAGGCACATTCCTCGTTTCATATGCTAGTACAAATTTGTACAAATGCTCCTTCTTCCCTAGTGCTATTAGAGCATGGAACGGGTTGCCTGAGCTAGCCAGGAAAACCAGTGACTTGGCAGAATTTAAGTCATTGGTTTGTATGCTTGACTGATGCATGACGCGTAGGACGTAATAATCTTTTTTGAAGTAACGTCTGTATTATATAAGATAAGATAAGATTTTATTCGTTATTTTATCTCTTTTATTAAGTCATCGTAGTTTAACTTGTTCAGAATCCCATGGCTCAGCTTTACCTTTCGAGTAGTGTCCCTTTAAACGCGTCTGTTTTATGCTCAACATTTATGCACAGACTTGAACTTTCTCCAACTGATTTCTTTAGCTTCAGCAAGCCAGATATGGCGGATATTTCTTAGGGTTCTTTAGTATTCGCATTAGGACATACCCTGATGAATCTATTAACAGTTCTTTGTAGTTACAGGCTAGTATCACTATAGTATTGCTATAACCCTGCTCCCGCGCAGACACTGATGGTAGGCACCAGTACACTGTAAAACACGTGGGATAGACTACAGACTGATTGTAGAAGAAGGACTGTTTTAGATTCTACTGAAGAGATCTGCAGGTTATGAGAGTCTGAGCTGTCTGGGACTAAGAGCCGTCCTTCGTGCTACCAGTGAACTGTATTGAGGACCTGAAGCGACACTGGGAAGTGTGTCGGTGGTCTGTACTAATGTTTAGGAAGAAAAGGACTTGTAGAGCTTAAGACAAGACTACCTGTGACTTGATTGCTGAAGTCCATGTTTAACTGTGTATTTTATAACTGTAAATAAATACATTATCTATTATTACCTCCTTTCGTTGAGTGCCTTAGGTTTAGATCATCAAATTCAGTGTTTTGTAGTTCCATCCCTTGCGACACATTGAGATGTAATATAGTCTAGCAGTCTACTGACAAGTAACTAATAACTATACTTTTTAACAAACCCTGGCGCGGTTGTGATCAGTTTTCAATGCACTATCAAACTTAACAAATAGTGAGAACGAATTGCATTATGTGGGACGAAGTATTGCTTAATGTCAAGGCCGATATTTGTGCACAGCTATTCCTTCCCCCATAAACCTCTTTACACAATTACACCTTCTTTGTAGCACAACTGAAAGGTCAAGGTAAAAGTGTAAATGTCACGACATGTCTGGACTAGAAAGAGCCATAAGAAAAGAAATGAGCGAGCCAACATTCCGGTGTAATAACAAATAACTACTCACACTATAACGTGAGTCTCAGCGGTATTACATTCAGACACAAAACATTCGCACGAGTTCACTTCATCCGTAGATTGCCACAAAAATCTGTCTGAGCAGTGCTTCTCTCAAGTAGGGCTAGTTGCCCCAATTCAATCTATTTCTATGAGTTAAAGTTCCCCCTTTTCAGATCTTGCGATCTATGGAACCGATGATGTAAAGGTCATCTGTTTCTGTGGCCCATGGTTTACAAGGGTGTCATGTGACCAGCACAACGACCAACCGCCTTTACTTATCCCCAACTAATGTGTGGCTTAGCTCTTTTGTGGATTATCTGACTTAAATTCTGTCATTGGTTTTCCTGGCTGGCCCAGGCAGAACATTCCATGCTCTAATAGCACTAGGGAAGAAGGAGCATTTGTACAAATTTGTCCTAGCATATGGAACGAGAAATGTGCCTTTATCTTTGTGTCTTTCTGAATATCTTATTAGGTTTTGTTTTTGTATTTGAAGATTATGGTTCAGTGTTTCATGTATAATTGCTACTTAACTTTTAAGTCTTCTATCCTGAAGGCTTTCTAAATTTAGTGATTTCGTTCAACGTATTATTCTATATGAAAATATCTGATTGTCAAATTCATAGCTAGTCTAGCCCGGACCTAGAGGTGTGCAGCCGTGTGCTTAGAGCTATTTGGAGCTACAAACCAGCGACCGAGCAACATCATATACGCGTTGTTCTGATAGCTATTGAAGAGATTAGGTACTTGTTTGCATACGTGCTACAATACTGAGAAAATAAAACACTATTTACATTTTTTTTTTCTTTCAGGTAAAGTTGAAGACGATGACGTCATATGCACCACTCCTTGTAAGACCGGACTGGCTGTGTCGATCACTATCCTGCTGGTCGCCGCATTGACCATTGGCCTGGGAACCATGATTTGGAACCGGACGCGCAAGCGCCAGCCGGTGACCTTGAAGCATGTCAACAGCCTGGTTTCCATGACAGCTGTGCCTTCCGACTACATCGTGGACGACGCACGTGATCTTCGCCAGCATGCCAACAGGTCCTACTGGTCTCCGGCTTCCGGTCAGTGTGCGGCGAAGATAGCACTCGGGCAGGATGTGGTGAGTGGAGCTAGGTCGATGATCTCCCTGTAACCTTGAATATTGAAGTCAGCTCTGGTGTAGAAAAAAAAAAAAAAAACCTTAGAAATAGTTAAGTTTAAACTTAGATGACGAGTAGCTAAGTTTCTAATTGAATTTCTAGTGTTATTCTAGATGGTGAAACGGTGTCTTTTTTTTTTCGTTAAAGGAACAACAGAAAACGTAAACTGTGTGTTTTTGAGCTCCTGACACGTGACTTTGACATAGACACATAAACGTATGTCGTTCAACAATTCAAAGAATTGCCAAGGATCTTCTTCTTCTTCTTCTTCTTCTTCTTCTTCTTCTTCTTCTTCGTTCTCATTGTTATGTTGGAGTGTTCAGATTGCTTGACCAATACATGAGATGAACTGCGCAGTGGTTTCCAAATCAGGGAGCTCTCCATATAGTTTCCTTTCTATTGGGGTGATTTGGGGCCAGTGTCTTATAAGGGCCTCTTGGTAGAGAGAGCAGTTTTGGAGGACGTGGTCTGCATTCTCTGGTGATACTCCACATGGGCAGATTTCACTGGTTCCAATTTTGAGCTTCCGGTACATATGTTTGCCAGGGATCAATTCAGAAAAGAAATGGATATTTCATATATATATATATATATATATATATACTGCATTCCTCACTGATCTTCGGACTCCAAGACACGCCTTATTATATATATATATATATATATATATATATATATATATATATAATAAAAGCAATCAGAGTAAACTGTAAATAACGCCATCACATGCTGAGCTATTCAACGTACAACATACTATGAAAACTTCTCTCTACAGTACTTCTACTATTTGTCTAAAAACTCAGACCTCGGACAACAATAAAAATGTCATAAAGGAGTAACTCTACTTTCACTAATAGACCAATGAAATCACAATAAATAAATCTAGAGTTCGTCATATCCTACCACCAAGATTCTATCAAGTGCTAGATACAATACTATATACAAATAGAATCATCACACTAGGATTAATAGTGAGCTCAAACTAACTTTAATGAGTAAATGATAATACATCGTACTAAATAATACTTAGGTTTTCTGATGCTTTTAGCGACATTCAGCTTCCTTTTCTCCCTTTCCTCTTTAAGAGGAACGCTGGAGTCTGTCCGTCTGTCACGTTCAGATCTGAGGAAAAAAGCATTTTTGAAAGTCATATTTACAAAACATGCCTCTCTCTCTCTCTCTCTCACTCTCTCTCTCCCTCTCTCTCTCTCTCTCCCTCTCTCTCTCTCCCTCTCTCTCTCCCTCTCTCTCCCCCCTCTCTCTCTCTCTCCCGCTCTCTCTCTCTCTCCCCCCCCTCTCTCTCCCTCTCTCTCCCCCCTCTCTCTCTCTCTCTCCCGCTCTCTCTCTCCCTCTCTCTCTCTCCCTCTCTCTCTCTCCCTCTCTCTCTCTCTCTCTGTATGGTACAAATTTGTACAATTTATTTCTCCCGCTTCCGATTCTTGGATCAATTTGAAACTTTGCTGCACCAATAGGCTATTAATAGACGATGACAACACTTAAATCAATTAAATAATTATCCCATTAGTTAATTAATTGGTGGTAATTGTTAATTTTGGTTTATATAAAAAGGGAAATATATCTTACAGTATTGATAGATATGTAAGTGTTTTCCCATAAATAAGCTTTGTTTTTTTTGTAAAGTATTTTTCAAAGTTTGCGTGTCTACTGTTTTCCGTTACCTTCGGACTCGAAGACAAGCGCGTTGTATTATTATTGAATCAAAGAAAAGGTTCAACAGCTGCTCTAGGTCTTCTGTAAACGAACTCTTGTGTTTTTTGAAATTAAAAATGTAAACAGACATTTCATTCAAATGAAGCAAACAGAAAGAGAAGGGGAGAGAATCAAGAAACGTCAAAGGCGAGGGTGTGGAATCACGTGATCAGTTCAAGAAATTAATCATGCAACGTCGAGTGCAATTTATACGAGTTGAGTTGCCAACTTGAAGTTAAAAATTTCATTTTCTTCTCCAAATCAAGAGACAAAGTTTGCATTGGCGTTTAAATAATATAATAAAAAAAAGTCAATAAAAAAAAATATTTGGAAATGATTGTTTTCTTAAATCCATTCGCCTAGTTTTCTTGCATTTCAAGTTTTTTTTTAAGTTTGCTCAGATCACACCGAAAGTCAATGTCTCCACATGAATATGCGTTTGTTTTTTTGTCTTAAAATGTTTGTTTTTTTTCAGAGACAGGTTTTGTGTATATGTGCGTGCGTGCGCGTGCGTGCGTGGGTGTGTGTGTGTTTTGTTTTGTTTTTTCACTTCTTTTAGAGTTTAGCCATGACATTTGTGAAATAATTTTTATCTCTGTCTTCAAGGGACTAAATGATTTGGAAATAAAAAGAAAACACACAGAAAAACGTAATAAATACCTTTTTTTTAACACAAAGCTGATACAAAGTGTCATTGTATCAATTAGTTTGGATCAGTCGCGTCATTCAATTTGTAATAGATCTAGACCAACAACAATAAATGTGTGAAATTAGAAATATTTTTACCAATTGTTCTTAGTTTAGTGCCATTTCAAGCATTTATTTAAAAAAAAAAGGGTGGGGGAAGAACGACCTGAATTCAAACATAAGTCCCCTCAAGTCGACATGCTAACCACTCTGCTAGAGAGGTGGTTATGAAAATAGAAGATTGTATAGTTATGTATTGTTGGTTTCAAACTTTGTTTAAAGCGGCGACATACGAAAGGGACTAATTCAGCTTAAACTACCACCTTAGGCAAGTGCAATTTCTTTCCTTTGTTAGATGATACCAAAACAAATTAATTACCACTTATTAATTAACTAATTAGTTACTTTTTTTTAAATTGATTCTTGTGTTGTCAGGTAAAAGAAATAATTGTGCGAAATTTCAGCTTGATCCGAGATTGATGTTTGCAGAAATAACTTGTATAAACTTTTTACCAGACAGGCAGAGAGTGAGTTGATAGAAGCTTTGTAAACAAAACATGAGGTTGAGTCCAGAAAATTAATTTGCCGTCTCCTTTATAAAAACTGGAATTTCTTTGGAAAATACTCTAAACGGAATATAATAGGCGGAGCAAACAACTTATCTGATACCCATGTATGTCTATCTGTCTATCTTTTTTATCTATCTATCTATCTATCTATCTATCTATCTATCTATCTATCTATCTATCTATCTATCCATCTATTTATCTATTTATCTATCTATCTATCTATCTATCTATCTATCTATCTATCTATCTATCTATCTATCCATCTATCTGTCTATCTGTCTGTCTATCTATCTATCTATCTATCTATCTATCTATCTATCTATCTATCTATCTATCTATCTATCCATCTATCTGTCTGTCTATCTATCTATCTATCTATATATCTATCTATCTATCTATCTATCTATCTATCTATCTATCCATCTATCTGTCTGTCTGTCTGTCTGTCTGTCTGTCTATCTATCTATCTATCCATCTATCTATCTATCTATCTATCTATCTATCTATCTATCTATCTGTCTGTCTGTCTGTCTGTCTGTCTGTCTGTCTGTCTGTCCGTCCGTCCGTCCGTCCATCCATCCATCCATCTATCCATCCATCCATCTATACATCTATCTATCTATCTATCTATCTATCTATCTATCTATCTATCTATCTATCTGTCTAACGATCTGTCTGTCTGTTTTCTGTATGTGTGTCTGTGTATCTATGTACCAGATTCTGCCATTGTTTCTTTGTATCGTTCACATCTACAACCTTGACATACTTTGGGTCTGTAATGACTGTAATGACTGTAATGACTGTAATTGTGTAAACTGTTGGTTTCAGTTTGAAGACAAATGGGAATTCCCGAGATGTTACCTCACGATAGAACACGTGATCGGGGAAGGAGAATTTGGTCAAGTAGTTAGAGCCCAGGCCTTCATGCTGAATGGTCAAGAAGGGAATACAGTGGTTGCTGTCAAGATGCTTAAACGTGAGTTCAATTCCTTTTTTTTTTTTTTTTGCTCAAGATTCACCTTCACCTTGACCTTGACCTTAGTCTGCTGAAGCGCTGGGACCACACGTGATTAATCAAGGTTAACGTTATCAAAATGGTGTCCTCCGGGCACAATCACGCACACATGTCCAAGACCTTCAACCCTGTATTGGCTTATCTCATACATATGCGAGTGTGTTGTGTATAAATGGGAAACTCATACTCAGCTTCAACATGTATTTACTACTGTTCCACATTAAAAGGGAGGTAATTCATCCGATGATTAAAGTTCTTTAGCCTTTTACTTGCTTCTGTCCACCACGTTGTGTCCCCTTTATTTAGCCACGTTTTAATGTTTTAATAACGGCTTCAAATCCATTTTGGGCAAATTCGAACAAGTGCTTCTTCTTCCCTAGTGCCACTAGAGCGTTGAACGGGTTGTCTGAATCAGAATTAATACTTGGCAGAGTTTGTCTCCAATTAACATGCACGACTAGATTAAAACAGGAGTAGTGTTATCTACTGTTAAATAGTATCTTTGGTCATTCTAATTGGCGAAAACCAAACGTTTCTTCTTTTTTTAAGCTTATAATTACGTAATTATCTTCTCTTTAGAAGGGATGTCTGTAATTCATATGATAAGAAGATAACTCCAGATAAGAGACTATAAAAACAATGAGATGTAGATCTAATTTATAGTCGCGTATAGTTTTGAAGAACGAAAATTTATCATCAAAACTGTGGACTTGTTAAGTCTGCAACGTAAATGACTGATCTTTTTTCAAGCATGTAGGCCTACACCTTTCAAAAAACAAACATTATCCAAATTAAAACTTGGGATAAGAAACAATTTGACATGGCATAAACACATGGACACAAAAGGACTGATGAGTATATTTGCAAAATTTAATGTTGCTACTGAGATTACCAATAAACCCACAGAAGTCACACTATTTTTTAAACATTAACTTAAAGTTAATCCTAGGAGATATCTATACATAGAGGCAAACAACGTGCTATCAGAATTGGATTAGGAAATTCACTTCTAGTGTGAAAACATTCAACAGAATTAATATAGAGAAATCATGAATTATCTTGAATTTTGTTTTTGTAATAATTTTAAAAATCTTTTGTGTGTGACCCTCAGAATCAATAAGATTGCCGACCTGAAGTACTCTACAATAACACAAAAAATGTGGCTTTGATACTAAGATTACTTTCTAATACTTTGTAAATAGTATCTTTGGTCATTCTAATTTGCGAAATCCAAAATTGTCTCCTTTTTTTAAACCTTATAATCAAAGTTTTTTAAAAATCTCGTCACTTATAGGGTTCCCCACCTTCCCCCATTTCTCATTGAATTCTGGGAAAAAACAAATTTCAGACGTAATCAGACGTTCTGTTAGCGAACCAATCAGACATCAAGACATCCAGACGTTCTGTTAGCGAACCAATCAGACATCAAGACATCCAGACGTTCTGTTAGCGAACCAATCAGACATCAAGACATCCAGACGTTGGTCGGGAAAAGCAAAACACTCTCAAAGAGAAGTCCACCAGAAACTACGTGCCGACTCCTGGGAAAAGGAGAAAAACATTTCAAACTTGCCTTTGTAGTTTGTAGTTTGTTTTGTTTTTTAAATCTCCCTCCATTTAAATGTTTAAATGAACCTTTGTGGTTATATTTACTTTAAACATAATATCTACATATAATGTATGTATATAGAACAGATAGGTAAAATAAGTTTTAAAACATATATATATATATATATATATATTGTACACACGCACTTTAGGTGACTGATAGTGAACGCATAATTGTACAACATTAATCCAAAGCGAGACTGTAGCTTAGATAGATCGGATAGATTAAACCAGTGGTTCCCAAACTTTTTTGTCTCGTAGACCCCTTGCTATGTTTTCTGGTTTTCGGTAGACCCCTGCTTAACTTATACCGGTATTGCATTTTTGCAAATTCACCAACTTCATTTTTAAAAGTAAATTCTAAATGTAGTGAGTGGAGGAGTAAATAAGTAATTTAAAGCTACTTAGTTAGAGAGCTCTATCATTTTTATTGATAAAATTCAAATTTATAACCAATTTAAATAAAAATTGATACGTATCACTGAAACTACCAAACACACTGGAAATGTGTTGTTGTTTTTTTTGCAGGTTCATCATCCATTGCGAGGGATTTTATGTTTCATATAGGAAATTGTTGTTTTATGAAGTAGTTCTTTCAACAAAAAATATTAATTAATTGGTCTTAGGTATCACTGTATTTGTAGTTCTTCATCTTTCACGTCTGGCTCAAACATTTGTTCCGCGGAACTGTTTTCTTAAACAGGAGAAGGGGCGAAGTAACTGGTGTCTAAACCAGTACGCTTTGGGAAGGAGGAACTCGTTAGCCTAGGTTGCAACCCACCTATCAGAGGGAAAACAGAATTCAAATCTCTGCTGCCTTTGCAGATATACCCAAACATGGGAACTGTTTCGTGGGTCAATCCCGAAGAAAAATAAGGAGCAGATGATCCTTAGGAAGTATGCAGCACACAGCGCGACACCCAGTCAGAGCCTGCGAGGCCGCTGATCCCAAACTGTATATTTTGTTTGCAAAGAATTACATAAGAAGCTTTTGTTATAACTCATACCACTAATGTGCCTACTGTATTGTTGCTTAAAGAAATGTGTTTAAAATAATATCAGATGTACATTTGTGTAAAATAGTTTTTAAAACTACTTAAACAGCTGGTAAAATCAATGTTTTATCTATGGTGTTTTCCGTATATGGCTATAAGTAAAGAGATTTTTTAAGACCCGCACGCACCATCATCTTCTCTATATGACATTGAAGAGAGATTTTGTTGACTGAACTTTTATCTTTGGGATTTCTAAAGTTTTTCAAATCTTTATCTTTTTATCAGTGTGGCATTGTCTCAATTGATCCTCCATCATGATTATTCATATCATCATAAAAAGGCACTTAGGCAATCGCTTGTTTGACAATCAAGAAATGAATTCCAATTTTAAATAACCAACACTGTATATAATCTACATTTATTTTTGTTACATGTAGAAAAAATTAAGCTATTTAAATAAGTATTGAAATTAAATATAACAATTTTTCGTTTGAATAGCAGGATAAATATTGAAAGGATTAACTAAGGTACAAATCATATATTAGTGTATGAAATAATTACATTGATGAGATGTGAAAATAAAAGTCCCGACCTGCTGAAATGAAATCCATTTTCGTAGACCCCCATGAACATCTCATAGACCCCCAATTTATTTTTTCACAATCGTAGACCCCTTGGAACTCTTCGTAGACCCCTGGGGGTCTATATAGACCACTTTGGGAATCACTGGATTAAACGAACGGACGTGATAGTGACTGAGACTAGACTGTTCTCGTTATTCATAACCCGAACAGGTACACTTCGGTCGTTTCTGATATGCATTAGGTCCCCTTCCTGAACATGAAGCCCCCGACTGAAATTGGTCGTTTTTTGTTGGTGTCTTCAGCTGCCTCAAAAGATAAGGCGCAAATCAAAGCATCGCTCGCCTCTCTTATGCCACTTAATCTGATAGCCTTCTTCAATTCGGGGTCCCGAACATCATCAATAAACGCGTCCTTTATGAGAACGTCTAAGATCTCTTGGGTCAGGGTCGGATAAGCCAGGCGTGCAAGTCGTTCGATATCTGCCACCTATTCCTGTAGTGTCTCTCCTGGTTTTTGCTGCCGAGTCTTCAATTGCGCCCAATAAACCTCCTTCATGTGTTCGTCCCCAAATCGTAATTCCATTGTTCTAACAAGGCCTCGTAATCTTGCTGGTCGTAATCAGGAGGCCGCGGGAAATCTGTTATAAGTTATAAAATGGTTTAATTTAATAATTTACACCTAGAATTAGCGCGGGGCCTATGAAAATGCGGGACCACTGCGGTCGCAAAGGGTTGCAGTGCTCTAAGGCCGGCCCTGCATAATAGCGGCGTATGCTACGCCGTGGTCCACTAGTAATTTTTCTTTTTTTTTTACATTTTGTTCCAATGCTTTGGCGGGCCGGATAGAAGCACGTCGCGGGCCGTAGTTTGGGCATCGCTGATCTAAATGATTAAGACAAACATGTCCAAAAGATTGTTAAGTTTGTATTATTGTGTTCTTTTTTTTTTTAACAGCTGATGCTTCCGGAGCAGAATACCAAGACCTTGTCTCCGAGTTTCAGCTCCTGAAAGAAGTGGATCACCCAAATGTTATTAAACTGTTAGGCGTGTGTACACAAAAAGGTAAAGTACAATTGAGTGCCAGCCATGATACTTGCACGTAGACTTCACATAAAATTCAAATACACATTACATGATAGATATATAAACACACCAAGGTAAAATACAAATCTTTGTTTATGTGTTAGCCTATGTACAGATACATGTGAAATACTATTCAATGATAGATCTAATCGATTTTAATTAGGCTGTAATGTAAACAGAATGCTGTTGAACTAAATCACTATTACTTCAGTTTGTAGCTTCAACATTAAAATGTATATTGAATTTACAAAAAAACAAGATTACAAAGAGAGTTTGTGTTACACAAACTCAGAGGCGGCCCCCGTCGAAGTCGGATCCCTGTCGGATCTGCATATTCGCAAATAATATTCAAGAGGTGATTTAATTTTGATGTAAAATGTTTTACACGTTTCGGATGTTCCTTCAGAGTTGAAGATAATTACTTCCTAGTCCAAACCTCCCGCAGGACGACGGGGGATGGGAGCGGGCAGGGTTTGAACCCTGGGCCATCCATAAATCTGAACGACAGTCCAGCGCGCAAACCGCACGACCAGGCAGCCATCCGATGGTCAAAAGTAATAATATTTCAAAGATTCATTTGCCGTAAATTTAAATTTAAATTTAATAAAAAAAATAGTAGATTAGTTTTAGTATATTAAAACATTACAATATTGATCAAAACGTTTGGAAATGAAAATCTACACTTTTTTTTTACACTTTAAGTTTAGAAATTGAAATTCTACATCTTAATCTAGTCTATTTTAGTCTAAACTAGATCTAGAAATTCTAGATCTAGACTCTAAAATAATTTTAATTAGAATATAAATCCAGATCTAGATATACTGTAATAAAAATCTAGATCTAGTTTAAAAAATCTAGATTAGATCTAAATCAAGATATCATTCCTTTTTTAAACGCGAGTCACATAACGAGGCTTAATAAACATTACTATACCGAGTTCTTTTTTCATTTCATTTGAAGAATTAATTCCATATAACGTCAGAGGGAAAAAAAAAACACTACGTCACACGGCCTAGCTAGACTAAAAATCGCCTTCATCTATAAGAGCCATTTATCGAGTGTTCATAGACTTTGGTGCACCGAGTGCGTTCTTTTAGCATTTCATTTAAAGAATTCATTCCATATGACGTCAAAGGAAAAAAAACACTACGTCACAAGGCCTAGCTAGACTAAAAATCACCTTTATCAACACGAGCCATTTCTCGAGTGTTCATAGACATTGGTGCACCGAGTGCGTTCTTTTAGCATTTCATTTAAAGAATTCATTCCATGTGACGTCAAATGAAAAAAAAAACACTACGTCACACGGCTTAGTTAGACTAAAATATGTTTTCATTAATACAAGCAATTTTTTCGAGGGTTAATAGACATTGGTGCACCGAGTGCGTTCTTTTAACATTACATTTAAAGAGTCCATTCATATGAGGTCAAAGAAAAAAAATTCCATTACCTCACAATAGGCTAGTACCGGTACCATAAAAAAAAATGTCTTTATTTACACGAGATATTTAACGAGGGCTCATAGACATTGGTGCACTGAGTTCTAATAGATATTATTTAAAAAGGATCAAAGCCACATTGTTTTTGCGTTTTGTCTGTCAGTCGGTCTGTCCGTTATCTTGATATAAAAAAAACAACTAAAAGTTATTAAAAATTGATTAACCTTTATTTTACGTTTCAAAACATCGCAATTATTTTTAGGTATGAACACAATTGAAAAGTTTATATAATAGATTGTTCCGGATGTTTGTATAAATAGTAAAAGAAAAAGAGAATTTCAGATAAATGTAATACCGTTAATTAAATTTTTTGGATGGTCTCGTATAAAAATTAGATGTACTACAGCCACGTGGAGAGATTTTCATACCTTACTTTGGTGTTTGGATTCTGTTTTCCTTAAAAATCGGAACATAATATTAACGATAATTAGATTTTTTAATGTTTTAGGTAGAAAGTTAAATGTACTGTAAGAGAGTAGTGAGTTAAAATATTTTTCATAAAAATCCGTAAAAACATTATTTCGTAAATGAGAAGATTATTTGTTTATTAATTAGAAGAGGGAGTTCAAACAATTATTTGGCGTTAGTAGATTTTTAAATAAATTCGGAAATTTCTGGCGACGATTTGTAAGAAACAAAATCCGGAACTTTCTTTATCGATTACAAAACTTCTATGTTATGTTTTACAAGAAAATTAAATGTCTAAAAAGTAATTTTCAGTAATCAATTCTAGTAAATTACTTTTTTTAAAAGCCTTATGCGATTTCAAACAATCATTAGGCATAATTCATGTTTTATAAAACAATATCCGGAACATTTTTACACTTAATGAAATATAAGTCAGTATAGAGATTATGATTTAGCATTAATATGCTATTTACATAAAAAACGGAACAACATATTATTGATAATGTGTTTTTGCAACGTTTAAGCATTGAAATTGAATGTAATATAAGTTAGAAGAGCAAACAAACATTTGTTGGCGTTGATTAGTTTTGCACACAAAAATCCGGAACAATCAATTTTAGATACTTAAAACTATTGAGATGTTATGGGAGGAACATTAAAGGGTAAATCAGATTTTCAATAGCTTTTAGAGTTCTAGTTTTTTAAATCTAATCGTGACGGACAGACCGACCAACAGACAAAACGCACAAAAATAAGCTTCTTTTATTCGGATGGGGGCACTAAACAAAAAATAAATAAAATCTGATTTTTTAAAAAAGTTTAAGGAATAGGTTTAGCACCTGATCATGTTGCGACGTTACGCTACTGCACGAAAATCGCTGCATAAAAAGTCCATTTAAAAAAATGTGCGTGATATTTGCATACAAAGTGCATTATTAGCCTTTATAAACAAACAGAAATGTTTTCTTTTAATTTTAGCAGCTAGTTGACCAGAAAAAACGTCTTTAACTATTATTTGTATTTGTTGTAAACATTTCCTGTACATTTTAAAAATATATTTGACTTAGTGATACTGAAAATACACAAAAATTGTCCATCTTTGTTAGCATATTGTAACATTGCCTCCCTTACATTTACGTAATTGTTTTAGAATTGGTGTATTTTTATGAAAAAATCGCTTGCATAATTAATTTTATAAATTAAACGGTTTGCTTTTAGAAAACCAAAAGTAGCCGTTGCACCTAAACTTTTCAAGCCGGATTTAATGATGAAATAATATTTTTCATATCTCTTCTAGTTTTCGAGATCTGAGTGTGACAGACGGACAGACGGACAGACGGACAGACGGACATTTTGCACAAACCTAATAGCGGCTTTTTCCCCTTACGGGGACCGCTAAAAATGAGAGAACTGTACGAGCTGCTTATTCAAGGATATCAACAACTTTAATACATACATCAACCCAATAACAGTTATTTTGATTTTTTTTTTATTGCCCGATGGGATCAACTTAGTCAGTGAAAACCTGGCCAAGTTTCATTACACGAAAAACTAACGCAAAAAATAAAGTTCATTGATAACCATACAACAATGTAAACTAAACCTGTAGATTCTTATTTCATTAGATTTTATCTTCAACATTTGACAGAATGAAAAAAAAAATATATTCCTGTGTTGTTTTTTTGTTTTTTTTATATTTTAATGTTATCTGTGTCAAATTCAGGGCTTCCGTTGCGTGATAAAAAAAAAATAAGTTGATGAACTGGAGAAATGAATGACTCTAATCATTTCAATGTATATTAGTTTTAAAAAAAAAAAAGGTTTGATCAAGGCCGGTTTTATTATTTAGAAGAAATTAAAATCTTTGAGGTGGAAACGTGTGAACGATTAACGTCAAATTGTGTGTTTTCGTTATCCTGTTCTTGACGGGTCTAATTGCTAGTCTGGTTTCTGAGCAAAACTGTAACATAGGATGAATCCTAAAACTTATACTGTGTTATCTCTAATATAGGCGTTTCAAGGTAATATAATACAAATTAAAAAAAAAAAAAACTTTAAAAAATCTTTTTAAAGAAAGGCTTATCGAAAGGGAAGAACTCATTTACAACTATATCTCTCAATCATGTAGAAGTTATTTACCTCTTCGATATCAAACAAAATTAATAATTTATTAATCCAATAATTAATCGACTTATTGGTTAATTTTTTTTAATTTATTCATGTTTTGTTAGTTACAATAAATGATTGTTTAAGGTTTCAACTTGATCTGAGAATAGGTGTGGGAGAAATCCTTTGAACAATTATATAAGGGGACCAAACACTACATGTTTAGCCTTATATGGGGATATTGAAGGATTAATTTCCCTTGTCGGCATCAAACAAAATAATTAATTACTATAATAATTAATTACTAGTAGTTAATTTACTAGTTGTTGCTTTTTTATTGACTCGTGTCTTGTCTATGTCAATGAATATTTTTTGCTAAGTTTTTACTTGATCCTAGAATGGGTTTGGGAGAAATAATGTGTACAAACCTTTTATCAAACAGACAGACAGACAGAGGGAATGATAAAATGATTTAAAATTATTGTCCTATATTTAACGATATAGTTTTCTTGCTTTGTTTTTGTTGTTTTGATTTACTGTCTTTTTTTTTAAACTCTGTTTTGTTTCGATACTTTTCGGTTATTTTTGCAGCAGAATGTTTTTAAATTCGTTTTACTTCACTGCAAAGTGGTGTCTGAAACTTCGAAATATAGAACTGCAGTCATTATTGGCGACTAGTGACATCAAGTAGTGAATAAGGAATGACTCGTTTGTTGGTCAACAGCTCGTACAAGAATAATAGTAATAAAAATAATAATCTTAACTGTCCGTATGAATCAGTTGAAACATTCAAGTGCACATTTTAGGTTTGACTTCTTCAAAACCAATTTACGCAACACAACAGACTTTGTTAATCGTCGTTATCTTCTTGCGTTTAGAATTCTGTTTGATGAAATAAATCAACTCCCGACGACGGGGGCCTTGGGGACATGTGGACGTTATTGTTTCGTTTTGTAATTTAATATTTACCTTAACGAAAAAGGTTCGTCTACTTGTCGAAACAGCTAATCAGTGTTCAGTCTCTCCTGGGGCAAAAATCGACATACAACCAATTTAATTTGACGCCATTAAAAACAACAACAAAAACTTAAGATAAGAAATGAAATGATGTGCTGCTTTTTTTTTTCTTTGTCCAATCCTAGCAGACATACAAAATGGCTACCACTGAACTATTTCTCTAAACGCAGCTAATGTAGGTCAGATCGGACACGACGATCATCTAACAGAGTTATAGATTAGTATGACCTTGACCTTGTTTGAAATACTATTTCGGTGCCATAAGTGTCTGCCGATATTAACATAGATTGCATTTCAAAATGTAATGAACAGGTTTGGTGTGGATGTTTTCTGGTGTTCCTTTCAGTTAGCTCTGTTCTCGACCACTTATAGCGAGTGGTGCTGAGAGCGAGGACGGTGCGCTGTGTACACGGCACGGCCCGGTTTTCCCATTCAGTCAACCAATATGGCCGCCTACCGTTGGGTGCCCTCAGACATGACAGGGGTGAAGAGCCCCATGTCCAGGCCTGGTGGTTGGATAAAAGCCTTTCTAACCATCAACGGGATAATGGCGCCTCCGGCGCCGATTCCCTACTGGACTTCGTCGAAGGTGTTCCTTTCAGAACTGAAGATCCAAACCAAAACCTGCCGCGTGCGCTTGACCCGTTTATCGTCCCAACCAACAGCGCTCTCTATTTCTATCCCGACTTTCCTGAGATTCGAACCAGAACGCTCCCCCGCCTTATTTTTACATTTATAGGAACGACCATGTGTAGATTAGTCATCTCTATTCTGTATTTTATTACTCCGAGTTATGCGACTCATTTTGAATCACGTTGGAGAGTAAAAACAGCTACATACAAAAGTTGTTGTTTTTTTATCTTCCTGTACGAAGCTAACGAACTCACGATTATTTCAGAGAGCGATTTCTTCCCTCTTTATTAACTAATGAATTAGGGGCCTATCGACTATTTATAAGATCGATTACTTCGCTCTCAATAACTAACGAATGATAGATTGAAAAAAAAAGGAAAAATTATACCTAGTCCCGATTCCCCAATTCTTCCGCCCCCCCCCCCCCGAAAAAAAATTCTGTATAAATCGTCTCTTGTTATATGATATAGATCCAGTCCTGGAAACATTGAAATAGAGTGGTCTAGACTAGAATACTGGATCTAGTAAGAGATATAGGCCCTACATACTAGTGATATTATGTATTAAAACATTGTATACGTATTATATACATCGAAGAAATTTAAGGTTCCACGAACGCTACCATCAAAGATGCCCTTCGCACCATAATGGGCATACGCTGGCAAGACTACATTATTAATCACTATAGTCTGTTGTGGGCAGTATAGAAGCACTAATTACCATTCGACAGCTGCGCTGGGTTGGACACCTGTCCCGCATGGGAGACGACCTCATACCAAAGGCGATCTTCTTTGGCGAGCTTAAGGGAGGACGGCGTTACATAGGTGCCCCCTGTAAGCGCTATAAAGATCAACCTAAGCGCCATTTTCGCCCTCACTGGCAAAGAGGAAAGTACCTGGCAGCAGATGTCGCAAATAATTTTAGCCGTCCAGATAATGATTCCTACATATAATGGTACGCAAAATGTTACTGAACGTCCATTGATGTGATCAGCGCGGTGGTAAAGTGGTAAAGCCATTGGCTTACGAGCCGAAGGTTCCGGGCTCAAATCCTGATGAAGACTAAGGTTTCAGGATCCTTTTTCCTTCAGCATCTCTAATGGGTACCTAACATTACTTGGGGAAAAGTAAAGGCGGTTGGTCGTTGTGCTGGCCACATGACACTCTCGTTAACCGTGGGTCACAGAAATAGATGACTTTTACATCTTCTGCCCCATGGATCACAAGGTCTGAAAGGAGAACTTTACTTTTTTACTTATGTGTAAGTTGTGAGTTTTGGCTAAAAGCAATTAACTACACAATATCAAGTGACTTGGCTAAATTTAAGTCATTGGTTAACAAGCATGACTAGATGCCTGACGCATATGACGTAATCATCTTTTTTTTTTTTGAAGTAACGTCTGTATAATATAAGATTAGATAAGATTACGAGATGATTAAAAAGTGAACCATTAAATTCAGAACCAGAAATTCACATGGTTTTACTCATTTCGTGAAGTAAATTATTTTAAAATAGCTAATTGAGTGCTCCTTCTTCCCCAACGTCATTAGAGAATAGAATGGGTTGCCTGAATCAGCCAGGAAAACCAACTACTTAGCAGAGTTTAATTCATTGATAAACATGCATGGCTGCCTGGTTGTGCGGTTTTGCGCGCTGGACTGTCGTTTGGATTTATTGATGGTCCCGGGTTCAAACCTTGCCCGCTTCCATCCCCCGTCGTCCTGCGGGAGGTTTGGACTAGGAAGTAAACTATCTTCAACTCTGAAGGAACATCCGAAACATGTAAAACATGCATGACTAGATTGACACATGAAATGCGTAGGACGTATTTATCTTCTTTTCTGGAGTAACGTCTGTTAACATATAAGATAAGAAGATAAGAACAGTGTTGGATCCAACGATTCCAATTAAAACCTTTCTAAAAATTGTTTGATCTCCTTTAGGGCCCTTGTACGTTATTGTAGAGTACTGTCAGCTGGGCTCCCTCAGAAGCTTCCTGCGTGGCGCCAAGCTGAAGAGTAAAGCCCGAAGCTGGGAGGACAAACAGAGAATTGGGGGCACTGATGGCAGCTCTCAGGTCACTTCCACTACTCGGACCTTGACCTTTAGAGATTTACTTTCCTTCGCCTGGCAGATCGCTAAAGGGATGGACTATTTGGCGAGTCTGAAGGTAATGTTGTTCTTTTACAAAGTTTATTCTAACTCACTTCGTCTGTTTGTCTGTCTGTCTGGGAGAATTCTTTTACACACTTTTTTCTGTCACTTCACAATGATGGACCTCATTCACCAACAGTAAACAAACAACATTTAGCCACGTGGTGCTCTATCTCTTCTATATAATTTACGATCTCATGTTTAATTCATGATGGTTGTCACGTGACAGTTTTTTCCGTTGTTTTATCAATAAGATCACGTGACTAAATGTTGTTTGTTTACGATTGGTGAATGAGGTCCATTCTGGATCAAGTTGAAAGTTTGCACATTTATTCATTGTCGAGACACAAAGTGGCATCACCGTATCCTGGCATTCCACCAGAAAGATTATTTCCCTTGCTTAGTACTGGTTACAGGATGGACCGACCAGACGACAACCCTGAAGAATTGAAAGAAATTCACATTGATTTGTTCACATTCGAGATGAATCTTTGATTGAAGCATAACATTAAACACTGGAAGATAATTTTAAAAAAAAAGATCAATTAATCAATTAGTGGTAAATAATTAATTTTTGTTTTATATACAAAAAATGGAGATAAACCTTGAGAGATATGGCAGCTATTGTGCGGTGCTTTTTCTTATATAGGCCCTTTTTATATACTTCGATTGTTTTGTTTGTTTATTTGTTGTTGTTTTTCTTTAAGCGGAAAAGGGGGGGGGGTCAGAGAAATCCTTTATTAGAGGCAAACGAAACTATTCCTTCAGATGATTGTGTTGATTAATCTATTTTTTAAAAAGTAGTGATAAGAGACTTTTATTGAATATTTTACAAAGGCAATCACATTTTTTTTTTAGAAATCTAAATAGTCAACACAAATGGAATATAGAACTGGGGTAAATATCTGAGCCAACCAGGACCTCAGTTATTTGAAGAATATAAATTTCAGAGTGTTTTGAGATAGAAATTATTGCAATATTATTTCAGTCTTGGCGTGTACAAAAAAATGATCAACATATTTTAATGTGTGTTTTAATCAGTGAGACGTGAAAAAAAAAAGTGGAAGGTCACGGCCGCTGGCATCGATATCTTCAGGGTCCATCATGGAGTGTTGCAGGTGGATACAGAAGTTTGGCGCTGCCATGATTGCGTCATCAAAATGGGATATTGAGAAATTTTGAGACCAGAAACTGTCATAACTATCTTGACTCATATCGATGTTTACGAAAAAAAAAAGATTTAGGAGGGAAGTTAGCTGTGTCGTCAGCGCACTGCTATTTTTTTCAATGGATACCATAAGATTTTGATTAGTCAGTTTAACTAGGGTTAAGTTCTCTGTTAGCTGGGCTGAGACTATTTTTTTAAAATCTGCTCATGTCCGTCCCTTTGTGGTGCTGATTATCCTTCAAAGTTAGAAAGTCATCAACATTTACCATTGCATGTCAGTCCGCGGTAATCGACTAGACCGTAACCCGTTTGATCGTCAAAGAGCTGAGCCGAAGGCTCTTCTAGCTCCAGGTTTGAAAAAAAAAAACCTGTTAATAATAACAGCTAAAAAAACAACTGTTTGAACAACCGTTCCTTCTGGAAGAGATCCAAGTCAATGCCTTTACAAAGCATTGCTATTTCCGATATATCTGGCACTAGAATGCATGGCCGAAAGCCGAGTACACCGGGAACTTCCGCCATTTTCCTCCGCTCCGTGCAATGGGCAAGCTCTCGCCTTCCTTTGGACACTCCCACAGGAGTTTTGTTTTGCTATTCATTTAGCCTACCACTTCCTCTAATGGTCGTTTCCTCCCGAGTGCAACTTTGGGGCAGAACAGCGTACCCGGGAGACCGTAACCCTCGTGATTGAGTCAATCTTTAGTAGACCGTGACTTATTTGGTTGAGTCGGTCTTGAGTAAACGGCTGAACATAAAACAATATAAGTCAAAGTTAATTAGGTTGGGAGCAATATACATTTCAATGAACAAATCACCCCCCCCCCCTATAAAAACAAACAAACAACGTCGAGTATAATGGAACTGAGCCTCTGCGGTCTCGTTCTGCACTGTGGACAAAAGTTTCCAAGGGCCGGGTAGCACTGGCCGGATTTGGCCCGCGGATCGTAGGCTGTGCATCGCTGGTATAAGTCTTAGTTTTGTCCTTATTTCAGGGACACTATTTCGATTTTTTAAGTTGGTTAAATAAGAGGCGAATGTTGACGGGCAGGATGCGCTCATAGTATGTTCCATTCTTATCTTCTCTCTTTCTTTTCTTCGGGTACAAATCCTAATTTGTGTCCAGAATAAATGCATATTCTACACACTTCCAATTAGTCTTCTTGGCTGTCGTCTATCTATCTAAAAGACAAGCATTATCAAAGGTTTCCGTTAAACTACAAGTTGTAATCAGCCAAGTTCAAACACACCTCCTTATGGTTTGAACCTATAAGCATAGCACTTCTTCAAGGGTATTTTAAGTTGTTATCAGCCAAGTTCAAACACAGCTCCTTATGGTTTGAACCTATAAGCATAGCGCTCCTTCAAGGGTAGTTTACACTAAGACGAAATTATTATTTTTGCGATGTTTTGTGTTTGTGTGTCTCAATGTATCACTGATTGTGTTTCTACGTCAACAGATTGTCCACCGTGACTTAGCGGCCAGAAATGTTTTGGTCACTGAAGGGTTAAAGATGAAAATTTCAGATTTTGGACTTAGTCGAGATGTTTACGAAGCAGACGCCTACCTGAAAATGAGCAAGGTGAGGGTCATATTAGGTTTAAGTTCACTTTAGTATAAGCTTATTAAAGACTTAAATACTGGAAGATATCTTACTTTTGACTTTGACAATGTACTTTTTTCTGTAACTCAGTGGTTCCGAGACTTTTTCCTTCACGGAACACTTTGCACATTATTTTGCACAGTATTTACTGGAACATTTAGCTTATTTTTAGAGAGGTTAATTCACGTGGTGGCCTAGTAGTTAATTATCACAGAAGTTCGTGGAATACCTATTCAGACCTTGAAGAACACTAGGTTTCCTCTGAGCACAGTTCGGGAAACACTGCTTTAACTGATAGACCTAAAACTATCATGACCCAGAAACAGAATTATTTTATTTTCATGGGCTATAATTAATTCAAGGACAGCGAAAATGGCGGTAAAATATAACAATGCATGTGCTATGATGTAATAATCTATACCACCTTTCTGACCAAACTGCTAGTGCATTAAAACCTAATTAGTTGGACAGAAAAAAAAATCGCAAATCGTCAGTAAAAATCCTTAAGATGTAAAGGTCATCTGTTTCTGTGGGCCACGGTTCAACGAGGGTGGCATGCCCTATAGATCGCAAGGTCTGAAAGTGGAACTTTAATTTGACTTTGTTTACGTACGACAAAGAAGTTCTTCGTCTTACACTGACATTGGAATTTTCATACATGGCGGGGGGGGGGGGGGGGGAAACTATAAATAGAAATCTTTTCGGTGTATCCGATGTACACAATGAAAGGACATGCTGATACGCTAGGTTTCTTAAAGGTCTATGATAGTGATACTGTGCACTGTTTAGCTCTGCAGAGTTAAATGTTCTAGGTTTCTTAAAGGTCTATGATAGTGATACTGTGCACTGTTTGGCTCTGCAGAGTTAAATGTTCTAAGTTTCTTAAAGGTCTATGATATTGATAATGTGCACTGTTTAGCTCTGCAGAGTTAAATGTTCTAGGTTCCTTAAAGGTCTATGATATTGATACTGTGCACTGTTTAGCTCTGCAGAGTTAAATGTTCTAGGTTCCTTAAAGGTCTATGATAGTGATACTGTGCACTGTTTAGCTCTGCAGAGTTAAATGTTCTAAGTTTCTTAAAGGTCTATGATAGTGATAATGTGCACTGTTTAGCTCTGCAGAGTTAAATGTTCTTAGTTTCTTAAAGGTCTATGATAGTGATACTGTGCACTGTTTAGCTCTGCAGAGTTAAATGTTCTAAGTTTCTTAAAGGTCTATGATAGTGATACTGTGCACTGTTTAGCTCTGCAGAGTTAAATGTTCTAGGTTCCTTAAAGGTCTATGATAGTGATAATGTGCACTGTTTAGCTCTGCAGAGTTAAATGTTCTAGGTTCCTTAAAGGTCTATGATAGTGATACTGTGCACTGTTTAGCTCTGCAGAGTTAAATGTTCTAAGTTTCTTAAAGGTCTATGATAGTGATAATGTGCACTGTTTAGCTCTGCAGAGTTAAATGTTCTAGGTTACTTAAAGGTCTATGATATTGATAATGTGCACTGTTTAGCTCTGCAGAGTTAAATGTTCTAGGTTCCTTAAAGGTCTATGATATTGATACTGTGCACTGTTTAGCTCTGCAGAGTTAAATGGCCTAGGATCTTCCGTTTGTAGCACAAAATCATTTCCCTATGTGCAAACCAGTGAACTTTCAGTCAATTACTTAAAACTTATTTAAAAACAAATGGGCAACTAACTTGTGGTTGTAAAGAGAATTGGATACGAAGATGGTCTGCCACGCATTGAAATAGAGTTTTAAAATTACAGCTCAATTTTTTTTTTATTCATTTGGCAACAGTGAGGTTTTGCTTCTGTCACCGTACATTGTTTTGTTCATCGTGACATTTTCCCAAAACACTTTTGTAACTAATATATGGTGCGTGATACGTTTAAAAACAGACAACACATGTTCTGTGCTAACTTAATTTCATTTGCAAATAGTTCCAACTTTAAAAGTTTATATTCATTTAGAATCAGTTGTTGCAATTGTGAAAAAACATTTTGAAAATTGTGTTGGAAAGGCCAACACCCGGACACTAAAAAAAAAAAGAGTACATAAATATCAATTGCAGTTTATCATTTATTTCCAGGGCCGTATGCCAGTTAAATGGATGGCCCCTGAGTCTCTGTATGCACAGATCTACACCATGAAAAGTGATGTGTAAGTTGTTGTTGTTGTTTACCGGAAATTTGTTTTGCACATTCATTATTGGGTTAAATTTTTTTTTTTTGGTAAATAAATATACCAGACTCAAGCACCTTGATTTAAAAAAAAATACACACTAAATGTAATAATTTGATAAAATAAATAACTAATACACAATCTTTATAAATGAGTAAAAAAGTTCCATATAAGTAGGCTATGTGAAATGATACTTCTGTATCAGGGTTAAATCAAGTTGCAGTTATTGCCAACATTATTCATTTTAAAATATATATCATTAAGTTCCAGTCAGTGCAGGAGTTACCTATACACAACACAAGCTATAGCTGGGGCACTCGCTTCCTTGGGGCTCCAAAAAATGGTTAAAGGGATTTTTTTTCATCATTTTGAAGGGAGAGCAAATTGGGGAAAATACTTTACAAGGGGCCCTATTTCAAGTTGAAGTCCAGACCTGGTTTGTTGTAGCTAAGTGTTCACAAATCAATACACATGATTTATTTTGATTCTTCTGTCTTTCTTAATGCCGCTAAGATGGTCCTATGGAATTGTCTTGTGGGAAATTGTTACACTAGGTAAGATTATATTGTTTCCTTGAAATGGAAAGATGTAGGTGTGAGAATATTTGCTGTTCTTTGATTAACTGTTTCTTGATTTACTGTTTCTTGATTTACTGTCTCATCCAAGTTGATAAAACAGATTGACAATGTTAGAAACATCAGATTTACATTGTTGAAACAAATAGATCTACAATGTTAGAAACATCAGATTTACATTGTTGAAACAAATAGATCTACAATGTTAGAAACATCAGATTTACATTGTTGAAACAAATAGATCTATAATGTTAGAAACATCAGATTTACATTGTTGAAACAAATAGATCTACAATGTTAGAAACATCAGATTTACATTGTTGAAACAAATAGATCTATAATGTTAGAAACATCAGATTTACATTGTTGAAACAAATAGATCTACAATGTTAGAAACATCAGATTTACATTGTTGAAACAAATATATCTACAATGTTTGAAACAAATGGATTTGATTACATTATAAACACTTTATTAAATATCTTATACCAATGCGACTGTAGTATCCTTCAGACTCATAAGTTATGGTCTGATTGTATTATTTCATTCATCTATATTTAGGTTATTCTTTTATTATTATTGTTGTCATTATTACTGCAAATAATAAAAAATATATAATATATATACTGGTATTTTAGGAACTCAATTTTTTTTAGAAACTTTTAAAATTTAATTCACACCAAACAAAATGTGTAAAATGTTTTTTGTTTTTTTTTATTAAATTCATTGTTTGTTTTGTTCTTAAACAAAGGGGCATCACCATATCCTGGCATTCCACCAGAAAGATTATTTCCCTTGCTTAGTACTGGTTACAGGATGGACAGACCAGACGACTGCCCAGAAGAATTGTAAGATGCTCACATTGATTTGTTCACATTTGTTTGTTTATCTCATTGAAGTTTTCTGTTCAAAAAGATGAACATTTGATTGAAGCATAACATGAAGGGAATCAGTGGAACTCTTTTGTTTAGGCATTCAACAATTGTTATTAAAATTTACCACTAATTGTTTTGCTTTACTTAAATTTGAAATTTCCCCCTAAATAGTCTTATTATTGTTATTCTTATTACTCTTACATACTTCGAGTTCTATTTCTTTACTAGTATCACTATTACTATTTTTATACAGATCATTATTGTTAAAAGTGGCATTAAAATAATTAGTATTATTATTATTATCATTATAGTTATGATCAGCATTATGACAATTATTACTAACATAAATTAAAATTAAATTATACCTTTTATATAGCGCTACTTTCATGCTAATAGCATGCTCAAAGCGCTACGGTCCAATCAAATGTGTGGACCATGGGGGGAGGGAGTGAGAGAAGGTTTTTCCTTGCCACCTTTAGGCGCTAAGTATAATATAATTATTAAATATTATTATAGCAATTATAATCATCATTATTACACTTATTATTACCATTATCATGACTATGATTTTAAATAGTTTACATCTGCATGTAATGGTCCATTGCCACACAATTTGAATAAAACATAGAAGATAAGAAGAAGAACACCTTTAAATCCATGTAGGTAGCTGATACAAGCACATTTGTTTTTTATCTTTTCAAATACAAAGGTATGCAATAATGCAGAAATGCTGGAAAGGGGAACCAGAAAACAGACCAAACTTCTCTACATTGAGAGACATACTGGATCATCTACTGCAACAGAAAACAGTAAGTATGCAAACAGGTCATACCACAGTCACTTAATAGTTAGTAAGAAGTGACTAGAATATACCTACTATTATAGGCCTACTATAAAGTAAAAGCAAACTACCCATTTTAGACCTTGTGATCTTTGGGGCAGATGATGTAAAGGTCATCTGTTTCTGTGGTCCACAGTTAACAAGGCTGTCATGTGGCCAGAATAACAACCATCCGACTTAACTTTTCCACAAATAATGTCAGGTATCCATTAGAACTGGGTAGATTCAGGGGCGCCCTAAAGATCCCAAAATTAAAAATTCCGGTCTTCACCAAGATTTATACCTGGGACCCACCAGTTGGGAAGCCAAGTGCTTTACCACTCAGTCACTGCATCACCACTATTATACCCTGACTGTATAGAAAAGACTTAATGACAATCTTCTTAAGCATTTTACCTTAAATTCTTTAATACTTTATCATTATAGTTTAAGGGCATGGCTTTTAAAGTGAAGTTCCCCTTTCAAACCCTGGGATCTAAAGTCAGGTACCAATTAGAGTTGGGTGGACTTAGGTGTGCACTATAAAATCCGAAATTAAAATTCACAGTCTACACCATGAGTCAAACCCAGGACACCAGGTTTGGAAGCCAAATGCTTAACCACCCAGCCCCTAAAGGGCATGGCTCTTGTTTGCACTAAATGTCTTTCTGGTCTGGTTAGTTAGAGTTGCTCTTAGGATGTTGCTCTTATATTAAAATAAATATGTATATATTTTCTAAATTGTACATTTGCAGGACTATTTGGAGTTGTCCAATGAAAAATATTTTATATCTAGTTTGGGTAAGTTTTAATTCTCAAAAAATATGTCATTTTTTTGTATTGTTAAAAAAATCAAGATCTCACACATGATTTATGAACTATAATATAACTTTTAACTCTTTACTCTTAACTCTTTAACTTGTAGGCTACTACTCTACAAACACTGACTGAGAAATTAATATTTATAGTCCTGTGTCAACAACTAACAATCAAAATGACAAATTCTCTATTTTAACTTTCACAATACATTTTCACAACTTTAAAAATGTGAAGATTGAGGCTACTTTATAAGCTAATAGATCTCTCTAATATTATAGTGAAGATTGAGGCTACTTTATAAGCTAATAGATCTCTCTAATATTATAGTGAAGATTGAGGCTACTTTATAAACTAATAGATCTCTCTAATATTATAGTGAAGATTAAGGCTACTTTAAAAACTAATAGATCTCTCTAATATTATAGTGAAGATTGAGGCTACTTTATAAGCTAATATAGATCTCTCTAATATTATAGTGAAGATTGAGGCTACTTTATAAACTAATAGATCTCTCTAATATTATAGTGAAGATTAAGGCTAATTTATAAGCTAATAGATCTCTCTAATATTATAGTGAAGATTGAGGCTACTTTATAAGCTAATATAGATCTCTCTAATATTATAGTGAAGATTGAGGCTACTTTATAAGCTAATAGATCTCTCTAATATTATAGTGAAGACTGAGGCTACTTTTTAAGCTAATAGATCTCTCTAATATTATAGTGAAGATTGAGGCTACTTTATAAGCTAATAGCTCTCTCTAATATTATATTTAAGTCTGTATTCAATTTGTTTTAAACTGGCATTATAAGTGATAACATAAATACAATAATATTATTTCTATTATTAACTTTTTGCTTTGTACAGAAAATGACAATAGGAAACCCCATTTAAATCCCACTTATGGAAATGTTTGCTCCATCAACAAATGTCAGCCTGATGCCTATGTTACATCACAATGGCCAGTGGAAGAATTTGGGGAGAACCAGTGTCCTGAAATGTCCAAGCTGCTGATTCCATGTGAAAATGACCTTGAAGTGACCAGTCAAAGTAAGCGACATAGCTACTGTAATGACGGAACCAAAGTTTGTGATCGCCTTCTGGTCCACGAGAACCTAACTTATGTCTAGTACTAAGTTGTGGTCATGCTGTGTTTTCTTCATCTTTGGACCATTACCAGTCTATAAACTCTAGTGGACCAGCTTGGCATTTTATGTTTTCCTACGGGTGTTGAGTTGGGTGGAGTTTCTTAAAGGAGATGCTGATCTTAAAGGGTAATAATTGTATCTTGAGTCTCTAGTGATGAATGAGCTAGTTACTAATCTATGTCCTATTTCTGACTTTATCTCCACCCTTCTTACAAACCAGAGCAGCAACATGTGGTAGGGTTCAATGATTAGTTGTTTTTTGTTTTTTTTAAGTAACAATGTCAAAAAAATGTATAATATATTTTAAAGCCTAATTGGCAAATCAGATTTTAACGTTTCTAAGTTTCAAACAGTCTCTCAATTTTTTTAAACATTTTTTTTTATTTTTACAACTGCCTTCATTAAATCTGTGAGATTTGGCAATTTTATGTTTACAAATTAATTCATTTCTAGATTAGGTTAAAATTTGGCATGTTTTATTTAAAAGAAAATGTTTTCCGTTGGAAATTTGGAAACAGAAACATTTGGCTGTTTAAATAGGCTCCTTTGGTATACAATTATTAGATCCATAAATTTGTGTTTCCTTAGAAAGTTCAATTAAAGTGGATTTTAAACATGTATTTACAAGGGGCAGGACTTTCTTGGCTTTTCTTACGCATCCGCGCATTCACAAAATGAGGTTGTGAGGCTTGAGAGTGGTGCTCTCCTGTAAATAAGATACATATGGCATATTTACTATATAAATTCTTAGATTGTGTTGATTCTACTTGTATATAAACATGAATGTTTGAATTTTACATCATTTATATCATTTTAGGCTAAATGTACAATTTATGTTGCATAATATTTCACACATTTTTGTCAATGTTTTAAATAATATTTTTTTTTCTTATTTAAAATGCACCTTCATTAAGTAGTTGTATGAATCTGAGCTAATTATATTCTCCAAATCTCAAGTCTTGTTATTATGAGACATTATTTTGTTCCCTATATAACAATTTCATTTTTTTTAAATGCCAAATTGTGATATGGTAAAAAAAAAAAAAGCTATACAAATTTTTATCACTTTCTCAAAATAATTGAGAATAAGTTTAAAACTTTAAATGCATGGGGCTCTTTGTATTTAAAAATCTATATTTGTCTTGCTTTTAAATGGCGAAATAGTTTTTGAGCACCTGTTTTATGTTTGGATTGGTGCGATTGAAAAGAAATACATTGTAATGTATTTATTTCGCTGTATATATGTCTAGTATATCAGGAGACTAGTCTAAACAAACAAACTCAAATGATAAATACAAAAATATTATTGCCGATTTATGGACACTTCAAAGTGTAAATTGAAAAACAGTAAATAATAAGTGCTGATTAAAAAAATTCCCAACACTATAATGTTGTGAAAAACACAAATTAATTGATAATCAAAAGATGGACATTATAGATATCTTTGTACTACAACTTTAGAACATTTTAGGATTTAAAAAAAGAAGTCAGTGATTTGCAATTACAATGGAAATATTGCCTTCTGTTCAAATTGGAAACTATTGCAAATAAGGAGGCAGACATCTAGGCCCAAACATAACATGAACAAGGAGGCAGACATTGAGTCCCAAACATAACATGAACAATGAGGCAGACATTTAGGCCCAAACATAACATGAACAATGAGGCAGACATTTAGGCCCAAACATAACATATAAACAGACAACTAGGCCCAAATATAACATGAAAAGAAGGCAGACATTTAGGCCCAAACATAACATGAACAAGGAGGCAGACATCGAGGCCCAAACATAACATGGAGACAGACATCAAGGCCCAAACATAACATGAACAAGGAGGCAGACATCGAGGCCCAAACATAACATGAACAATGAGGCAGACATCGAGGCCCAAACATAACATGAACAAGGAGGCAGACATTGAGTCCCAAACATAACATGGAGACAGACATCGAGGCCCAAACATAACATGGAAACAGACATTGAGTCCCAAACATAACATGGAGACAGACATCGAGGCCCAAACATAACATGGAGACAGACATTGAGTCCCAAACATAACATGGAGACAGACATCGAGGCCCAAACATAACATGGAGACAGACATTGAGTCCCAAACATAACATGGAGACAGACATCAAGGCCCAAACATAACATGGAGGCAGACATCAAGGCCCAAACATAACATCAACAAGGAGGCAGACATCGAGGCCCAAACATAACATGAACAAGGAGGCAGACATCGAGGCCCAAACATAACATGAACAATGAGGCAGACATCGAGGCCCAAACATAACATGAACAAGGAGACAGACATTGAGTCCCAAACATAACATGGAGACAGACATCAAGGCCCAAACATAACATAGAGACAGACATCAAGGCCCAAACATAACATCAACAAGGAGGCAGACATCGAGGCCCAAACATAACATGAACAATGAGGCAGACATCGAGGCCCAAACATAACATGAACAAGGAGGCAGACATCGATGCCCAAACATAACATGAACAAGGAGGCAGACATCGAGGCCCAAACATAACATGGAGACAGACATCAAGGCCTAAACATAACATCAACAAGGAGGCAGACATCGAGGCCCAAACATAACATGAACAAGGAGGCAGACATCGAGGCCCAAACATAACATGAACAAGGAGGCAGACATCGAGGCCCAAACATAACATGGAGGCAGACATCTAGGCCCAAACATAACATCAATAAGGAGACAGACATATTGGCCAAAACATAACATGAACAAGGAGGCAGACATCGAGGCCCAAACATAACATGAACAATGAGGCAGACATCGAGGCCCAAAAATAGCATGGAGACAGACATAGAGTCCCAAACATAACATCAATAAGGAGACAGACATAGTGGCCAAAATATAACATGAACAAGGAGACAGACATAGTGGCCAAAATAACATGAAAAAGAAGGCAGACATTTAGGCCCAAACATAACATGAACATCTAGGCTCAAACATATATAACATCAACGCAGTCAAAAACATTTTTACTTGAAAGCAACTAGTCTCAACTCTTCGTTTTGTTTGATTGCTGTGTATCTAATGAGTGCCTTCAACATATTCCTTTGTTTCATATTTCTTCCTCGCTGACTCGTATACCTCAGTGTCTGGTTCATACTGGTTGAAACTGGTATTAAATCATCATCATTATGTCCGTCATTTTGTTTCACTTATCGACACTTGATTTATTCTTGTATATATGATAGATCTACTACCACATTCACTGACTTGTTCTCTTACTGTTATCGTTCACTGTCTGTATGATTTCATTTTGTTATTTATTTTTAAACTTGACGATTAAATATTTACTTTTTTTTTGTATTAAACAGTGCTCTTACAAAACAAAAAAATAATTTTGTCTCAGTATTTACTATCTTAAGGATTTACACAAAAATATTTTTTGCATTAATTGTTAAAGTTCATTAGTCAATCAGATCGCACAGAAAAGATTGTAGGTATATTTATTTATATTTATAGTATCTGAGAAATAACGTGTACAAATTTTTTTACCGGACAGACTTGATATAAGCTTTGTAAAAATAGAGTAGTTGGCAATACAATGTCAACATTGATTCATAAATCATTCTACGAATAAAAGCCTTTCCGGTGGCATCTTACGTCTCAAGACATATTTCTTTTTGCAACTCCTCGTGTGGCTAAAGAGGCCAATACAAAAGCGGTCACAGGTGGGCATCTGTAATCCCCAAGAGCTGCTGCTGCTATTTCAACTTTCTTTCTACTTCTGGTGTGTAGGCCTATGTCATCAGACGTTACTTCAAAAAAAAGAACATGATTACGTCCTACGCATCATGCATTTAGTCATGCATATTAACCAATGACCTAAATTCTGTCAAGTCACTGGTTTTCCTGGCTTGTTCAGGCTTACTCTCCATGTGGATCTATCCACGAATAAAATACAGAAACATGTAGATTATGTCCCATTTGAACTACAAATAGAAATGTCCTAACTTCCAGCCGCAACAAGATAATTATTGCTGACAAATCAGGACATCTCATGGCAATAAAATAGTTCCTTTTGCTGCTAAATATAAACTGAGCTTTCTAAAGTGCACGATTGAACCAGCTTCAGCACTACAGACTAACATTCTCAAATGCCAACTTGATATTGTAGTCTTACCGTATTTCTCAATTGCACTCAATCTTAACTCTGTGAATGTGAGGATAAAAATTACCCGTGATTTAACAAGTCATGTGATCTAATACCTATTACACCTGAGTCTCCAATTCCACTCGATAAGTATTTGGCAAGTCTAGACGCGATTCTGGTGTGCTTACTGATCTCTTTGGTTCCCTGTGAGTGCAGGAATCGATTACAAGGTAACCACACTTGGTCATCAGAGCATCAATAGTGTTGAAACCTTTTCGTACGTTGGTGAACTTATGACTTCTTATGTCCACCAATGAGCCCTGCTCTCCATTAATTCATCTCTTCTTTTTCTGCTAAACCTTTCTCTCCAAAACGTATGGACCTGGTAGACTTTCAGATCAATGGAGTCTGAAGCTCGCTCCTCTTTGAGCCTCGAGAGATTTTCACGTTTAAAAAAAAAGAACATTAAGACTAATTAAGTCTTCGACCCAGTGAGATCTTTTTTGTTTTATTTCATGGCTGTCTCATGTCTTGGCGTTGGATGGTTGCCTGGTCTTGCGGTTTGCGCGCTGGACTGTCGTTTGGATTTATCGATGGTCCCGGGTTCAAACCCTGCCCGCTGCCATCTCCCGTCGTCCTGTGGGAGGTTTGGACTAGGAAGTAAACTATCTTCAACTCTGAAGGAACATTACAAACAAACATTAGGCGTTCTCGGCGCTAGTTAAGTCTAAGTTATGTTAAATAACGGCGCTATTTGTAACATGTAATTATTATTATTATTGCTATTATTATTATTCAACTTTTAGATCTGTGTCTACTGGATGGTAGCCCGGTCGTGTGGTATGCGCTCTGGACTATCGTCTCCATGGTCTTGGATTCGATCCGTGCCTGGTGCCATCCACCGTAGTCCTTCGGGATCTAATAATGTTCAAATCTGAAGGAACCTCCGAAACATGTAAAAAAAAAAAAATAAAACAAACATATAACTTTACTAAACTAGCTGTAAACGAAGCCAAGGATTGCTAATAAAAAAAAAAAAGCTTGTCACAAGACTTAAAAAGTTTTGTTGCTATTTTTAGCCATACGAAACATGTCATGTAGTGTAGTTCTATATTTAGAACTCATTTTGTAATAGACAATGACGTTTATGCTGGCGTTGATAGAATTAAATACAAAGCAAAATGACCAGACGGCGTTGTACATATTTGCTTGTTTAGAAGATATTCTGAATTCGGAATTGAATATTTCTACGAAGGTAATCGTGACACCCGGGGCGTAGCAGACGATAAGAATCGCAGCCACCATAATAATCATCCCCATTGTCTTCTTCTCACGGCTGGACCGAGCCTCGTTCTGGTCTCTGTCGGAAGTGACGCGTTTTCTCCATTCAGACTTCCGCTTCAGGCTGACCACCAAGGCGACGGTAAAGATGACAACGCAGCAGAAGGCTATGACAGAGAGGTATAAGTGAGCAGTGTTCATGATGAGGTCAGCAAGAGCTTCGTTGCTGCGAGAGGACTCCCCCAGCATCGTTTTGTTCAGACTTGGGTAGAAGTTCCAGCTCAGATAGTTCGACGAATAAAGAGGCATCAGGAAAGCCAGGTTTACGGTGTAACATAAGAGCAGAATGACAACAGATCTCCGGAACGTGACTATCTGCTTGATCCTCAATGGCAGCAAGACGGAGAGGCATCTTTCAGCTGTAATGTAGACGGTGATCCAGCCAGTGATGCGTGTCATTGCGATGTTTGGACATCCTGCTGTCAGTATTTGTACTTTGAGAAAATCTACCGGGAGCTCGGCAAGTTCCAGATAAGGATTCAAGCAAAAGTTGTGCCAGACTTGAAAGATGAGGCCGATAAGGTCAGATAAAGACATGGCACATAGGCTCAAGTTGACTGACGTGCGCAGTCCTTGCTTTACAAACACTGTAATGTTAAGGCAGTTACCCACAATTCCAAAGACACAAATACACATGTCGATGATCACGTGATTAACAAGAAAAAATATTTTCGTAGCAAAGTAGCTCAGATATTCGCCATTAGTGTTAACAGAGCTGATTGGGCTGTTTGAGTCTCTGGGATCTATCGAAACGTCAGACATGTTCCACGCTGACTTCACGACCAAATAGATATCCAAGAACTCTATTTATTTATTTTTAAATCGACACGATACTATGCTAGGGGAAAAAACCGAATTTATAATATGGACAAATCTTGACTTGAATAGCTGCAAGAAATCAAGAAATCGGATGTTTCAATTTTGACTGTTTTATGATTGTATAGCTTTTAAAATATTCGAAAAGACACAATAATTTTGTTCAATTGCTATGTGGTTTCAACGTCTTTCTAGAGATGCTGTTCTGTTCAATATTAAATCAAGTTGGCCATCATTTAGTATAAAGAAGTGGGCTTGCATTCTCTTTATATCATGATGTAGTGTTATTGCATCAATAGATAAGACAGTTTTTTCACTTATATGTAGATCAGAACAAGGACTGCATATTCATAACCAGGGGAAAATGCCGCGCTGCTTCGGACGTAAGACAAACATTATTAGTGTTAATTAGCAGCCTAGTATTTGATAGACACTAAGTCAAACTTCGACTCATTAAGCAGAGATGTTAAAACACGTGATCATCCATGACGATGTTTTTCTCTCCCAATAAAGTCTAAACATATTCTTTCAAAATAATAATTGTTATTTCATTGATGGGCTTGCTGGATTCCTCATCATATGAACGAAACATTTCTAGTGTAACTCATAATTAGCTCATATCTTTTCCTGCTTTTCTTTTTTTTTAATTAAGTATGAACTAACATTATTGGCTTAAATTTTGTATATTAACTATAAACAACTATGTCGCCTACAATTAACTATAATTACTTGACTTAAAATTGTTCAGAAATATAGATGTTTAAGTTTGCCTAAAGCTAAAGTAATTTAGATAGCTTGGGAGGGAGATAAATTGTTTGCTTGACGTAAATTGACAATAAGGTAGATAGTTTTGTAACTAATAACATTCACGGGGAGATAACAAGGTAAAAACTATTATTTAAGTTTTACTAACACAAGAAGTGTCTAATATGTTAATACACTGCTTAGTATGGTATGAGTCACGCAAGAAGGGCACATAAGTGGTATACCTGACATACAAATAACATGTCATGTTCTATGATTGGCGTCCATTTAAGTCATGTTATACATATATAGAATGTCATATTGTATGACCCATATAATATGTTGTGTTGCATTGAGTTTCAATGGGGAAAAAAACTACAGACTCCAAGCCGCCCCTCCCCCTCCCCACGGTTTTCTTTATTGGGGGAGAAGAGGTAGAACCCCCCTCCCCCAGGATAGTCAAGGGACAGATGAAATGAAGTTTGATATGGTAAAGTAAGTTTGTTATGGTAAAGTAAGTTTGTTATGGTAAAGTAAGTTTGTTATGGTAAAGTAAGTTTGTTATGGTAAATTAAAGCTGACATGGTAAAGTTATGGTAAATTAAGGCTGACTTGTTAGAGTAAAGTTAATATTGTAAGTAAGACTGGTAAAACTTCACACAACTAAAACTCCCACATGTAAGTCTCAGACTACTTAAGTCACTAAATTTATTGTATTAATGATAATAATTGCAGCAAAATAAAATATATCATTTAAAAAAAAAAAAACCTCTTATAGTGAATAATTTTATTATTCCATTATAATTGTACAGAAAATAAAACTACCTCTATGCATAGTACAAGTCAATATTTCAACTTACACATGACTAAAAAGCCTTTTTTTTTTAGCTGTAAACATTAGAAAGAATTTAATATTAACATATAAATAGTGTATAAATAAATAATGTTTGTACACAAAAAAAATACTGATTCTTTTAAAAATAAGTATTTCATCACAATACATTAAATATACTAAGAACAGATATAACAATAACTGAACTGTTTAGCGAGTGTCAACAATAGCTGAACATTTTAGCGAGTCTCAACAATAGTTGAACATTTTAGCGAGTCTCAAACTTACAGAATGCAATTATGCACTTCGGATTTGTTTCCATTAAATGTGGTGCATTAGTTCCAACATAAACTTTTTGACTTTAAACACTGACTATAAAAGTAACAAATAAATATCATCTATCATTGCTTCTGATAGTTAGAGTCTGATGTAAAAAAAAAAGGTTTTCATGACCTTTCACTGTAACTATAAGATGAATACAAAAAAACGTTTAATAAGGTCATCAATGATTAGATTCCAATAGTGGGCCATTCAAGATAGTGCTTTGACCATTTGTAGTTTTAATTTTTTTCAAAATTTGATGGTAAACTTGTAACTGTCAACTATCCAGTAAGAATTACATTCATACAAGTCAAACAAAATTAAGTCAAAGAGATCACTACATAGAATATCTAGCAAAGCATAAACCAGGCAAGAATGATCTATGATAGAAAGCACACGAGACCATACAGAGGGAAAGACTTATCTATAGAAAGATGCTTTAAGCAGAGTCTGTTAGCAGTAGATACATGAGAGCGTTAGCATCACTAAATAGTATAATTGGCAACATCAACATTTTGTCTGTTTTTTCATTCATAACACCATCTTCGACAATAGTGGAAGTTTTGGAAAACAAATAATCTGATTGTAAACATAACAAAAATAGGCCAAAGGTCAGAAAATGAACTTTGACCAAAGACAAATGGTCCATACCAAAAATAATAAGAAATTTAAAGTATTATGGGAAATTAATAAACAAAAAAGTTAAAAAAATAAATAAATAAATAAATAAAAAAAAAAAAGGAGCAAATAAAATAATCACCCCACTTAATCATACATCACAATATTGAACTGGACATGACCAGTAAACACAAAATTGGAGTCAAAATGACCAGCTAACACAATATTGGACTGGACATGACCAGTAATAAAATAAAATAGAAATAAAACCAATCTCAATGTCAAATCCCCAAAAGTCAAAATAATAAAGCAAACAATTTTATTGAGCAAGCTTCCTGAAGAAAGAACACTTGCTAATAGTTTGTCAGTGAGCAAGATGAATGGTTCTTCCTCTTTACATAGCGCCTTGTGATATATAGATATAGAAAGTATAATATGTATAAATATATCAACAATTAAAGACTACATATAGGGCTCTAAACAACAATTGTATAATCTCTGTGATACTAAAACAACAAAACACCGACATGTTTCCTTTTTCTCCCACGACATTCATTTGTAGATAATGTAGGGCACGAAGTAAGCTCTGGCTTTATCAAACAAATGCTGCGGCATGTAGGGGCAAATCAGGGCAAGGAACTGAAACAAAACAATAGAAGTTAAGACAAGGAATCCATTAGAGTCTTAGGACATATATAAAGATCACTACATAGAATATCTAGCAAAGCATAAACCAGGCAAGAATGATCTAGATCTATGATAGAAAGCACACGAGACCATATAGAGGGGCAAATCAGGGCAAGGAACTGAAACAATAGAAATTAAGACAAGGAATACAATAGTCTTAGGACATATAACTAAGATAAGCCTCTAAGACAGTGTTGCCTAAATTATAGCCCAGGAGCCATATTTGACCCATGACACAGTGCTTTCTGGCCCCCTAGAAACTTATGAGCGCAGTGCATAATGAATTCCCAGAGTCTCAGTTCAGTTGGAATAGTGGGAAGCGTGGTCGAGAGGCCAAATGCACTTGAACTTGGCTTGGCTTGGCTACCTAGAAGGGGGCTCGAGGTTCGACACCCGACTCAGGCAGAATTGTGTTTACTGAGCGCCTTAAAGGCAGCACGGAAAACCAACTCCTATATACCCCTTCCCCACCACTGGTCCACAAATGAGATTGGACCAAAAGCGCTCTGAGCATGCTATAAGCATGAAAGTAGCGCTATATAAAAGCTATAATAATAATAATAATAATAATAATAGAAGATTACTTTGTGGTGGTGTAGCTCATGCCATGGGTATCAAAAATGTCGATGAGCTTAGATCAAAATCAATTAAGCACCAGTGCTCTAAGACTATAGAGAGTTTGAGATGTTGGAGTGTGTTTATACTGCCTTGCTTTAGTTACCTGTAGGGGCTCACCAGTGTTGATAATTTGACTGGCTGGACTAATACAGTTGTTAATAAGTATGATGAGTGAGATATTTGATATATGTTATGGACATGGAGACCTGGTTTAAAAATGAGTTGGACCGTTGAGTTGCTGCGTTGTGAAGAGAAGCACACCATGGACAAAGTATTATGACCTTAAGTACATTTCCTGCCAGACAAATCTGGTTAACAGAAGAAATAGCCCATTCTAAATTATATTACTACTTAAAATGGAAAAATAGTTTGCATATTGTGGGAACATATGAAGCTCCTTGAGCGGGCCTTTCTGCTGTGAAAGATGCCCACCAAACTTTGACTCACAGTGCCTTCTTTGTGGGGAGGAAAAGGAAACCATGTCCCGTATTCTGCCCCAGACTTGATGAATTCTATCTCAACAGGTCTGGGAAGCCACAGGTTCTTGACCTGTATGGTGACCTGTGAACTATGCACAACAGCAAGGTTTCTGTCCAGGGCTTTAGCAGAAGAGGATTTGAGTCTCTCTGGTCCGCACTGACATGAAGTTTGATGATCACAACATGATGTGCAGAGTTGAAACGTTTTTGAGCTTCTTACTTCAAATTCTTAACAATAATTTTTATCTGCATGTCTCACAGAAATCTCATTCCTCTAATTAGTAATTAATGCCAAAATCTATCGGTATATGAAAATCTTAATAATTGTGTAAACAATACTTACGTAGTAGAAGTCGAAGAAAGAATTCGAGCCACGCACCAAATAGCGGATGTGAGGACATGGATTAACAAGAGCATCTTCAAAGGCTTTGAGCACTGGTTCAATGTTGGGCGCTGAGGTCTTGGAGGAATTCTTACAGTCTTCAAGCTGTTGCTGTAATTATGAGGATGGATCAAAGAATGAGACACAAACCAAGAGAACTGAATACTGGCGAAACCAAAGTTCATTTATAAAAGGAGATATGTTAATAACAAAGCTTTTAAGAGAAGGGGTGAACAAAGTGTTATCACTGTCATGTACAGTCCTATCACTGACATTTTCAGCACACAAAAAGACAAAGAAAATAAAAAATAACAAAGTTTATATTAAACATAGTTGTATCAATAACTAATTGGCTAATTTTTTAAATTGATTCTTGCGTTGTCAGGTTAAAGAAATAATTGTGAAAAATTTCAGCTTGATCCGAGATTGGGTGTGAGAGAAATCACAAGTACAAACTTTTGACAAGACAGAGTGAGATAAGCTTTGTACAAATTTAATACATTTTTCCTGTCATTTTGCAGGAATACTTTGGCAATAAGGCTTGACAGTTCTCTCCCTTAGATAAGCTTTGTTTTTTTTAAAGTTTTTTTTTTCTTTTGCTTGTTTTTAAATGACTTGTCCACTAGGCTAGAAGAAGCTACCTGTAAGTGAGCCTGTCCATAAAACTGTCTGACATCATCACTGGCCTCAGCCCACTGAGCATCTAAGTCGGATTTGATTCGTTTCAACTGGAACGATAGAGAAAAGGACAAAAAAATCTTTGATTCAAAACAACTAGACCATCAAAAATTATGATATACACGTTTTATAAAAATGATCTAGGAAGGTTATTAGAGCCTTTTATAAAAAATTATCTAGGAAGGTTATTAGAGCCTTTTATAAAAAAATTGTCTATTAAGGTCATTAGAGTCTTTTTATAAAAATTATCTATTAAGGTCATTAGAGTCTTTTATAAAAATTATCTATTAAGGTCATTGGACAATCTGTTGTGCCTACATCAGTGAAGAATGTGTTATATTGTGAGGGGTAACAGCTGATTAATTTTTTTAAAAGAATTTTCTTTTATTTATATCAGTGAAACATGGAACATGAAAATTCTACTCGGGGTACCCCTGGGAGAAATGAAAAAAATGAGAATAGATGTGAGTTGTTTAGCTATGAGGCTTCAACTGCTTGGGGGCTCAAGTTTCAAGCTGATTTGTGTTTGCTCAGCACCTAAAGCCAGCATGAAAATGTTCTCCCAGATAACCCCACACCCGTCCATAAAATAACATTCTATAAGCATGGATTATGCAATTTACAAAATCTATTCTAAAAAAGCCTGCCTCAAGTTATTTCTTTAAAAAAAAAAGACAGTTTAGATAGAAATGGAAAATATATTCTTACTAGGCATAGACAATGCAATTTAGCAAGTAAACAAAAAAATCTTTTTAAGTCAGTCCACTAGAGTGGTAGTGAAGGATCTTCCTTGATTAAATCAAATAAACTAGGGATGGTCAAACAAAGGTTTATGCATGGAACATGATTGGATGATTGAGCGATAAAGCGCTTGGCTTCCGCACCAAGGTACGAGGTTCGAATCCAAGTGAAGATTGGGATTGTTAATTTCGGAATCTTCGGGTGCCTCTGAGTCCACCCAGCTCTAATGGGTACCTGACATTAGTTGGGGAAAAGTAAAGACGGTTGGTTGTTGTGCTGGCCACATGACACCCTGGTTAACCGTAGGCCACAGAAACAGATGACCTTTACATCATCTGCCCTATTGATCGCAAGGTCTGAAAGGGGAACTTTACTTTTTTTTTTAAGATTTGGATAGGAATCTGATTATAACTAAGCAATAATTACAGCAGCTTCATTGAGACAGCCTGTAGCACCACCATAGTTGCAGGGTTCAATGATGGAGACAGAGACTCCATACTGGCTCATCTCCTGACGCAAAGTTTCAGAGAAAGCTTCAGCACCAAACTTTGCCATGGTGTAGGCAGCATTGCTAGGGATGGCATAGAGACCTTTGACACTTGTAACATTCACAATGCGACCTGCAATTTAATCAAATGAATTTTGACCCAAAAAATAAACAAATATAAGATAGTTCTAAAGGGAAATAACTGATACCAAAGCATTGCTGTAAAAAAAATATTTATACTATTAGGTTAAATTTATTAATAAGAAATTAAATCATATAATTATGGATTTATATTTGCCCATTACTTAGAAAGACGGAGCTGCAATAGGAAGGTGTATGATGCATCTCTATGAAAGCCAGAGTTATCTCGAAGCCAACAGGTCGAAGAAGAACATCATCTCCGCCAACCAAGTCGCTGGAGATGTATAGACCACATCCTTCACAAGACTTCATCCAACATTGCAAGGCATGACCTTGAGCCTGGAACCCCCCAAGAAAGAGGAAGAGGGGACACCCCAAGAATGCATGACACTGCAATTTGGAAGCATATGCCAAGCATATTGGCAAAATGTGAGGACAGTTGGAATGACTTGCCCAGAATCCAGATGCCTGGAGGAAGCTAGTTGGGTGGCCTATGCCCCAGCAGGGACGACAGGCAGAGATAAGATGTGACTGTTAATTAGAAATATTAAATCTTACAACTATGAGTATTTGTTGGAAGTTTAATATATAACTTTGGGTTTATATCTTCCTTATGTCATATTTGTAAAAAAGTTGGCAAATGATCAAAATTCAACCCAAAAACTCACATTTTCCTACAGTTTCTAGTTACAAAATCTCTTAAGGTGCAAAAAGTTGAAAAGACAATATGCACACTTTTTAACTACTACTACTTTCTACTTTTTTTTAAAGTCACTTTTACAAAATATTTTGTAAGAAAAAAAGAAGAAAAAACAACGAGTATTGAATGTTGGCTGACTTACATTCTTATCAAGTCTATTGCTACCATTCAAGTCAACAGTGTATATTCACAGAAAGCTAATTCACTTTTTTTTTCAAATATATATATTTGATTTTATGATCGTTAAGAATGATTTGCAACTTTATTTTTTTATTTATACATTAAATAAATATGAGATTAGGAATAAACATAATTTCTTATTTTATAAAACTGTATTGTTTTCCTTGTCAGCAAATATGTTGATACATATATATATATATATATTGGTTATGATCAAAGAGAATCAAAATAATAGTCTATTTAAAACTGCAAAAATGCATGAAAGTTGCACAACACAAAAGCAATTTTTTTAAAAATGGTAAGAATGTTTTCATTTTATTTTAAAATCTTCTTTCTGCCACAAGACAACACTGGTGTTATAAGTTTCCCAGTCCCTGACTGTCAAGTGTAATGAAGAGACACCTACCTTTAGCTTGGCGAAGGAGAGGCAAGAATGCCTTGCAAGTTCTGACCATCCCGTACATGTTGATATTCCCAATAGTCAAATACTGATCCATGGTGGTCAGTTCCACATCTCCAACAAAATTAAGACCAGCATTGTTGACCAGTCCCCACAAGCCTGGAATTAAAAATAAAGCCTTTAAATAACAAGTACAATATGAAATATATGAATACAAGCAAATCTTGTTTTGGTGGACACTGAGTATGGACAATGTTTAATAAAAGAATACTAACAAATCTTTTAATGAATAATGTTGAGTATGGACATTGTTGATTATATGAATACAAGCAAATCTTTTTATGGATAATGTTGACATTGTTCAGTATATGAATACAAACTAATCTTTTTATTGATAATGTTGAGTATAGATTTTGTTCAATATATGAATACAAGTCAATCTAGTTTAGGCTAATATTGATTATGAACATTGTAACAATTCTATCATTACTAACAACTGTTCAACTCCATGATAATAGATAGAAGTGACTTTTAGTGCTCCAATGTTTGTCAACATCAAGTCCATTTTTTTGTCCAGCTAAGAAAGCCAAAGGCTCACCTCCTTAGCATGGGAAGTGTGGTCGAGAGGCTAAATGTGCTTGAACTTGGCTTGGCTACCTATGAAGGGGGCTCGAGGTTCGACTTGACTTGGGCAGAGTTTTGTTTACTAAGTGCCTGAAGGCAGCACGGAAAAACCTTCTCCTAGATACCCCTCCCCCCACTGGTCCACAACTGAGATTGGACCAAAAGCGCTCTGAGCATGCTATAAGCATGAAGGTAGCGTTATATAAAAGCCATAATTTATAATTTATTTATGAGATATACTTCCACATCTGAGTGAGCTAAATAGTTCAACCAGTAAAGTGCAATCTCTGATGCGTCATACAGGTAACTCATTTTCAGCTGGTATTTTACAGCATTCTATTCTGCTTGGCCATAACCCAATTTCACTGCTCTGTGTTCAATTGTTAAGGGAATATATATGGCTTTTTCTGTGAGTCACTGACTTTAGTTTCGTCTTAAGACGGGGCAGAATCTGGAGTGACTGATCAAGCCAATTCTGGAGCTGCAGAGTTTGACACAGTTTGTGCATCTGTCCTAGGGCTAGCTGACAGGGCAGTTTTCTTTTTCTTTCTTTTGGCTGTCCTGTCTTGGGCTATCTTCTCGCACATACTTTGTTCAATGCCCATGGTTCTCATGTCTCTCTTGCAGACATCTCTGTAGGTTAGTCTTGGGTGGCCCTTGATCTGACTCCCTCTGCAAGCTCAGCGTATAGGATGTCTTTAGGGATGCTTCCATCTGGCATGCGAGTGACTTCTTCTTCTTCTTCTTCTAGCCAGCTTTATTGCTGCTGAGCTGTGAGCTCTTTTGCAGACTGTGCCAAGGAAAAAAAAGTGTGCTGTTTTCTTCAGTTGTTCAGCACTGCCGTACAGAGTGTTGGTTATGTTGGGCTGTAGTGGAAGTAGGGTCTGCCTAAGGTGGATTAGGGAGGGGCATTCAAAGAGGATATGGTTTACGGTTTCAAAGGGGTGGGCGCAATGTCTGCAAAGGGGTAGTTGTGTGGAGTTTATTTTGTTCAGGTGGTAATTTAATAGTGGTGTGTGTCCTGTTCTTAGTTGGAAGATTGTAGATTGTTCTTTGCGGGGAAGGAAGTTAATACTGTCCAGTTTGTTAGGCGTAGTCATTTCTCTGTACATGGCTCTGCCTGTGTTTCCTGATGCCCATTGGTTGAGCCACTCCTCTTTGTGATTGTTGACTAACATTGACCTTAGGGTGAGATAGTTAACAGGTCTATCTGGTTGTTCCATAGTTGAACCTGCCTTTGATAGCTTATCTGCCTTTTCATTTCCCATGATGCCAATGTGTCCAGGGATCCACTGTAGTGTAATATTGATATTTAATTTTGATATCATCTGGTGAATTATCACACTGAGTGTTGTCAACTCTCTTGGGCTCTTTGAAGTGCTGCTGTTAAGTGCTTGCAGTGTAGATTGGGAGTCTGTAAAGACAACAATATCTGATGGTGGTTGCACTCCTCCATATAATTTGTTTTCCACTGTCTGGAGTGCTATGGTAATTGCCTCAATTTCGGCTTGGAAGTTTGAGCAGTAATCACCACAGGGTGCACTTATCTCAAAGTGTTTATTTTTAGGGAAGACCAGGAAGGCACCAAGACCAGCATTGATGGTAGCTTTGAAAGCCAATCCGTCTGTATAAATATGGATAGCTGTTTTTTGATAGCCTTCGATTGTTTCAAGCGTGCCTACTTTGAGCTCCAGTGGATTTGATTCTTTTGTTAAGGTGTTATTTAGTAAATGTGTTTTGATGGTTGGTTGTTTGTAGTTTAGTCCGGGTGTAATGTTTGAAAACCCGGTAATTTTTTCTCTGTTATTGGGTAGGTGGTGTTTTAGGGCTAGTTCGTCAGTAAGTTGGATCAGAGTCCTTTGCTTTTTTTGGTTGTTTTTCCTATTGGTCGTCCTCCAACCTTCTGTATCTCTCAATAGCTTCTAATGCTGCTCTGTTGCGCATTAACTTAAGAGGTTCAATATTGGAGTCTATTTCACAGGCTGCTGTGGGAGTAGTTCTCATACCTCCACTAATTAACCGCAAGGCTTGGTTTTGGATTGTATCTAATGATGATTGATAGGTTTTGTTGGCAGCTACTTGTATGGAGAGACAGTTATCCATTACAGATCTAACATATCCAGTGTATAACTGTCTTAAGGTTTTCTTTTCAGCTCCCCAGGATGTTCCTGCTAGGTGTTTTATTATGTTTAATCTTTGTGATGCCTTTTCTTTTAAATCTGCCATAAAGTGTTTTAGAGACAGTCTTTGGTCTAGTTTTACACCAAGATATGTTGGATTTTCTTCTTTATTTATTGGCTGAGAGTCTATTTTTAGGATGTAGTTTCTTTTTGCTGTTTTGTTGCTGTGGCTAAAGATTGAATAAACTGACTTTTCTTTGTTTATTTCCATTTTCCATAATTTTGAATATGTGGAGATAGTTGTGAGGGCTCTATTTAGTTTGGATCTAGTCAGCACTGGGTATTTCTCTGTAGTCCAAATTAAAAGGTCGTCTGCATAAAGTGCCTTATTGACCGAAAAGATGTCCGGGAGGTCATTCATGAAGATTAGAAAGAGAGTGCAGCTAAGGGCTGAACCTTGTGGTAGTCCTTCTTCCAAACTTTTTTGACTAGAGATGGCACCTTTGAATCGGGTTTGGATGGTTCTGTTTTTTAAGAATGCTCTGATCCAGCTGTACATTTTTCCATGGATGCCCATTTTTTTCATCTTCAAAAATAGACCTTTTCTCCACACTCTATCATAGGCTTGCTGCAAATCTATAAATACTGCTGTAGTGTGCTTGTTTTCATGAAACCCTTCTACTGTGTCCTGGATAAAACGAAAGAGGTGGTCTTCTGTTCTACTTGCTTTCCTGAAGCCAGCTTGTGCATTGTGGAGTGAGCAAGTACTTTCTAGCCACCAATAAAGTCGGTTATTGATCATTTTTTCTGCCATTTTGCCAATGTTGGATGTTAGAGATATTGGTCTATAACTTTTTGGGTCTCCAGGTGGTTTATTTTTCTTTAAGATGGGTATTATGTTTGCGGTTCTCCATTCCTGTGGTATGTCTCCAGTTTTCCATGTATGGTTGATAAAGTTAAGTATACAGTTTTGGGCCTGTGGTCCTAGTCCCCGAATCATTTCATTTGTTATTTTATCGGGTCCAGGGGATTTTCTTGACTTGAGGCTTTTTAGGGCAGTATTGAGCTCATGTAGAGTGAAGGGAGTGTCAAAGATCTGACAGTTGACTGTTGGAGCTTTTTCTTCTTTCTTTAAGATATTACTGAAGGCCTGGTCCAATTGTTTTCTTGGCTTTGACTTGTTAATGCTGGCAAAATATTTATTGAATGTTTCAGCCTTTTTAAGGTTTTCTGTTATTATGTCGTCAGTGTCTTTTATAGGTTGGGGGTTTGTTATTTGTTTCTTTCCTGCTAGCCGGTGCAGAAGGGTCCAGGCCTTTCGACCATCCTTGTTTAGATCTAGTTGTTCGCATGTTGTGGTCCACTTTTTCTATTTTTCTGTTTTAATTTTGTATCTTATAAGCCCTGTCAATTTGTTGTACGTTGTCTTGTTCTCTCTAGTAGGGTTTTTTCTATAGTCTTCCTGCCCATGTTTCTTTCTTTTACTAATTTATCTAATTCAGGTGTCCAAAAAGGTTTGTATTTCTTAACTTGGCCTCGAGGGATGTATTTTTTTGCTGCTTGTAAGATGTTGGAGACTATAGTTGTGTAGGTTGAATTGACGTCTGTCTCAATTACGCTTGATAGTCTTGTGTCTGTTTCTTGTGAAAAAGCTGCCCAGTTAGCTTTTTTATAGTTCCATCTAGTTGTTTTGTTGGATTGGTATCTACCTGGCGTTCCAATATTGAGGAGTATAGGCCTGTGGTCACTACCTATGTCTTCAAGTACTGTTATTTTAGAAGAGTCGGTAATGTCTGTAGAGATAAAAGTTAGGTCAGGTCTGCTAGTTGTGTTGTGTGCTCTGTGGAGGAAAGTTGGAGGTGTAGTTTTGTTTTGCAGAAGGTGTAGGTTAGAGGCATTTGTACACCTTCTGCGAGTGACATGTGTTTTCTCTGTGTAAGAAAAGCATAGATGCTGTGCATATTGACTCGTTTCAAAATGTCCTGGTTGGAGACATGATCCCTTTCACACTTTGAAATACAATGACTTGATTGTGACACTACCAATATGTTCCTTTATTTCACTAGATGAAACAAAAAAAAACCAGAAAAACTAACCTGTGTTAGCACATTCTTCCTTGACTAGCCGCTGGCACTTGTTCACACTGTCATCATTGGTGACATCAAGGGGAACTACTTTCAGCCTCTCTGAGCCAACTGCCTTCAATTCCTTGGCCCCCTCACTATCAACATTTAGACAGCAAGCGAATACACTAAAATTTCTTTCATACAAGCGTTTTGCAAGTCCCAGTCCAAATCCTAAAAGTAAAGAAGTCATCAAAACTATATAATGTAAAGTCTGGATACCCAAATTATTAGAATTTGAAAGAAGAAATAATCAAACAAAATCACAATTGTACACTGAAGACAAAAGATGTTTTTTCCTATACAACGATGATGTTACCATTACCACTCAAGTTAACTGATCAATATTAAAAGAAATGTTTTTCCTCTTTCTATTTATATTCTAATATATTAATATGGGAATGATGGTTAATAGACACAAGCCACTAAGCTACCTTGAGGCCAAATACCTATGTAAACTAGGAATTTTTATTTGCAATTTCCCTTGAGCTGAGTTGTATTTGCTGAGTGCACAAAGGCACCATGGAAAGGCATCTGTCGGATACCTCTTCTCCCCCTCACATGTTCACAAAAGAGATTGGCCAGAGTGATGAGCTCCTGCCGGAATTGCTCTGAGGGTCATTGGGTCATGCAAGATGTCACACCACAAGGTATGTGCATTAGGTGACAGGTAATAGGTAATGCACAATCGTAAAACAAATTTTCTCATGGATAATAAAGATTACTATTATCATAATTTGCACAAACAAGCCTTAGAAAGTAGTCCTGCATACAATTTCTGAGTATTCTTCAACTTTTCAGTTTTTTTATTACAAATACATATTGTAACAACTCAACGAGATATAGGTGTTTATTTACATGGAGACATGACTGTGCCTTGAGCACAGCATCTTTATTTCGGTTCTAGACTTGGGCAGGAATCGTTCTCTCTTCTCTATTGTCAACATCCTGTTCTAATCACTAATAGTGCGCACCTTCTGCACTAGCTTGGATGGCGGTGTGCATGGCAGGGTTATAACAATATATTTAGACAATTACGGCTTCGTTTAACAATAAAATTATTTAAAATCTACAAAAGCAAGTTTAACACGAGGCATTATTACTGAAAGTTACACACTTGAAGAGTTTCAATAGTGCTTAAAAATGGAAGCAAATAAACCTATAATATGTTGGCTTAAGAAAAAAGTATTGCGTCAAAATTTCCAATTAAAAATTGCTTTTGGTAAATGTAACTGCAGCAGTTTTGATCATGAAAATATCTTAGTTGGTCTAGACCCAAGGTTAGTAATGGCAGGTTAAATTTTCATATTTTTTCATCAACAGCAATAAGAGAAATAAAAATGAGTAGTGAATCAGTGGGGCCCTAAGGGATATTCTATATTTTGAAACAAAAGTGCTTTTACATAAAAATAAATCTCATAATTTATGAAATAGCACAGTTAATAATTTTCTTCATATTCTGAATTTTTAAATTGTTAAATAATTATTAAAAAAAAAAAATAGCCTGGTTATCAAATATCAGCTATTGTCCAGTGGTGACAACTGTAACTCTTCAGAATAAAAGATCAAGAAGAAGCTAATGATTTAAGAACTGCAGAATGGCTGATTGATATAGCCCTGAGCTTCAAGGCTGAGGATTTTGAACTTAGGTTAGTTACTGTGTTGACCACAAGACACCCTCATTAAACATGAGCTATACATCATCTTACCCGAGTCACAGCCTGTCACAACAACAACTTTCCCAGTTGGGTCAATCTGAGGAATCTTTGACCTCTTCACTTTCATAAATAGTTTTCTGACCAGAATGAAGAACCCAATGCAAACTGAAAACATAAAATATCAAGTTGTTCAAGTAAAACATCATGCTCATATTGAAATTCCAATCATCCAATCAGCTTAGTTTAAAATCAGAACTTGTCAAGCATCTTACAAACATACAAAAGTGAAAGTATAGCTGTGAATTCTGGAGATGACAAGAGTTACTAAGCTATATATAAGACTTGTCTTCGAGTCCAAAGATCAATGAGAAATGCAGTATTTCCCATGGCTATGCAGCTGTGACTACATATCAGTGGCAAATTTAACTGCAATAGTAGAGGAGTCATATATATATATATATATATATATATATATATATATATATATATATATATATATATATATATATATATATATATATGCTATAATATAATCTAGGTGTCAAAAGATCTATATTGGAAACACAGGCACGACCTTAAAAACACGACTCCGAGAACACCTTAGAAACATTCGAAATTTTGCAAATAAGCCAGTCTCTATTCTTTATAATAATAAACTGTACATTATAGGGGTGCAAATGATCTCATCACTGCTATACAACAATGCCATGACAAAAACACCCGTCTGCAGATTGAAAACAAACTTATTTACATGTCAGGCATTCTCCAACCTCACGGGATCAACAACCAACACACTTTTATTTAAAATGAGATGGGCACTAACACAACCACTTTCCCATTCATCTTTGCATCACCGCCCTTTCTGATTTCCCGCACTTTTACACCAGCGTAGCTCTTTTTTTTTCCTGCCCAAACAGAGAACAACATCGGACAGATAAGTTCACTTTTAGCTTAAATTGTTTAAGTCTTTTTTTGTTTTGTTTGTTATGTAGCTGATAAAGGCCTTTGTTCTACTTGGTCCTGCAGGGTCACATATATATATATATATGCATGTTTATTGTATTTTCTATCTTAGTCTCAGGCATGACTTTACTTAGAACATGATTTTTTAAATTATTTTTTTTGTAAAATTTTACTTTAAAAGACTTACTTCCAACATTGCCAAAAAAAAGGAACAGGATACAAATGGCAACAGTCCATCCAACAGCTTCAATTTTTTTAAAGGTGGGCAAATCTAGTTCCATGATGATGCTCCTTAACCTCACTCAAGTTTCAGTGTTCAGTCTTTAAGAGTTGACTAGGTCTTAAGTACCAGCAACTTTTTTAATGTTAGGAAAAAAATTATTACTTTTCTTGTATTTTAACATAAAATTTATTATTAATTTATTAGTAGTTAAAAGTTAGGCTATCCATCACTGAGTACTAGCACCTATGTTTTTTTTACACAAAAAAAAAGCACTGTATATATAAATAAATAAATAACGAGAGAGTTAATAGAGAGAGAGATTAGTAGATAAATCTAGATAGATAAGATCGATAACTAGTCCTACCTAGATCTAGACTTCTAATCACTATGGTCCATCCATCCATCCATCCCAGTGGCGCTACAGCCCATGGAGGGCTCTGGCCTGCTTTAACACATCCTTCCATTCAGATCTCTCCTGGGCCTTTCGTCTCCACGCCCTAACCCCAAGCTGCTTCAGATCTGCTTCCACGTCATCTATCCATCGCATTCGGGGTCTGCCTTTGGGTCGCCTGCCTTTTGGTTTTTGCCTGTATACGATTTTCGCCCCTCTGTTGTCTGACTTTCTTTCAAGGTGACCTGCCCAATGTAGTCTGTTCTTTTTTATTTCGTTCACTATTGGTGGGTCTTCATATAATTGATATAACTCATGGTTAGTGCGTGTCCTCCACCCTGTTTCATCCTTTATGGCACCATAGATTTTCCTAAGAATTTTTCTTTCCCAAGTGTTAAGTAAATTTTCAGATGTCTTTGTCAGTGTCCAGGTCTCACTTCCATACATTGCTGCTGGTCTTATTATGGTTTTGTATATTATTTTCTTGGTTTTCCTTGAAATCGTTTTGCTCTTAAGTAAATGGTGGGTGCTATAAAATGCCCTGTTGCCTGCTGCTATTCTTTCCTTTATTTCTGTTAGTAGGTCATTTTTGAAATTAATAGTACTTCCTAGATATTTGAAAGTTTGGACGTTTTCAAATTCGTGGTCTTTGATTTTGATATTTTGTCCCTCTGTTTGATTGTCTCTTGTCATTGTGATGTACTTGGTTTTACTGTCATTGACCTCAAGTCCTGCTGGTCGAGATGCTTCTTCTAGTTGTATGAAGGCTCTAGCAATGTCAGAGGTTTCTTTACCCAATAAGGCAATGTCATCGGCATAAGCAAGGTATTGTAGAGGTTGGCTGTATATCGTCCCAGTTGGTTGTGGACCCATGTTTTCTCTCCTGAAGTAGTTAGTAATAGTTCCCCTTGTGTTTATGTGTATATTTCTTATAACTCTCTCCAGTGTTAAATTGAAAAGCATGCAGGAAAGTGCGTCTCCTTGTCTTAATCCTCGTTTAATCCTAAATTCCCGTGAGTGTTCTCCTTGTATTATGACTTTGCTTTTTGAGTTGTTTAATGTCATATGTATAAGTCTTGTCAGCTTGTTGGGTATTCCAAAATCCTGTAGAGTGTCATATAGGTATTTCCTTCTGATACTGTCATAAGCCATTTTATAGTCTATAAAGAGTTGGTGGATTGGTATGTTGTATTCATGACATTTTTCTAGTATACATCTTAGTGGGAAGATGTGGTCGGTTGTGGATTTGTTGGGTCTGAAACCACATTGATAGTCACCTAAGATTTCTTCTGAATATTTTCCAAGTCTCTTAGTTATAAGCCTAGACAGTATCTTATAAGTCACATTTAGTAGGGAGATTCCTCTGTAATTACAGCACTTTAACTTGGATCCTTTTTTGTGTATTGGGGTTATAAGAGCCGTTTCCCATTCTGTTGGTATTACTTCTTCTTCCCAAATTCTTGATATTAGTCTGTGTATTTGGGAATGTAAGTCTTTCCCTCCATATTTAATTAGTTCTGCTGTGATTTGGTCCTCTCCTGGTGCTTTGTGATTCTTCGTGGTCCTAATTATTTCTGATGTTTCAATGATTGTTGGAGGGTTCACTAAGGGATCTGGTCCCCCATGTGGCAGTTCATATTCTCCATTGTCTCCATCTTCAGTGGTATTTAGGATCTCCTCAAAGTATTCAGCCCATCTCTCAATGACCCTGCTGTTTTCTGTAATAAGCTGACCATCTTTGTTCTCACACATGTGTGATCTAGCTTGAAGTCTGTTCTTTTCATCTTTAATTTTCATATACATTCCTCTCATGTCTCCCTCCTTTGTTAGTTCCTCAATTTGAGTAATCTTGGACTTTTCCCATTCCCGTTTTTTCTTTCTTACAACTTTTGTGGCCCTTCTTCTTGCTTCATTGTATTGCTGTCTAGTGTTCCTGGTTTCTCTCTGTAGCATTATCATTCGGGCATTGTTCTTCTCTTCTATAGTTTGTCTGCATTCATCATCATACCACCCTATTTTCTCGTTCTTTTGTTTAAATCCAACTACCTCTTCTGCTGTTCTTTTGATAGCATGCTTTATTATTTCCCAATGCTCATTTATGTTATTTTCGCCGTCCTTTTCTAATGTTGTCAGTTGCGTTTGGAGTGCCATTCTATAAGTTTCTGCAACAAGTGGATCCTTTGTGAGTTTTTGACTATCATATTGCTGTGCTCTCTTTCTTTGGTAATTGTGTATGGTACTTATTCTTTGTCTAAGTTTAGCTTTTACTAGTAGGTGGTCTGAGTCAGCATTAGCTCCTCTGAAACTTCTTACATCTAGTATGTCTGATCCATGTCTCTTATCTATGAGTATATGATCTATTTGATTCTGGGTGTTGCCATCAGGTGAGATCCAGGTTACCTTGTGAATATTCTTATGTTGGAATTTTGTGCTGCTGATAGACATTCCTTTTCCTGATGCAAAATCCACTAATCTTATGCCATTATTGTTGGTCTCTTCATGTAAGCTTTCTTTGCCAATTATTGGTCTGAATGCTGGTTCCTTTCCAATTTTTGCATTGAAATCTCCTAGGACTATTTTGATGTCATGCTTTGGTGCTTCATCGTAAATTCTTTCCAGTCCATCATAGAAGGCTTCTTTTGTGTTATCATCTGCATCTTCAGTAGGGGCATGAACATTGATAAATGATATGTTGAAGAATTTTCCTTTCAAACGTAGTGAGCAGAGTCTATTACTTACAGCTTTAAATCCAATGACATTACCTACCATTTCCTTTTTAACAGCAAAACCTGTACCTAAGTTGTTAGTGCTTCCACCACTATAAAATATAGTATACTCCTTGGTTCTGAGAATGTCTGAGTCTTTCCACCTGATTTCCTGTAGGGCTACAAGGGGTATCCTATATTTCTTTAACACTTCAGTAAGTTGGGCTAGCGCACCTGCTCTATAAAGGCTTAGCACGTTCCATGTCGCAAAACAAAAATCATGTCCTTTTCCAGGCCTAGGTCGTTTTCCGTTGAGATCTGTTCGGGTTTTCTTGTGTGTATTAGCTTTCGTAACAGTATTTTTTTTTATATGACAGAGTTGTTAGCCCTGTGCATAACCATCTGGGGGGCTGCCCCTTTCAGCTCTCTGGATAGCTGCTTTTATTTTCGGGTAAGGTGCCCTAGCCTTTGTGGATCCCTCCACTTCCTGCAAGGCAGCAGGTTTGATTTTGGTCCACCCCGGGTATTTTATTTCCCCGGTACCCACCATATCTGGAGGTCATTCCCCTATCCGCCACCTGGGGAGGCGCTCGATGGGAGATCAAAAACTCCAAACGAGAATCACTATGGTCACTAATGACTAATCTAGAGAAGTAGAGACAATACTTAAAAAGTTAAATACTCGATTATCGATACTCATACTGCAATACGGTGTACCAATAGTATAGAGTTTATATTTAAAATTGGTTATTTATTTATTTTTAGTAGTCTTGAAAATAAAAGTCACAGTGTTTTAACTTTTAAGACCATTGACAACCAAACTAAAGAGACATTTATCATTAGAACAATTACTGAATTAGATCTAGATAAATTATAGATTCTAGAATCTAGATCTAATCATCTAAAATCTAAATGATCTATTGTCACTATTGATCAATCTTTTCAGTTTTAGTTCTACTCTAGTCTCTACACTACACTGTCTACAGTGTAGACTGACTCTGACTGAGTAGACTTGAAGTTATAGATTTTTTTATTTTTATCGGTGACTTGGTGACCGTAGCCGTATGGATAGACATATAGATCTGTTATAGATCTAGAATATAAATTTATTTTATAGTTTAGACTTTATTAATATCAGACATAGATCTAATTACTTAAATTAAACTAGATCTCTCTTTTAGACTAGATTAAATCTATACTTCTAGATTCTAGATTTGTTTAGATCTAGATCTAGACCTAGCAGCTAGCTGAGATCTTCAATGTTTATTTTCAGAATGAATCATAAGTGAATTCTCTGTCAAAAGAGCTCTTATGGACATAGACATATCTATAATCTATATTTAGATCTATTGTCATCAATACTCTCCTGGATGGCAATGAACCGATTAAGAAATGCAGTAGAAATATCGTTGCAAGCAAGATATGGAAACAGTTCCTTGTTTGTTTGTTATGTGTGTGTTTGTTGCTGTTTTCACTGTTGTCTACATGACTGAATGCATGACGCGTAGGACGTAATCATCTTGTTTTTTGAAGTAACGTCTGTATTATATAAGATGTCTGTCAGAGCAATCTCCAGGTCGGCTGAACATTTTCTGATATTTTATCCTTTGTCATATTCTGTAAATAATACAGAAATCCGTCCAAGAGTTTGTGATGTTCCTTCAGCTGCATTAACCGTTGAAGAGATTGTAAAGTCTTGTCAAAAACTTGGTTGAAAAAATTCACTCTAAAGTCTGTCTTCGCGTCTGAATGGGTTCATGATCGAGAAGACTCATAAATAAACATTCTCTTTTTCTTGCGTCCGCGCTTCTGTAGAAACATGGGGTCATTTTCTAACTAATTTGCAAGCTCAGTGGCATCAATCAAAGCAGCCCTAAAGCCCATGTCTCTCTATGTATGCCTTTAATCCTTTAATTAACCAATCACATAATTTTTCAAATGATGTCAGCTCTGCGGCAATATAGGCCTACATGCTGTTACTTTGAAGTTCCTTGCTAGTAAAATTTACTTGAAACAATAAAGAGTAGGTACCTCAAAGTTAAAACTATTTTTTGGCAAACATGCACACTTTTTCTATCGCACCTTAATGAAAAGTAAACGATACTATTTAATGAATAGGCCTACTGTATAAGGCACGTGTGCAAAATAGTGATGGCGTAGATATTTGAATTTCTTATTTGTAGTGTCGCTATGCAGGTTCCATTAAAAAAGAACTATTGAATGCATGGGCGTAGCCGGGGGAGGGGGGGGTTGGGGTTCAACCCCCCCCCCCCCCCCCCCGAAAAAAAAATCCTGGCTACGCCCATGATTGAATGCAACTCAATACGAGTTATGATAGAAGTGAACACAATTGACGTCACACTACTAAAACATATACGTAGGCCTACCGTTATAAATATATGTATTACGTTAGTTCTTTAAAATTACGTCAATCGTACTGTTTCGTACGATACATTAATATGTTAACCCTTTATAAATCCTACATTTCTAAAAGTCTGTGACACGAGCCATGACTGTTAGTGATAGGCCTACCTATATGTTTTTTGTTTGGTGTAATGCACAAATTGTAAGACAAATTTCCTTACGGATAATAAAGATTATTATTATGTTAGAAATGAACGAGTAGTCATTCTCTGGCGCTGCCAGGGTCGAGTTTCGCTAAAGAGAAACAAAATTCATCGTAGTCCCTTTAACAGTTTCCACTGAGGAATTTTCTGGTGATGTGGCAGGTCTGCAGCAGTACCGCCCTCTGACAGGCAACGAAGATGTTCCTAGGAATGTTAAGGGCCTTGAAGGTGTCTGTGAGGTCAGTTGTTATTATCCCCTCGGTTGATATAACAATGGGGTATATTGTTATTTTGGACAATTTCCATAGACGCTTAATCTCCAAGCCTAGGTTCCCATATTTTCTTTGTTTTTCTATCTCAGTTTTTCTTAAATTATGAGACAGTGGTACGGCGATATCGATAATGGTAGCGTTTTTTTCTTTTTTATCGATGAATAGCAGATCCGGGCGATTGAAATCTACCGTTTTGTCGGTCATATATGCTAAATGTAAATTGCGTGGCCCATTTTTTAAAAGAATTTTTATAGTTTGTTTTTTTAATATGCTTCAGTTTTCAATTTTTTTTCCTGGTCTACCACTTAACAATGCATATGGTCAAGGCAGAAACACCATCTGGTCTGTAGAAAAATTCTATAATCAGAAATGACCAATCTCGGTAAGGACTATGCATAGGTAACTAGTATGGACATAATAGAAAAAAAAAAGGTACAATTAAGAAACAGAAGTTAACTCTTACTAGTTAGTTACGTCAGCCAGTCATGATGAGAGAGTACCGAGCTGTAATTTTTGAACATTATTGTTCCAGTTTGAATCACCTAAGCTTTTGTCTCAATCATCTAGTCACACAAACTGATGGGACCTGTGGAATCCAACTGTCCTCAAAGGGGAAAGCTTCATGTCAAACAAAAACAATTTGTTTCGAACAACAATGTTTTCCATAACTATTTTAAGAAAGATAAAATAGGTAAAGTATAAATCTCTCATATTTTTCAAAGAAGCAGAAGACCTCACTTTATCATGCCCAAGATGTCAACATTCAAAAGCATCCAATAGCTACAGAAAAATACAAGAAGTGTAATTTTTTTTTAAATTAGCATTTAAATCTGCATAATTATCACAAGGCATTGCTGGTCAAGTGTAAAGTATTTTACTTTTAATCTGAAGGGGGCTATTACCAAGCTCCATTTGAATACCTGACATTTGATGGGGCAAAAGTTGAGGTTGCACTTTGTTGTGAGGGCCATGTGACATAAACTTGTTGCACGGTAACAATAAAAAAAATATAAAAAAATCGAAAACAAACCCATGAAGTCATTTCCATACTTTTATTTAATTATCATATAGGAACACAAATGTTTTTCTTTAATGACAATGTAAAAAATAAAACGGACATCTTTGTGTGTTCATCACAAATATAAAACTATGAAGACTAGTAATCCGAGCACAATAGGAAAGAAAATACACTTCAATTGATCCTAGTCATACATTCACAGGCCAAGATCTAGAAACATCACAAGGACAGTGGGATTGAAGCCACAGATTTTAAAAAATAAATTTTAAAAGCAAAATAAAATTTTTCCTTGTAAACATAGCAGCTTAAAGCAATAAATGTATAAATAGGTAAGGATAATGATAAAATAGAATGAAAAGACATGAACAACATTGATTAAAAGAACAAATATTTCAATATTAATAGAAATAATAATATAATTCAACCAAGACAAATAGAAAGAAAATCTGGCCAAATTAGCTGTACATCCCATTCCATCAACATTAAATGTCAATAAGATTTTTACCACAGTGGCATACAAGCCACATACTATCCAATTGAGCATCTCAAGTTGAGGCTATGGATTTAAAAAAAAATAATTTTGGGAAACTAGAGCTATGTTTTTCAAGTGCTTTTAGCAGCCAAATAACCTCTGAGAATACAAGTCCCCCTCTTTTCAAGCAAACTATGTGAATCTTGCCATGATACACAAAAAATGAAACCATACATTAAGGTAAAAGAATTAAAATCTCACAAACAAGTCTGCTGCCATTAAAGTTAATTTTTTTTAAATAAAAAAAAATTACCAGACTTAAAAAAAAAAAAATTAATGAAAATAAAAAAAAAAAGATATGAAAATGTTTTACAGCTGAAATATTTTATTTTTCAGAGATTCTTGACATAAGTCTTACAACAACCAAGGATTCAAACTATCACTTATCCAAAATAAACTGTTTTTAAAACCAGTCCAATAATGATAAATGAAAAATATCAATAACGGTGAACAATACTGAATTTCAATAAGTCTTTGAACATCCCTCAAAACTGTCAGCCAGTCTAGGAACATCCATTTATGATTTATAGGGAAAAAAAAATACAATAATTAAAACATGGAATTTAGAAATTAATGTTTACAAACTTACCAAGATTGCCATGAGCCAACAATAGCAAGTTGTCACACAACACATGTCAGCATAAATTCATATATAAATTCATATATTATGTCCCATAATAAAAACAATCTAGTTTTATGACTAATCTGTCTGAACACATCATTCTTACTAAATATATGTTGGTATGTGTGTGTGTGCCTGTGCATATACATGATGCTATACATTTAAGATCATGTACCTATAAAACAATGCCACCTCAATGTCATTAGGATGTGTGAAACTCAGCAAATCCTTCATCCCATCATTCATACTGTAGTAAGGAGAGAGAACTTAAAAATAAGGGAAACTACTGCAAATGTCTGAATTATTTTCTGCCTCGTGCCCCCTTTCCTTTCTTTTTGCCACTAGATACTTCATCCCCAGACTTGGCCTTGACAGAGCTCTCCTGCTCCTTGACCTCATAGTCTGAAGGAACTTCTCGAGAGTTTGATTTCACAGTGCCCTTTTTGCTTTCTGACGCTGTGCCACCTCTTGACTTGGACTTTCTTGGCGTGTACTCAGGCTCCTCATCATTACTTTCAATAGCGTCCTCTTCTTCCTCGCTGACATCTGCCTTAGCTTTTTTTGAAGAGTTTTTGTTAGAGCTGTTGGATTTGGCTTTTCTCTTTGATGGAGGTTCATCTGTTTGTTTATTTGAGGACTTTTGATTCTTACTTTGTTCAATGTCTGATGCCATTTCATCTTTCACCTCATTTTTATCCAATGACTTTCTGGTATTACTGGAACTTTTACTGGAAGTGTTTTTGTTTGACTTTTTCTTTGATGGAGTTTCTCCATTCAGCTTACTGACGGGTTTAGTATTTTTTTCCTCAACTTTGGATTTAACATCAGGAGATTTTGAAACAGATTTATTTCCTTTGCTTGCTGGAGCTGGCTGCTTACCCTTTTGCTGACCATTTTTGATGTTAGAAGTGGGAGCAGTACCTCCCCGAGACTGTGACTTCTTAGGGGTGTACTCTGGCTCCTCCTCCTCTTCATCAGAGGATGCAGACGAAGCAGGAGCTTTCTTTCCTTTGGCCTTTGCAGCTGCTTTTTTATTTGGTTTGGGTTTGGAAGGGGATTTTTTCTTTTTCACCTCTGGTTCTTCATCGGAGACATCAGATTCCTCAGCATAAACAGGTTTTCTACCCTTAGACCTTCCTGAAGATGTTGCAGCAGGTTTCTTTGGTTTGGCTTTTGCCTTGCTTGCTGACTGCTTGAGTTCCACAGTTTTAATTTTAGGCAAACCTCTGGATTTAGTACCTTTAGGAATATACACAGGCTCATCAGACTCATAGCCATCAGCTTCTCCTTGAGAATCATCTTCCCCAGCCAGAACAAGAGGGGATGGCACAAAAGGCGCTGTAAGCTGAAATGATCCGCTGGCACCAAGTCCACTAAGTTGTCTTTGAAAACAAAACAAAAAAAAAAAAAGATATTAAAACAGATGACAAAAGAAGGTGGTTCAATATATAACAACATGCTAGAACATATATTAGACATACAAGTGCCTAGGACCATTGAAGTGATTTACGTCAATGCTTAACACAAGCAAGTACTTACGTGAGTAAGTTTTTAGAAAGGGCCCGCTGCAATGCTTTCTTATAAAGAATAGGTCTTTCATCCACTTTAAAATCTGGGTGGTACTTTGAAATATATTTCTTTATTTGATTGGCTGAAGCTGCTTTAGGCTCATGACATGCAATAATTGCGGCACAGATTCTGTCCTCTATTTGTTCAGCTAAAAAAAAAAGATAAAATAATTTCACACTTTACATTAAAAACAAAAAGCTTACCAACAATGCCCAACAAAAATTAGAATTGCATTTAAGCATTTGTAAGATTTGTCAAGATATTTATTTTACTTACCATTTATTTAGAATCATTACAATTACATTTTTTTACATTATATATACATTTTATTAAGATTTAAATTAATTTCATAGATACTTCTTACCAGGAATTGGGGAATTCTTTTACTAGGACATGTGGGTCAGGAAAAAGAAAATGTTTTAATACCTTTTCAGTGTCATCAAAAATATAGTGATGTCTAACAGACTGAAATCAGTATTTCTTTTTAAACTCCCCCAGCCCCCCACTTTTCTTAAACGTTCTCTCTATTTAAAGATTGTCCAGGAAGTTTTTGTTCTTTTCTCAATCATGGAAACTGTGATGATCATTGATGACCAATTAGTCTATTTTTTTTAAAACAGAATCTAAAAATGGTCTCTGCAGACTCACATCCGGGATTGAAATCATCCATAAGTAAATGCAACTTCCCTCCAATGCCAGAGCCAGACAAGTACTCCCAGTAGCCTTTATCTACTCCACTCTCTATTGCTTTGCGCCATCTAGAAGTAAAAAAAAAAAAACAAGAAAAACATAAAAAATACTTTTTGAAACAAAAAAAAAAATAAATAAATTCTGAAGTGTAATTGTATCATTTAGTTTGAATCAGTCACTATCACTTATCTGGACCAGTTGAAAAAATGAGGAAAAGGGTGGGAGGGGGGAAGAAAGGGATATCTGGATTGATTTTACCTTAATTGGTTTTTAAAAGCATAAAAAAAAAAAGGGGGGGGGGGGAATTACCTGAAATTGAACTCGTGGTTCACGCATCCTTGGGCGGCGTGCTAACCACTCTGCTAGTGAGGTACTTATGACTAGAAAAGATTGTATTGTCATATATTGTTTGTTTCAATTTAGAGTGGAGACCTATAAAGGGAACTAATTCAGCTTATACCACCACTTCAAGCAGTACAATTTCTTTCCCTTGTTCAAGATACCAAACAAAATAATTAATTAGCAATAGTTAATTAAATAATGAGTTAATTTTTTAAATTGATTCTTGTGTTGTCAGGTAAAAGAAATAATTGTACACTATTTCAACTTGATCCAAGCTTGGGTGAGGGAGAGATAACATGTACAAACGTTTTACCAGACAGAGTTGATATAACCTTTGTAAAAAAAATCCTTACTTGGAATCCACTATTTGTTTTTGTAACCCACAAGTTTATAAAAACATCTTAAAGTCATTGTTCTAAAATGTACAATGCTCAACAAAACACATCTTACTTGTGATCTGGAACAGCTTCGCCATATTTTTCTTGAATATATTTTCTGATCCTAACAGTGGAAGCAGCCTTTGGGGCAGATTGATAGGTGATAGCTAGTGGAAAGGTGTCTTCAATCTTTTCTGGATTCCCATGTCTAATGTGTGAATAGGTCACCTTTTCTATTTTTTCTATCAAATGAATATGAAATAGGTTAAGTAAGAATGCCACAATAAAATATTTGCATTACTACATCTTTCAAGATATCCACAAAATAAAATGGCTTTAGTAAAAGTACAACAATAAAATAACCCACAAACTGCATCTTTTAAGATTTCTACTAACTATATAGGCTGAGTAAGAATTCAACCAAAATAATTTCAGTAACTGCAGGTTTCTTGATCTCCTCAAAATATGTAAGTTTAAGTACTACAGAATGCAACAATAAAATATGTCCATTGAAAAGAAAGAAACAGAAACATTTTTTTCCTACAAAATATTGAGGTCAATGCATTCACCAAATGATTTTAATTCCCCCATACAGATATTAGTCCTCAAATCTTAAGTATAAAAATAATGTATTTATAACCTCTTAATGCTTACACTGAGCACTTCTTCCCGCAAGTACAATACAGAGTTTAAGAAAAATCATTGATAAATAGACATTCAAAATAGTAAATATCTAAACAGCCCCACCCCCTTCCACACACATCTTACTACCAGGAGTGCACGGACACAAGATGAGAAATAAAGAAAAATAATAGACCTTAAAATTTCAGCTTCACTTCCATGCTTCTTTCCAAATATAATTATATTTTAATTTCATTACCTTCTAATAAAAACAGAATAACTGAGAAAGTACATGAAAAAGGACCCCCCCCCCCCCAAAAAAAAAAAAAACAACAACAAAGACACATAAATGTGGAAATAGAGTGCTAGATACCTTACAAAGACAGAACTCACTTGGTTTGTGTTTCTTCTTTTTGCTGTCTTCTCCACTCTCCTCATGTTTTTCTCCATTCTCTTCAGTACTCTTAGGAGCCTGGTCTTCAGTGGCTGACTCCTTGGCCCCTTCCTCAGCCGACTCATCTGTTTCTTTCTCTTTTTCCTCACCTTCCGCAGCCTGCCCAAAACACCAGAGTCTAGTTTAGTTTATTGAACAATCAATCTTGAGTGCCAATATTGCAACAAATAGGAGGACATATTTTTCAATAGAATTTTTTTTTTATACTAAATAATTCTTATTGATTACTATTCCTACGCCAGTAAATGTTATTATTCAAGACAGCAAGAAAAACATAGTTGTCTTACAACTGCAGGCTGCCAATAATCTTGAAATGTTTTTACTTTATTTTCTTAATTCTTCATAGTTATATAATTATAATATAAAAATATAAGATCTTTGTGATGAAATAGTAATTTGGTTACGCAAAGAAAGTGTAATGATATATAGCCAGCACAAAAAAGTTGTATTAGTAATTAGTGTACACAAAAAAAAAACTGGTGATTTCAACACAATCAACTACCCCTACTAGTCTGTCACCTACACTACAATGGTGAAAGAATTGGGCATCTGGGTGATCGCTTTTTAAATGTATTTAAAATAAAAGGGAACAGCCTGAATTCGAACTTGTGGGCTAAAGCCTTCACAGGCTTCTCAAGCCAATGTGGTAACCACTCTACCAGCGAAGAGTCTACGAACATGGAAGATTGTATAGTTATCTATTGTTTCTATTTCATGTTTGTGTTCACTAAGCCTCAGATGACAATCTATAAAGGGGACTAACTCAGCTTATACCACCACTTCACTCAAGTACAAATTGTTTCCCTTGTTTGAGATTTTGGCCAGATGGACAAAGTGAATTGATATAAGCTTTGAAAAAAAATGCATGTGAATAAAACCTTTCATTTTTTTAGGCTGTAATTAATCAAAATTTGTCAGAACACGCATAAAAGCCCATGGTAGAATATGACTTTCCCAAAAGGTAAACAATCATAAAGTTTCATAAATAAATCGTGGACAGGGAAGAAATGTTTAACTCTAATGAAATATAAATATAATCTGATTATCAGAACTCACCTTAGGCTCTGTAGCTTTAGTAGGTGAAGGGGGCTTGGCTCCTGGCAGTCTGTAGTACCCAGCCATGCCTATTCCTTTTACCTGGATTTAAAAAAAGATAGTTTAGTGAAACCTGCATGAATTAACCCATTAGCTCCTTCTGCTGTCTAGAATGTTTTCTTGTTTTTGTCCTAAACCGTTGTTGAACGTTTCTAAAATCACATTCTCAGTATACTTGCTTTAAACTTTTTAAAGAAAAGGTTTCTTCCAGTCATGTCGCAAGCGTCATTACAAATCATTGTGGAGATTACAGATTCTATTTGAAGTAAAATCAGGAAGATTTTTATTGCTTAAATAATTTTTCCAACGAACAGGCCCATAGCCCCAGTGTATAAGCCTTCACCTAGGAAAATGAGTATTTTTGAAGCTATTTTATATTCTAAGGGTATTAAAAGTTTTTTGTTTTTTTTTTAAACTAGACATATTCTATTTTTTAAAGTTTTTTTTTTTATTTATTAGTATTAGATCTTAAATTTGATTATTTTTTCAAAATATTTATGATTTTTTAAATTCAGGGTTATCCCTCTTTCCTTAGAGCCTGGGAAGGGTTTCCCTAAGAGGAAATAGGAGCTATTGGGTTAAAGATGCACTATAAATTTATCAATAACTTATAAAAGAAATTCTTATTATTAGGTCAAATCTACACGCCAATACTCACCAATTCTATTTGATTATACTGGACACCCATTTCCAAACTTCTTTTAAGAAGTTTAGGTTTGAGATCAATCTGTAATGCTGGGTATTTACTGCCTATATACTGCTTTAGAGCAAACATTCTCACTCCAGCCCACTGAGATCAAGTTAAGATCAATCAACATAATGTTTGAATAATGTGAAAACTACAAACACAGCTTCTAATTGTCAGCTCATTACTTCATGTCAAATGTTTCAAAGAATAGAATATGTTACTATTTAAAACAAGGATACAGGATTTCCAAAATGGTTGATAGCTTCATGTACAATTTCTTTCATCTTGATCCCACCACTTTTCTTCTTTTCTCTATTTATTTTGCGCTCTTTTATTAGGCTCTTGTAAATGGATGTTGCTTTAACACCAAAAGTTTTACCAAATTTTTCTTTAACCATCTGGAAAAGATTTTTTAACCAAGTTTGTTAGAGGAATGATTAAATGTAATGCAAAAAAAAAAAAACAGCAAAAAAACATATCAAAACAATGCAGCAGAATCTAATTTAAAAAAAAAAAAAATCTACATGGAAACTAATGAAAGTGAACTATTGTCATCACCCTGCTAAATTGCTGAAGGTCTAAAATGTCGGAGCCGTCAGCCTGACAAAGATCGGTGAAGTAGGCATAGAGATGGGGGAGGTGAATGGTGTCTTCTGTACGTGCCTCTAAGTTGGTATCTAACCTAATGGAAGAAAGTTTAGCCAACATGAACATTAATTTGGGCCAAAGTAAATAACATCATAAACAAAGAAAGAATATAAGGTTAGAATGTCATTTTTATACATGATAGAATTAAACTTAATATCTGCTGCACATTACTTGGCTATTCGTTAGATACAAACTAAACTTATGTGGTTTTATACAATTAAGTTTACTAAGCACTATCTTAATATCATTGATTGTTCTATGAAATGCAGAAATTCCCTTTAGGGAATAGCACTTTACTAATATTTCCATGTGATGTCGCTGGCACAATATGGCATACTAGGCTGCCAGATAAATCTATTTATATATTCTATACATTCACTTATAAAACAAAATATAAAGCTTACCAATCCAAAAGCTTCTGCTCAGCTGGGGGGATAAATCTTTTCCTTTTCTCCAACAAAACCTCCCCATCCAAACCCCTCAGAAGAGATGGTGAGGTTGGAGCAGATCGCTTCTTTGGCTTTTTAATTTTAACAGCCGTTTCTGCAGTATTAGCTCCCTCTGCTGTTTCCTTGTCTTCATCTCCAATGGCCTCTTCACCATCCAGCTCATCTGGCACTTCTCCTCCATCTTGGCTGGCTTTGATCCACTTCTTTTTGATTGCAGGCATTGCTTTCTGGTAAAATTATATTTTATTTTCATTGTTAAGCTAATAACTACTTTACTGTCACATTGCTTGCGTTTTGTTGTCTTCAAGACAATAAAAATTTACTGATTATGTTTATTTTTGCTTTGAACATTAAAGAAAATATAGCATAAAAATACACTATTAACATAAAAAAAAATGTGTTTTGATATTATATTGTACTAGCATTTTATAAAATGGTAAACCTTATCAAATACATCCTATAATTCTGAATAGGTTTAATGGGAAGCAAGGGAAGTGTAATATATACATGTTCTCCTTTCAATCCTGAATCCAATCTATACAGGCCTTGCATTGTTAACTCTTTCTCTCCTAAGCGATGATAATATCATCCATTTTTTTTCTTAAAAGTCGATTAAGAGACAATATTGCCGTCTGTGCATTTAAACATCTTTGTTTCGTTCCTATTCTTGGTTAATAATTTTAAATGCTTATATTCTAAATCTACATGATTTACGCTTGCAGAAGAGTTCACTGTTTACTTCCTTCAACATGGTTTTAATATAACAGAGCATTTTGAAAGTCGTCTTTTTCTTTTTTTTTTGTTTGTGTTAAAATGGAAATGGAGCCTGGCCCATCTGGAGGTTGATCTAATAAAACTTGTAGAGATCTAAATTATTATATTCGGATCAGCAAGTAAGAGAACTTATTGATTCAGATGACAGAGATTTTTTTAATCTGTTCATAGTGATAGTGCTAGTGTCGGATCTAGATTCTCGATCTGAATCTGAAAGTTCATTAGCTGATGGACCTGCCACCAACCCTCCTAAAACTAGACATATTAGCACAAACAATACATCTCTAGATCTAGGCCTAGGCATCAGTGCTTTACTAGATTCTGCAATTGTTGATAATCTTGTTGATGCAATAAACAGTTATGCAGTCTACATAATAAAAATAAACACTCATGCACGCAGGACATCCATTTTTACAAAATGGAAACCATTTTCTAACTGAAATTGATAAATTTCTGACCACGACTACAATGATAGGATTAGACTTGTCGTTATGTCCCGAACATCCATATAATATGGATTGTTTTAAATACCACAGTTAAAACATGGAAGTTTTTTTTTTTGTTCAGGCAAACATTATGTAACTAGCAATGAAGTACTTTTATTTGAAATATATCATGTGCAGTGTAATTATTTTCTTACTGGAACTTAATGTTGCAAGTTGCTGTTTTTTCTCATAAATTTTCTATGGTGGTGACCTTGGATAATGTGCTCCAGTTTTGTTTTATTGTTTTAGTGGTTCTATTTCATGAAAATAAGAATAAAGATTATAATAATTTTCAGATTTTCATTTTTACTTTTCATAAAGCAAAAAAAAAATAATATCACTTGATTTTATCATATCTAAAAAAAAAACAACATTCATTTTCCTTTAATTCAATATCAAAAACATTATTCTATGATTGTAAAAAAAAAATTATACCATTTTAATTATAACATGTTAGTGCACTACAATCGGATTAAATTAATAATTCCATCAGAACGTGGAAAATAATTAAGGAGAGAAAGATTTAATGCACCATGTGGCTTTACAGTAGCCCCAGGGCCAGGGCTTAGTACCAGAAGCACCCCATTCATGTGTATGAGGTCAAAAAAACATGCTTTCATACCAGTGTACTTTATCGCCTAACAGAAACGATCTGACACAGGAATACTTAGTGCCAGTGAGTTAACTAGGTCGAACTAAATGTGTTAAAAAAAATATATATAAATGGATCGTGCACCATAGTACCACAGACCACAGCATTTCTGTGATAACTATAATAATAGCCATCAAAATAAAGATGCAATAATAAAATATGGTGAGATGTCATCAATGTCAATATGGTACAAAAGGGCCCAGGGTAGGTACTTCGATAAACTGACCTAGATCCATTTTTTTTTCTCCCAAAAAATGGCTGAAAAGTGTGTCAGCACATTTTACCCTTTTTTTTAGGGGTGGTCATTTCCATCAAAGTTTTAGCATATTAAATATTACAATTTTTTTTTCATATTTTTAGCTCAGCGAACTAATAATTATTTTTTTTTCTATGTGTTGTTTTTTTTCTATTAATATACATGTAAATTAATAGTTAATAAATGAGTACATTATATTTTTAAAATAATGAGCTATTATTGCACAAAAAGTCAAGTAAAATATCTTTTAATAACTTCTAAAAAAAATCGCAAGGTTTCTTTTTTATTTTATTGTCCGAAGCAAGAAATTTTTCATTTACAATCTAATTTTTAAAGCATTTAAATTAAGGCATTTTAAAATGATTAATTGCCAGTGCTCTACAAAAAGGTTAAAACTGTTTTTTTTATGAAGTTTATGATAGTTATAGTCATTAAATTTTAGGAAATATTTTTCTGCGCAGTGCTATTTTCATTTATAATTTATAAGAATTATCTATCTGATGCATATAAATAGCTATTTAAATACAGTAGAATTATAATTAAACAAAATAAAACACAATACAGATCTCTGATTTGTTTTATTTGTGATTTTTGGGCTCATATGGTGACAAAATCACATATATTTTTATTTTTTGTCGAAGGCTTTTTTTATATATTAATTAACTTTTTTCAAAGATTTTATTGCTTGGTCTTATTTTTTAAATTTATTTTAACAGAATACTGGTTAATGTAAAAGAGTGTGAAGTTTCAACCCCATATCTTTAAGACTTTTTATAATACAGTTAATTTAAGTTCAACTGTCAGTTGTTTCGGTCACAGATTTTTTTTTTTATTTACAAAGGCTAAAGAAGGCTCATTTTTGGCCACTAAAAATTTAATAACTTCCCTCACAATTAACTCAGCAATATAAAATTGGTATCATTGGAAAGCATTTCTCAAGCTCTATTTTAGAACTAAATAGGTTCCATTGCATTGTGATCATTTTGAAATTTTTATCGAAGTACCTACCCAGGGGGGTGTTTCCATATGGCACCATTACTCTAGATTCTAGATCTAATTATAATAATAATATAGACATAGAATAGACTAGATCTAGACTAGTATTTTATACTATAAATTAATATTAATATTATTACTATTTTTTGCCAGTAATGGTCTTCACTTACGACATATCTAGTTTAGATTTTAGATTCTAGTCTAGAGACTCAAATTTACCTAAGAATTTAGATGAAGTATCATGAAGATCTAATAATTATTTAATAACAAAATCTAAACTAGACTAGATTACATCTACTATGATCTACTAGACTCTAGATAATCATAATAGATCTACTAGTATTATATACTAATATACTACTAGTGTCTACAGATACTGAGTCAGTGTAACTGAGATAGAGATAGATTAGAGTTAACTCTAGTAAAGTAAGACTAGACTAGACAAGATAGTCACTGACACTACTGCACCGTCACCAGACTCACGACTACTCAGTCTACTGTCTACACTACTAGATAACTAAATCTACTTCACTACATTGAGTGTCTCTAACTCTAACTGAAACTTACAGTAGTTAGTTAAGTTAGAGTAGTTAGACTGTAAAGACAAGTTTGTCACAGTTTGTGGTTAGAACTTATCTCACTCGACTCAGTCTAGACTAGTGACTAGAGTAACTTATTTAACTTACAGACTTACTACTCTACTAGATTTAGATTAGATCTGGAAAAGAAAGCCAATCTAAAGCTTTACGTTTTATTTTTTATTGTGAAATATTGTTAATACAAAACGACTCAACAATGCACATTATATAAATTGAAGTTATTCTTATGCTATGCAATTGTAAACAAAGTAATATGCACATTACATTATAAATAAATATTGATGGCGGCTGGCGTTAAGATTTATTATTATGCCAGATATTTATTGTTTCCCGCACAAGTTAGCTGTAGAGTGATTTAGAATTAATATTTCTGAAAATATCTAACAAAAGAAATGTAAATAGATTAAAATAATAAATAAGAATTGGATTTTCATTCAATATGAGTATCTAATATATTAATGGAAATGAATTCAAAAGATATAATTAAATGTCATGAATTTTAAACTAATGACGATTTGATTAGCTGGCCAATCAGGCCATTGCTTGCCGGTGTTGATTGACAAATATATTTTTTTTATCTTACCTGACCAGAGTCCTGCATTAGAACCTATATTAAGATCTAGATTCTAGATCCAGATGTAAAAATCAAGAGTCTAGATATACATATATATGTTTATTAATAAGGCTTGTCTTCGAGCCGGAAGATTAATGAGGAATGCAATATTTCCCGCGGTACGCAGCCAGGTGCGATCTACATATTTAGCCACACTCGCGCAAGCATAATCATTGTCCGGCGACGGTCGATTTAGAATTTCTTTTTGCCGTCTACGTCTGTCCCCGTACTTATAAAATAAATGCACTGGGGTACATGTGTAAGAAAAATATATTTGTTATATAATATATATAATAAGCCTTGTCTTCGAGTCCGAAGATTAGTGAGGAGTGCAGTATTTCCCGTTCTGCGCAGCCCCAGCTGTGACCTACATATTTTGCCACGTCCAAGGCAAGGATAACCACTGTCCGCAGGTGGTTGATTTAGATTTTCTTTTCGCCGTCTGCGTTTGTCCAAGGCAAGGATAACCATTGTCCGCAGGTGGTCGATTTAGATTTTCTTTTCGCCGTCTGCTTTTGTCCTCGGCAGCGGATTTTCTTCTGGTCTCAAATGTGTATCCCGCGGCCTTCGTGAGTGACCTCCAGCTGTCTCGTTCTGATGCTGTATACAACCAGGTGCTCTCTTCTATGTCAGCCAAGGAAATGTGACGCCTAAGCTGGTCTTTGAAGCGTTTCCGTGGGGCGCCTCTGTTTCGTCGACCACCTTTTAGCTCACCAAAAAAGGCTGCCTTTGGCATACGTTAGTCTCCCATACGGGATACGTGCCCTGCCCAGCGTAACTGCTGGACCATAAGAAGTCCTTCTATACTGTCCATACCGGCGTTCGCAAGGACATCACTGTTTGCTCACAATAAACATGACCTCCAGAACGCGGTAAACGAATTTGCATACGCTGCCGCCTCTTTTAAGTTTGGTGGTACAAATCGCTCCGCCTGCCTACAAAAATCAATGTCTACCAGGCGGAGGTTCTCTCAACCCTTCTATATGGCTCTGAGACATGGACACTATACAGAAAACAACTAAGACTTCTTGAGCGCTTCTACCAAACACCAAAGATGCTTGCGCTCAATGATGGACATACGGTGGCAAGACCGCACTACAAACAGTAATATATATATATATATATATATATACATATACATATATATATATATATTTAACGTCTGTTAAGTCAATATTAGAAGATGCATCCTCTGTTTGGGATCCCTCAACTCAAGAAAACATAAAGAAACTGGAACAAATACAAAATAGAGCAGTGAGATTTTAAACAAACGAATATTCCAATTTGATTAGAGTAACACCATTAGTAAAATCACTAAACTTAGAGACACTTCAGGACAGAAGAATAAAAAGTAAAGTAGGTTAGCTATAATACATAAAACACTCAACCATGGGCGTAGCCAGGATTTTTTTCGGGGGGTTTGGGGGGGGGGGGAAGAAAACAATATATATATATGTGTGTGTGTTTGGGGTTAGGGTTTGGGTTACATTCTGAGCGTAGCTAAATGGGGCTTTGAATTTGCTAAAAAAAAAAAATACTCCGGAGATTTTTAAGTTTAAAACCCCTTAACAGATGATTTTTGACGGTAAAAATTTCCTTTTCAATACAAAACTAAAGCAAACTACAGTCACTTAATTCCAAGAGCGTAACCAAGAAAGGTTACAAATTTTTACCAGTGACTGGGCTCCACTAATAAAGTACAGTGAATAGTCCGCCAAAATTGAAAAAAGACTAAATGTGGCTCAACAAAGTTGGCTAAGACGAATTTTAGGAGTCGGTTATAGAGATCGGCTCTCAATCAAGGAAATCCTATGCCGAACTGAGAGTCGACCCCTTTAGTAAGGCTGTGACAGAGCGTCGCATGAGGTTTGCGGGACATGTTCTCCGACAAAATGAATTACGCCTAATTATCGTTTGGTTCTTTCTCTCCATTTTGGGCTGTAGAGCCAAGTTGTAGGCCTATATCTTTGGAGCTCCTGAATTATACTTGTGTCTTCGTTACTGGATAGCCTTAGCGTTGACCCTGTTATATATTCTTGGATTATCTTGACCCCTGTTTAGGGTGAGTTTTATTTCATGTTGTATAGTTTATTTCTATTTGGATTCGATTGTATTCGTATTTTGTATATAGATATAAGATTAGAAGAATCTGCTTTTTATCTTTCTATAGGATCTTAGTCTCAGTGTCAAGTTTCAGTCTCAGTTTCAAGTCTCAGTTTTAGGTTACAGGACTGAGGTTTTCATCTCAGGATTTCTGTCTGAGGTTTTCATCTCAGGATTTCTGTCTGAGGTTTTCGTCTCAAGTTTTCTGTCTGAGGTTTTCATCTCAGGATTTCTGTCTGAGGTTTTCGTCTCAAGTTTCGGGACTGAGGTTCCAGATTCCAGACTGAGGGTTGCTATATCCAGACCTGGTGGTACTTTGTGAAGTTGTGAGTTTTGGATGCTGCTATAAACTTTTACTTATGGATCGTCGGTGAACAGTATCCTGGCTGGAATATAGATCTACGTGTATTGCCAGTTGTTGTCTTGAAAGATTGTCACTGTGTCGACAATATTACTGAGCCTTATAAGTTAAGGTGAATTATTCTTGTTTATTTTTAAATACTCAAGTATTTACTATAATCTTACTATAAGTATTGATTTTGGATATCATACTATATGTACTTATATTTCTTTATCATTATCGTGATCATATATCATTTTTCATTGTAGAAATATTATTATATTACATTCATATTTTTAAATTTAAATCATCATACACCTCGTTTGTTAGTTTATGAACAACTGGGTGTGTTTGGTGTGACTGTCGGGCTGAACTTTGGGACCAAAATAACATATAATATTAAATAGATATAATATTTACACATATGGTAATTCAAATCAATTACACACATTAATACATTTGTAATACTTAATAATATTTTAAAGTCCTGACACTAAGCACATGCTACGTGTATCCTATGTAGTTCCTATCTATATCTCTATATATAGGATATTATATAATGTGATGAGACGCGAACTATTCTTCTTCTTCGTTCTCATTTTACATGTCCGAAGGTTCAGATCAGTAATCCTAAATCTAAGATGAACCGCGAAGTTGTTTCCAGATCAGGCATTTCTCCTTACGGTTTTTTGTTTCTATAGGAGTGAACTATTAACTTTGTTTTCTGCTTATATTAAATTCTGAACACTACATACTATTTATCACGATTAGGAACCTCCAATTAACAAATTTGATATATTTTGGGACTTCTTGCGTTCATAGATCTACATGAAGTGAAGTTATTGTCAGCCGAGGATTGTCTGAAATTCTGAACCCACATGATCTAAAACAAATCAGATTTTTTTTTTAAATCTGGTTTTTAGTTATAGAAATAGATGTAAATAATTTTTGAATTTTGATTTTAACAACTAATTCTTGTGAATTATCCCTTTTCACCTTCATCTATCTCTGTTGGACCGTTGGGGCACCACACAAGATCTGTTGACCGTGTTTTTGTATTCATCTTTTGCCTTGTCTTTCAATGACAGGCCCGTCGATTCTGCAACGGCTTGAACAGCTACTTGTCTTCTGAGAGCGAACGTTTCATTCTTAAATATTAAATCATGTAAGTCGTTTTTTTTCTTTTAAGAAGTGCAACGCTGCACTGTGGCAACGTGGCCTACATATGAAAAACAGTCGTGCCAAAGGGGAAGAACTCCGTCCTTAAAATTATATCTTTCAATAATGTACAGGTTATTTCCCTTATTCGATATCAAACAAAATAACTAATGACCAATAATGAATTGACTAATTGAGTATTTTTGTTTATTGATTCCAGTTTTGTCAACTACAATGAGTAATTGTTTAAAGCAGTGATTCCTAAAACACGGCCCGCGCGCCAGAACCGGCCCGCGACGTGGTTCCATCCGGTCTGCCGAATCGTCAGCACAAATTGTTTAAAACAACATATAAACAGCATTATAAAACAAACACGTTGGCATTCGTGGTTTACGCCGCGAATATAAGATAGTTAAACTACGCCTAGAGATTGGAGGATCGATGGGAATATTTATATAAAAAAAAGACACAAGAAAATAAGTTGGTGGCAAAGCTAGCTACAATGTAGACCTCATTTTAAGTAGAGAGATGAAGCCATTTTCAGACGCATAAGAAAAATAAACATTAAATATCCCATTAATTAATGTAAGTACTAGATCCACGGGTTTCTAATCAAATATTTTCATGTGAATTTTGATTTCATTTTTTTGTAGGGTACCTTATTTTTTATGTGGCCCGCGACACGCTTGTCGGAAATTAAAATGGCCCGTAGGTTAGGGTCAGGTTGAGTATCACTGGTTTAAAGTATCAGCTTGATCGGAGAATGCGTGAGGGAGAAATGGCGTTAATAATTATTTGAGAGGACTAAACCCTACAAATTTAGCTATTTCACCAATTGTTTTTTTTTGTTTAGCCCTATTTCTTGGTTTTAGCTTTCTCAATGCGCTATGATACTATCACTTGTCTGGACCTGTTGGTAAAAGGGGTGGGGGAGAAAGAAGGGGGTATCTAACGAATGTTACCGTGACCGCGTTTTAAATGCATTTTTTTTTTAAAGTGGTACGGCTTTGTACTCGAACTCGAAGGCTTAAGCCAATGCACTAACCACTGTGCCAGCGAAGTGCTTATGAAAATAGAAGGTTTTATTGCTACTTTAAAACTTTTAAGCGACGACCTAATTCTCTGCACAAAGTATAAAGGGGACTAATCCAACTGTCAAGTATGATTTCTTTACCTGTTTAATACCAAACAAAGTAATCAATTACCAATAGTTTATTAACTAATTGGTTAATTTTTATTTGATCTTTGATGACCCGTTCACTTTATCCCTGGTCATTTCATCCCCGGTCACTTCATCCCCGGTCATTTCATCCCCTGTTATTTTCATCTTCTGATCATGAAATGAGCCAAATTTAATATATTCATTTTTTAATAAAATGACAAAAAGTGTAACACATCAGATAAGAATAAAATTAAATGTCATTAAAAACTATAAAAATTTAACATGTATAAATATAGGGGTCATGTAAAAAAAAAAGTGTTTTTGTGTTCATCTACATCAATAAGATAGATAGGCTATAGATTGTTAGTACAGAAGGCGATCCATCGATTCACATTGCTGAACAATGTTTACTATTCTCTTTGTCAGTGTTAGGGTTAGGGTTACAGCAGTGGCGTAACTAAGGGGGGGGGGGGATGGGGGGGGAGAATTTTAAAATCCCCCCGGGCCCCCACCTAGGGGGGGCCCCCAAATGGGTGTCCGAAATTTATTTGTAAATACATAAATTAATATGTTTGATTGACAAATAGTGTCAACGGGTGTCTTTTTTTTTCAACATTTATGGATTAAATTTATAACAAAGACTAAACCTAGATCTAGGTCTATCAGTACGTTGACTTTGTTGACATTTTAAAAATATTTTTTTCCCACAGAGATCAAATTTAAAAACTAAAATTAGTCTTACATTTTAAACTTTGTTGCCACGAATAAAACTGCATGATATACAGCGAATTCCAGGTATCTTGTTACCTTTACTAATAATAGATCTAAATGGCGAGTATTATATGGCTACACTAATTAACCTTGAAGCAAAATTTACAGAATCAAGTATAACAGATCTAAAAGTTATTCTTAATAATGCTAGAATAGTCAATTATTCGGGTTTGGCGTCTATAATTTCACAATTAAACTTCACACTCGAGTTATTACCCCTCTATTCATCTTTCCTCAATCCAATGGAAACTCTTTTTATTTCTATCTAATCCTTTTGCTTTCGCACAAAACATAAACAAAAAATAATGACGTAATATCATATAATATTAGCACATCCTTCCTTTTGAAGTTATTATCACACCCTTCCTTTTAAAGTTCTTAAGAGTGATATCTACTAGCAGGGCCGGCCCTAGCATTTTCGGGGCCCTATGCGAAACAGATCGAGCGGGGCCTAGTCTGGGTAGGGATAAGCATAATGTCAAAATAATGTTTTTTTGAATTAGAAAATAGGCCTACTTTCGTCTTTGCAATAAATTTTTATCAAATGAAAGCTCGCAATGTCACTTTTTATTTATTGTCACCCCAAAATGTCAATTTCGTCTATTCTTCAGGAGATTTGAATAAATTCAAAAAAAGTTCAGGACTTTATCGTATATTTTGCCTTTTCATGAGATTTCCTGGAGCCCTGGAAAATCAGGAGGTCGCGAAAAACCTGTTATTTTATATACGTTATAATGGTTTAATTTAATAATGTACACTTGGAATTAGCGCGGGGCCTATGAAAGCGCGGCGCCCACTGCGACCGCATAGGCTGCAGTGGTCTAAGGCCGGCCCTTTCTACTAGGAACTTTAAGAATTCGTCCATTTCTGGTTGTCTTGACTGGCACAACAAGTTCTCTAGACGTTGGTCTATAACTGTCTGTTTCGTTTGTTCCAACAGTTTGCAGTTCATTGTCTTCATCGGTATCATAGTACCCAGAGATGTCTTCATTGAAACTCTTATTCAAAAAGCGTTGATTTCTTCTGTATGTTTTTCCACCGTTTGTCTTTATGATGTAAGATCTGGGTGATGAATGTTTTTTTATGACAACTGCTTTCTGCCATGTTTGAACTCTCCGACAGAATAATCTTTAGGTAGTCTTGCTTTTGCATCGTATTTCACTTTTCTTTTCATCTGTCGTTCGTTGAGTAATGTCTCTGCATTTTGAGCTACCGATGGTTTCAATAGTTTGTGATCAGTTGGAATCATTCCCTGAGTCTTCTACTCGTCAGCAATTGTGATGGTGAATACGGCAGTCTACTTATCGGAGTATTTCTATACTCGAGCTTAACGAGATATGGATCTTTCTCACTTTTGTATGCTCTGAATCCTTTTGCTTTCGCACAAAACATAAACAACCAACAATGACGTAATACCATATAATATTAGCACAGAATCTTCTTCATGCAGTGGAAAATTAAGAATTTTTTGCCTATCTTGAATTCTGGTCAAAGCTCCTGCGCCCAATTAATATAGTTCGGAAGAAGCTACAAAAGTATGGACTGCATATACGGGAAGCTGCTAAAGAAATTAGTACCCTTTCATGCTTTCTGCAAAATGATGACAAACTGATAAAAACCCAATCCATCGAAAAAGCAAAAGAAGGTAGTGAATACTATGGATTCCCAGTAATCAAAACAACCAGAAGAAAGAAAAGACTTGATGGGAAGTTGAGTTCTAATGTAGGACTGTCAATAGAACTGCAATTCAAACGTAATACGACAGAAGTGCTGGACAAATTTCATATGGAGATGAAGGGCAGATTCCAAAGGCTGGAAAGAAAATGAATACCTATGGGTTTCTTCTTGAACCAAGACACCTGTTAGATGAAGACACGCTTATGACAAACTGTGCTACCTTTCCTTTTTGTATGATGAAATAAATCGAAAATCGCTTTTTCAATGATGTCATTGATGCACGAGCACATTTCATTAACAAACCAGTAATACAATCACCAATAGACATATTGAGCTCAAACTTTGCAACCTCCTCCGAATACCGCTAACTCAGGCCACTTCCATTACGTCATGTGAGAGATCATTCTCAAAGCTCAAGTTCATCAAAAACTATTTCAGGAGCACAATGACGCAAGAAAGGCTTATCATGGTTTTAATGTCAGTAAAGTCACAAATACTAGAAAGTATCGATGTAGTTGATGTTTTAGATGTCTTTGCTGCACAGAATGCACGACGTGAAGCGATATCAATTTAGATTTGTCACTTGTGCATTATTTAACTAATAAACAACAGTATTATTCATTAAAATAGTCTTGATGATTACTTTTTGTTAAGTTTACTGATATACTGAACCAATTTGATTTGGGGCTTATTTATTTTTGCGTACATTATCTCATGTCATATGTCGAATGTCAAAATGCAAGGGGCCCCCAAAGAGGTCAATCCCCCGGGCCCCCAAATCCCTAGTTACGCCCCTGGGTTACAGCTTACATATATACGTAGAAATGAAATATTGATAGAAATAAAGTCCTATAACACAATATACAACTTTAATGTTTAAAATGAATTAAAGCAAAACTTATATAGGCGACATGATATCCTGAGGATGGGTGAAGTCAGCTTTTAGTAGAAAAAAAAATAAAACCTTATTTCAAGGCTCAAAATGACGATCCCATTTTCAAGAAAGAGCGATTGAAAATTAAAATAAAGTGAAACATGGTCGTACTTCCACCACACCTTGGCCTTTTGGTGATAAGTTATCAGCGGCACGGTCATAATTATTATAATGGCACTTTTATCTCTCAAAAGATTTCCACTACTTGCACCACACCTTGGCCCTTGATCATTACGTCATTCGAAGGATAATATTATAATATTACATCCCCAACATCCAATAGAAGCGCTATAGCTAAGTACACACCCAGATTTACAATATATTATAAGATGTCTCATCAAGAATGCAAAGTAGAAGAGGAAACACTATAAACGCATTAGTAACATGTCAAAAAATATCAAAAAAGCATTCTACATAAACATATTTATATATTAGATGAAATGAGGGCTTAAAGTCAAAGCCTTAACAGCACAATTAAACAACGAAAAAGAAAAAATATTTCCAGTAGGGATGAAATGACTGGGGGATGAAGTGACCGGGGATGAAATGACCGGGGAATGAAGTGACCGGGGATGAAATAACCGGGAACCTGATTTTTGTTTTGTGAGGTACAAGAAATAATGTTGCAAAATTTCAACTTGATCCGACTATGGGTGTGAGAGTGCTCTCGTTTTGGTTTTCTTCTACTAGCAGAGTGATTTGATATAAATTTTTAAATTATGAAACTGTTTAGTGCTTTTCAATGTCTGAAACCAGTTTTCTACTGACACAAGAACTCTAAATCAGTGTTACATTACTAAAATACCTTTTATAATCGGACTAATCAGAGTCTCTTCAAGACACATTGTCCAACATTAGATTTTAGCATCCCGCATACCCCCTCCACTGATATGCCATTGTAGGTGTACTATCTACCTGTTGTATTTGTGTTTCATGTTGATCGTGTCTGTAACGACACTTTCAATAAAGGTCATAGGTTATCGAAGGGTTAGGCCTAGAGAAGTGAAAAGGTGAAACACCATCCTGCATGTGTACGTTACACAATGTGTATACACAAGACGCTTGGACATAAATATACAAATAATGGGAAAGAGTTAAAAAGCGAAAGACCTTTTTTTTCCTATCATAGCGTTTACTATTGTTGCTTTTTAAAGGAGAATGTAGATTCGTTGGCATTCAAACTGCTCTGTCTGTCTGGAATAAACAACGCGCTGATTCATTGTGGGTGGCCAAGAGCTAGTATTTCAGAGAGTTTTCGTTCAACTCCATTTCTCCAATGGTTTTTTTTTGGATGATCTTATAGCGCTAACTTAATGATGAACGAAATGCACCTCTCTGAATCTCGATGCCAGAAGAGTGTTCCCTCTTTGTCAAAGGGAATATAGATGTTAGGCATAGGCAAACTTGGCATCCACCTAGACCTAGAGGACCACCGATTGATGTGGGCCTCGTACAGGACAAATTCTTTTTTTGTAGAGAAAAAATTGCGAAACATATATTACATCTCAAGCGTAGCAGAACTCTTATCTTATCTTATATAATACAGACGTTACTTCAAAAAAGAAGATGATTACGTCCTACGCGTCATGCATCTAGTCATGCATGTTAACCAATGACTTGAAATTGTGCAAAGTCACAGGTTTTACTGACTAGCTCAGGCAATCCATTCCATGCTCTAATAGCACTAGGAAAAAGGAGGATTTGTGCGAATTTGTCCTAGCATATGGAACGAGGAATGTGCCTTTATCTTTGTGTCTTTCTGACTATTTTATTAAATTTTGTTTTTGTATTTGAAGATTATGGTTCAGTGTTTTATGTATGATTGCTACTTTACTTTTTAGTCTTCTCTCCTGAAGGCTTTATGTCAACTAGCCTAGCTCCAAGTCTCTACTATGATATCAGTTGTATTCGCGAATGTTTAGATCTACTTGCTAGACTACATCTGTTTGAAGACTATTGTTTCTTCCTTTTGGTGAAATGTCGAAACATCATTTCTACTCTGATGAAAATAAACGTCCATGAAGCACATTAGTAGTCCTACTATCGGCGCTATAACAATTTAATTTATTTGTTGATCTAATTATAGACGTAGATTCAGGAAGGTTTTTAATTCATTGCATAATTTTAATCTTTTGTCTCATATGGGGACATCCTATTGGCTTGAAAAGGGCCTCCAATTACCTAAGACCGGCCCTGAAAGGTAGATTTGTTGGCAATCAGATTGAGCTGTCTGCATGTAATAAACAACGCCGATTCCTTGTGGGTGGCCATCAACATGTCGTCCAGAGAGTTTTGGTTCGAACACTGATTGCTAAAATGTGAAATTTGTGAAATAAGCACTGTTTGGTTGACCTACTGTTTGGTTGACCTACTGTTTGGTTGACCTACTGTTTGCTTGATCTACTGTTTGCTTGACATACTGTTTGGTTGACCTACTGTTTGGTTGACCTACTGTTTGGTTGACCTACTGTTTGCTTGATCTACTGTTTGCTTGACATACTGTTTGCTTGACCTACTGTTGGGTTGACCTACTGTTTGGTTGACCTACTGTTTGCTTGATCTACTGTTTGCTTGACCTACTGTTTGCTTGACCTACTGTTTGGTTGACCTACTGTTTGGTTGACCTACTGTTTGGTTGACCTACTGTTTGCTTGATCTACTGTTTGCTTGACCTACTGTTTGCTTGACCTACTGTTTGGTTGACCTACTGTTTGGTTGACCTACTGTTTGGTTGACCTACTGTTTGGTTGACCTACTGTTTGGTTGACCTACTGTTGGGTTGACCTACTGTTTGGTTGACCTACTGCCATTAACTAAATCTTGAGGAAACGTGGCGTAAAACATTTTTTGTCCTTTGAATCTCGATGCACTTTGTCATTAAACAGTTTATAGTCTGTGATGTTGAACTACCAGCGAGTCATCACCAGCTAGAATCTTTCATCGTCTCGATATGACTACAGTTTGAAGTTTCATTAAACCAAACGTGATTTAGTATCAGATCAATTCCTTGCATAATAAGCACGTAATTCACACGTATGTGCACATTTGTGCATTATTCTTTCGTAATCATTGCTTCCATCACAAACACCGTATCGCCCTTCCTCCCCCCGCATCATTTTTTTACGTTTTTTTTTTTAATTTTGCATTTTCTTCTTTTTTTTTTTTTTATCTCTTCTGTTTTTACAAAGCTTACATCGACTCACTCTTTCTGTCTGGTACAAAGTTCGAACACGTTGTTTTTTTTCTATCACTTCCCATTCTCGGATCAAGTTGAAACTTTGCACAATTATTAGTTGTCTTACATAAAGCATGAGTCAATAAAAAAAAATTTGTTAATTAAAGAGCAGAAATTTATTACTTTTGTTTGATATCGAAAAAGGGAAATCAATCTTACTGCATTCAGATATATGGCTGTAAATGTACATTTTTCCCCTTAAAATAAACAAATATATTTTGCTTTTTCTTTCTTTCTCTTCCTCTCACGTGCAGTCTTCTCCCTCTGACTACAATTTTTCTTTCTCTCCCCAAGCTAATTCATTCCCCCCCCCCTACCAAAGTTTGTTTTTTCGCTCATCTCCTCTTTCTCCCCCCGACCCCCCCCCCCCCCCCCAATTCTCGCTCCTGTTACATGCTAAGGCTTGAACAACAATAACACAGTACATGGATGCTAAATTTGACTCTGGGGGTTATTTTTAGAATAGCATCGCACATGGAGTCAGCACAAAGTGAATCGATTTTCTATTTAATCTATTTTTAGATTGAGCTGTTTCTTACAGAATTTTTTTGGAGACTGTTATGATCCTAGACATAGAAATGAATAGGCCGCATTGGACAAGGAGACGGATTTTATGTGCTCTTTTTTTGTTGATCTGATACAGTGAAAAACTCAAGGATCGATAAGGAATCTGTGATTTGCTCTTTCATCCAGAAGGACTACTTGTGATCTTCAGTTTGCAAAACATCTAAATATAACACGATCCCTCATAGTCCCATCATTTTGTATCCTTAAAGAGAAGGAAACAATGATGATGTTGTTTTTTTTCAGGAAAATTGTAACAAAATAATGCCGACATGTTTAACCATCCATCCCAGTGGCACTACAGCCCATGGAGGGCTCTGGCCTGCTTCAACACATCCTTCCATTCAGATCTCTCCTGGGCCTTTCGTCTCCACGCCCTAACCCCAAGCTGTTGCAGATCTGCTTCCACATCATCAATTCATCGCATTCGGGGTCTGCCTTTGGGTTGCCTCGACATGTTTAACAAGCCTTTTAATACATCCAGGTTACAGACCTATTTATATTATACCTATGTCTGTGATCCAGATTTAGTGGAAGTTCTAGTTAGGGGATATCTTATCTTATCTTATATAATACAGACGTTACTCAATAATCAGGATAATCAGAGTGTACTCACACGTTGTTTTTTCGCGTTTAAATTTTAATTTCCTTTTAAAGCGGCCCCCAATAGGGGAATAGCCGCTATACGTTTTGTGTGGTCTGTCTGTCCGTCCCGTTTAGATCTCAGAAACTAGAAACGCTCCGATATCATGATATTTTAGATCATTCAAAGTTCTGTTGCAGCGGCTACTTTTTTTTCTTTTTCGGTAGTGAATCGATTAATTTTAATTTTTTTTATTATTTTTTTTTTTTGCGTTTTTTATTTATTTAAGTTGGATATACTTAAGTGTACTTTTATAAATATCTATCAATGGCAATGTTTTTGATTTCGAGGATTAAACATATTTCGCTGCATCTGATGCAGTGAAAGCCGTTGTCCGCCGGGCGTCTATTTGAGTTTTCTTTTCGTACATCTAAGCATGTCTTCTGATAAGGCTTTTCTTTGACCCTCCAGGGGCGTAGCTAGGAATTTTCCATTTTTTGGGGGGCCCGGGGGCAAGACCTCTTTGGTGGCCCCTGCATGTTGATTGATATTTAATTTTTAATGTAAGAAACACTAATTTGGGGCCCCCCTCAAGTGGGGCCCGGAGGGATTTTCAAATTCTGCCCCTCCCCCCCCCCACCCTAGCTACGCCACTGTGACCCTCTAATCATAATGTGTGTCCCGCTACCGTTGCGAGAGCTTTTTGTCTCTTTCAGAAGCCGTCTGCTGCCAGCTGCTCTCCTCTACGCCAGTAAGGGCAAAATGTCGCCTGAGATGATCTTAAAAGTGAGCGCTTCCTGGAGGGTGCAACTCTGTTTAGCCGTCCTACTTGAAGCTTGCCTTTAAAAAATCGCATTTCTACCATGTGCAAAATCAATATTAAATTTAAAAACATTTTAGCAAACCTTTTCGCGTGGTAAGCGCTTCGGACTGTCCTAGTTCGAACCCTGCCTGCTATACATATATTTTCCTTTACTGATTTCGCTAAAACTTTCTGAATACATTTTCTGTATAAAGATGCCGGGAGATGAATCCATATGACAATCACATTTTTTAAACAATCCCAAACAATGTTCAATTATAATGGAACTTTGGTTTCTTCATGTTGAAATATGAAAAGAAGTTTCGAAGATTCGTGAAGGACAGAGTCAAGAGTAGGATAAAGCCCTCAGGTCGTAGCTTTGGGATAACTGATCTGGCACATTCATTTCCGTTGGAGATATCTGCAAATTGTTTGGTATTTTTTAAATTAGATTTTCATTTGACGTCATACATTTCGTACTTAATTAAGGTGTTCCATCTTTCACCTTGTCAATAAACCCTTAATACATATATTACTACCCAAAAGAGAACCGCAACGCCAATCTACAAAATACACATGAATTCATCAACCGTCTGCAAACTACAAACACATCATTTCTAGACCATAAAAAGAAAATAACAATACAGCCTCCAGTGTGAACAGTTTCTAGCCACTATTACAAGTCTAAAATTAGTATTTAAAAAATATATCTAGTAAAGGAAATAGACAAAGTTAATACAGAAACACTAAGTATATACCTGCGTACGTTGGGAGAAGGCGTTAGCTACCATCCTCCCAACCCCACCCCACCCCCTTTTTTTTTTTTCGTTTTTAATGCAGCACTGACGTCATTTCCCACCTCCTCCCCATTTGTCTTGTTTCAGTTCTCTAACCAAATGTTGTTGTTATTTTTTCAGAGACCAAACAGAACAGGGAGAAAATTAAAATACACAATTGAAAATATAATAAAACAAAGGCAATATTTTCCAGCAAAATAAAATGGTGAAGGCTGCGGAGTGTTAATGATAGCTAGCGTCGGTGATAAAAAGAAAGATAAGTCCTTTTGTGGACGTCGTTGATTTGATTAGAACATCAAATCTGCTGAGCTGTTGATTTAAACACATTTAATCGTATGTTGAGCTGTTATATATGTATATTAGAGACGTTTTTTTTTTTATGGAGTGTGTTTGTGTGTGTGTGTGTGTGTGATTATGATGAAAGGGGGCATTAATTGTTAAAAGATTAAGAAAGGGAGCATTAATTGTTAAAAGATGAAGAAAAATCTCTGGCTGAGTTTGGCATACTATTGGATATTGGTTCTTATCTTATCTTATAAAATACAGACGTTACTTCAAAAAAAAAAGATGATTACGTGACATACGTCCTACGCGTCATGCATTCAGTCATGCATCTGAACCCATGACTTAAATTCTGCCAAGTCACTGGTTTTCCTGGCTGACTTAGGCAACCCATTCTATGCTCTAATAGCACTAGGGAAGAAGGAGTATTTGTACAAATTTGTCCTAGTATATGGGACGAGGAATGTGCCTTTATCTTTGTGTCTTTCAGAGTACTTTATTAAATTTTGTTTTTGTATTTGAAGATTATGATTCAGTGTTTTATGTATAATTGCTACTTTACTTTTAAGTCTTCTGTCCTGAAGGCTTTCTAAATTTAGTGATTTTACTAAAGATGTTACTCTAGTCAAATATGAATATTCGTTTGCTATGAATCTCACTGTTCTATTTTGTGTCTGTTCCAGTTTCTTCATGTTTTCTTGAGTCCCAAACAGAGAATACATATTCTATTATTGGCCTAATCAGAGTTAAATAACAGTTTTATGTTCTTATTTAATTTATAAATATTTCTTTTAATAAACCCTAATGCTTTGTTTGATTTTTTAATAGTTTCATCAATATGTGGATTCCATGACAGTTTTTCATTTATTATAACACCTAGGTAGTTTGCCTTTTTAGTCTGTGTTACTGGTTTACCATGAATAAGATAAATGGAATTAATTTATTTTAGGTTGTTTTTTTTTTGTTACTCTTAATAACTGACATTTTTCTGTGTGGAAAGTCATGCTCCAATTCGATTCTCATAGGAATTTAGGACCTAGAACTATTAACCATTAAACAGAAACCTGACAACAACAAAATTTGAAAATCAAGTGAATGTTAGTCTGTATATTTATAAAAAAAAATATTTCCAAATGAGTTATATAACGTGTGTACTATATTCCATGTTATACAGAGTGTTATATAGCTCAGATCGATAACCAAGATTTCATGATCGATATAGCCTACTGTCGTTTTAAGAGATTGGATAGAAGATAGATCATAAGGAATAAGAGATAGACATTGTGAGGATCAATAAACACTACTGATGAATTGGGCAATGAAAAGATGGTCAGAAAGAAACAATGTCTAAGAGAGAGAGAGAGAGAGGCGTCGACAAATGTTACATACATATAAAGAGACAGAGACAACGGCTTAGATCCAGCAATGAGGTCACTACTGGCCTCGTCTCAGCTTTGAAATCCCCCTTGAATCGATAATGAAAAGACAAATCTCGAACAACTTTCATGACTGATCTCCCTTTACCTCACACACCGCGTGCAATGTCTATTTATAGAAGACCTTTAGATTTACGAGGTACAGAAAAACATATACATACATTTTAAATGTTGTTTTTTTTTTTTAAATACTTTCTGAATGCGTGTCTCAAGATCAATTTGACCTACAGTCGAAATGCAACACCAGTATATTTAGTAGGCTAGGAACACGCATTGGACATAATCATCTTTTGTTCATGTAACGTCAGTATTTAGAAGATACGATAAGATCGTAGTTTGCAAGGATTTAAAGGTCGATTACGCCATAGATGTGGGTTAGCCTATATATCCCTGTTTACGCAAGATTGTAACAGGTTATAGTGATATTAGTAAGCAGTCACGTTCAGATACTTTATTCAGGCACCGAATTCTCCAAGTTCTGTTATATATGTTATAAAATATGCTTGGCCTCGAGTCTAGGAATCGAGAAATAGGCTTCCCAACATGTTAGGACATTTTTACAATAATAATTTTCTCAGAAGTATCGTAATATAAAAATAATATGCCACGTTGTGTCGTGTCAAGGTTGCCAGAGAAATATAAACAGGATGTTTTGTTTTCATGGGTTTCTGGTAGCTTTGAGTCGGAGGATTCAGCCCCCGTCGCCTCAGCGTGGTGCCTCCTTGGAAACGTCTAGTAGTGGAGCTGGATAGGCTAAGGACGGGAAGCGAACCAGGCCCCTGGATTCTGGATACCTGGGTGAGCTTTTTGGTCTCTTTATCTCACTCGGGGTGGGGATGGAACAAAAGCCAGCAATCTAGTCCAAAAAAATCGGCCACATCATTCCACAAAGGGGGCCGTCATATGAGGAGTGGCGGTCACCGCAAGGAACGTGGCGGTTACAGTATATGAAAATGAGGTCGATTCCTCATGGTTAGTGAGCATGCCCCTTCCGTGGCGCCGTGTACCCGGTACGGTCCCGTTCTCGCTTTATTGCTGTTACTGCTGGGAACCCTCAGACAGGACTTGGGGTGAAGAGCTCCCGGTCCAGGCCTGTTCATCGGATAAAAGTCTTTCCAACTATCAACAGGATAATGGCGCCTTCGGTGCGGATTCCCTACTGGACTTTATCGAATAATAATAATAATAATAATAATAATCTTTATTGTCCATATGGAAATTTGTCTTACAACTTGTGCATTACACCATTACTATAAATACAAGAAACCCGCTTGTTTCAGAGGCTCTGCTCAGTTCATTGAGTCTGTACGTATCAAGCTTCATGTTGAGTTTACATCCGTAAATTTATTATTCAGCTTAAATTCTATTGTGTGTTCATACAAAAAGTTCAGCGTCTATTCTCTTGTTTTAAGATTTCAACTGGGAATGTTAAGCTATTCTTTTTCGAAAATTAGGAGCTCTTTTGGCTCTTCCCCAGTGATAAAAAGGGATTATATAAGGGAAAGAACTGCACATTTACTGTCATATATCTAGATACTGTAAGATTTATTTTCCTTTATCTATATCTAACAAATTAATCACCACTAATTAGTTGATTGATTAATTGTTGTATTCATGTTTTGTTAGGGGTAATGAACAATTGTGCAAAATTTCAACTTAATCCGAGAAAGGGAAATGGAAGAAAAATAAAACTTGTACAAAATTTTTACCAAACAGACAGACGGAGTGAGTTTATATAAGCTTTGTAATAAAGATCATACCGGCATGGGCATTTAACTCTTTCTCACCGTAAGTATTTACCACATTCTGGGGGAATCAACGCTGGTATTGTCAGTTAGGAGAGAAAGAGTTAAGACAAAACCACAATGCATTGACCTTGACATGCTAGACCCACACGTCCTTCAACTGAGCATGGTTTTCTTTCAATTTAAATACGACGTCGAGGAGTAAGAACACGAGACTAAGCCTCTTTACGCAATCGATTTCTGTTAACCCTGCGCATCACATTTCAAAATAAAGTCCCTGCTTTCGCAATATAACTTTTATCCATTAAGTAAGCTTAACTTGTTTTTTTTTTTTTTTTGTAAATTGATTTTTCATTTTAGGATTTATTTTGGATTGGGTTGGATACAGCACACACACAAAAAAAATACGCCCTTATTATTAAGACTAAATTTGTGTAATTATATCTCTATTCATCATTTGTACATTCATTCTAAATGAATGCTATTGAGCTATTGTGCCCGTAAGCGTCTCTTCTATTGACCTAAACATAAATGACCACGGCTAAATTCTTAATGAGATTTAACTGCGAGTCCGACATGTTGACGTCAAAAGTGCATTCACAATTCTCATAAGACAACGCAAATAGATTCATTCTCTAGACACATTTGATTTCCTGTATACATGCCATACTGGCTGTACTTACTGTTGACTTCACTTCTAAATATTGAGACATCACTTTTCCATACCATAAAACTAGTAGGGTGTATAGAACAGTTAAAGTAAAAAAAAAGGTATCCTCTCAGCGGGGATGATGTAAAGGTCTGTGGCCCACGGTTAACGATATATATAGGGCACATGATATAAAGGTCTGTGGTCCACGGGTAACGATATATATAGGGCAGATGATATAAAGGTCTGTAGTCCACGGGTAACGATATATATAGGGCAGATGATATAAAGGTCTGTGGCCCACGGGTAACGATATATATATAGGGCAGATGATATAAAGGGCTGTGGCTCACGGGTAACGATATATATAGGGCAGATGATATAAAGGTCTGTGGCCCACGGTTCACGATATATAGGGCAGATGATATAAAGGTCTGTGGCCCACGGTTAACGATATATAGGGCAGATGATGTAAAGGTATGTGGCCCACGGTTAACGATATATAGGGCAGATGATATAAAGGTCTGTGGCCCACGGTTAACGATATATAGGGCAGATGATATAAAGGTCTATGGCCCACGGTTAACTATATATAGGGCAGATGATATAAATGTCTGTGGCCCACGGTTAACGATATAAAGGGGAGGTGAAATAGAGATCTGTGGCCCACGATTAACGAAAGTGTCATGTGGCCAGCACGATGACCATCCGCCTTTACTTTTCCCCAACTAATGTCCGGCACCCATTAGAGCTGGGTGGACTGAGAGGCGCCATAAAGATACCGAAATTAAAAGTCACAGTCTTCCCCAGGATTCAAACCCGGGACCCCCGGTTCGGAAGCCAAGCGCTTTACCATTCCACCACCGCACCTCTTAGAACAAGTAATACCCTCTTTTTATGAGCCCTAGTAGACCACACACTAAAAAAGCCGCTATTTTATAAAAGTTGTCTGTTCTAATTTGTGTCAGTCACGTTTAGATATCGGAAACCAAAAGTGACAGTTAACATTCCATTTAAGAAAGTTTATGTGTCGTGTGAGCTTAAAGGCACTACGCCTAACAGCAGAGTTTCTTGCCAAAGCTCTACAGGAGGACTGATCCTTCCAGCCTTGCCACCAATTGAAGCTCATCTCAGGTCAAATAGTCTGCTGATGTTTTCTTACAAATCAGATCACTACCAATGGTCATATTACCTACCAGTGTGTTCTTATAAATCATATCAAATCCAAGCATGGGCGTGCCTGGATTTTATATGATTTTGTCTTAGTTTTTTTTTTCAGAAGATTCTCTTGTCTCTCCTGTAGATGTAGTTGCAGCAGTAAAAAAACAACAACAAACAAAAACATATTTGTTACTACAGGGACTGACCTATTTCCTGGTTAAAATGGCAGCTACCAAATTTCTCTAAATCCGATAATGGATCCGATCGACTATGCGCTCAAGAGGTTACAGGGGAGAGATAATCTGTAAATGTGCTATATTGAGAGGCGGCTATTAGTTATCCTTATATCGAAATCTCAAGCTTGTCTCTAGGTATGTGGCTAGCCGGGGAACATCAAACAGCTTGAAGGAAGCGATATCGACAGGTAGAATCTCTTGTGTCCATAGCGGTACCAAAGGAAAGACAGAAGACAACGAGCAGACGTCTGCATAATCGGTTTATTTCTGATGCAAGAGATAAGACGAGTAAATGTGTATGAGAGAGAGAAAGAGAGAGAGAGAGAGAGAGATGAGTTAGACAGGTGCCTGGGGTGTCCTTACCGGCAGCTCATCTCGCGCACACTAGACCCCTCACTCTCTCTCTCTCTCTCTCTCTCTCTCTCTCTCTCTCTCTGTTGTTTCCTCTTTCATTTATTCTAATACCCTTCCTCCAATGCCTTCACACCAGGCGGGTTCCATCCGTAAGGAGGCATCGTCTGCTACTAGATTTTCCTCCCCTTGTTTTCCCCGCGTGTTCTCCCCCCTTTTTCCCGTCTCGTACAGACCAAGGTCTTAGACAAGACACTGATCCTAAACCACTGATAATATTTTAGTTCTTTTCTTATATTTTTTTTTCCCAGTAAAGGGCCACTACTGACATACACTTTTCTATGAGATAAATTACATATATTTATATACATTCTGCCGAGACTGGACCTGGATCATCAACCTAAGCCTAGGAGCACTGTCAAGGCTGGACCCCCACTTACAAATTTGCGCCGGTTAACGTCTTGGGGTGTCTATGAATATAATAGGACTTCGATTAGTTCTTGTTTGATCTCTTGAGTAAGGATTACACCTGTTTGAAAGCTCCCCTGGGAAACAGATTGAAATCCGACATTAATCAGGTAATTATTTCTAGTGTTAGATTTACAGCCAAATAGTGGCTCATATATTATTTATTTCTATCACTTATGATGCATTAGTTTACAATGCACTGTTTGAAACTAGATTTAGTTTTTTTGAAACGAATGTAAATAATATATCATGTCAAAGCTTCTATCTGTCACTCTTATCTCTTTTGTATGCGATGATATCAGTCTATTTACTTTGTTTGTGCTTTAACTTATAATATTAAGCATACAAGCCGGACTTTCCTTTATCTTAGCAATTGCTAAACCGTGGAATATGGCCGTACTTATAACCTCTGTATGTGGTCTAGATATTAAGGCCTACTATTAGATCTAGAACCGCTCATCGAATACGTGAATAACAAAATGATTAGATTTTGTAAAGAAAATTTCATTGAAGTAAAAAAAAATAAAAATGATGGGAATTAGGAAGGAGCGTATTGGTGATAGATATATCCAATGGATTAGTACAAAATGGTGTTGTGGCTAATCTCTCATTTGGCCATACTTTCTAAAACGTGAACTCTATTAAGTGACAATGTCTTTCTTTGTCAGTTAGTGACTCTATTAAGTGACAATGTCTTTCTGTATCAGGTAGTGACTCTATTAAGTGACAATGTCTTTCTGTATCAGGTAGTGACTCTATTAAGTGACAATGTCTTTCTGTATCAGGTAGTGTATCACTAAGTATTACAAAAGCAAGCAACCCTACCTTTGACGATTTAATTCAGTAGTCTGGGGGGGGGTATTATTGAATATTCCTATAAAATTGTACATTTTGGAACTTGCGGAGACCTTCCTTCAAGGGTGAAGCGACAGTATAGTCAACATCTTAACAATGTCGAATACTTGTGATCATTATGTATTTTCAAATATATATCTCCGAGTAAAAGGCAGACTTGGGAACTTACATAGGAGCTTCTGTTTGCAATGTAATTTAAGCAGACGACACTGTGTTCCTATTTAGTAAGTACCGGAATCCTTTTCATCTAAATAGCCTTGTGTTTATGAGGTGAGGTCACGCACGTTGAGTATGCCAACATTTTTACCTGCAATTAACTTCTCCCGTCAGCTATATGCGATATATTCTACCTGAGCGTTAATGAAGTATAAAATGGCTAAACATTTCACCTTGTGTCGACCAAGTTTTCATTCTTGTTGGGGATAGCGCACATTGAAGAGCATACATGCGCTGTAGGACTAACAACTCATACAATACGTTTCGGATTTGAATATTACAAACATGTTTGTAGAAACTGTTTGACCAAAGTGATTGTAGATGGAAATTTAGAAGTAGAATTATACTTTTAATTTTGATTAACCTTTCGTTTTCAAATATTATTCTGAATTCCTTTTTTAAACTTGCCCAGTGTGCAGCCGAACATCCCGGGCTCACACAGGTCTCACCAGCCACAAGAGGAGGCACAAAACCCCAGTGCAAAGCCCTCAACCCCTCTGGATGACAAAAGTGGTCATGATCGAACCACGATAGACGAACTTTATATATATATATATATATATATATATATATATCATTAGCACACATACTACCACACACTGCGAGAATGACATACAGAACCCCACGCATTACCACACACATATAACCACAATGATGCACACTACCACCAACTTTCAGCATAAATATCTAACCCTGTAAACCAATAGTTCGTTAATATTCCTTATGCCATAAACTGAAATTGTGATGACACACAAACTTATCAATCAATAACAAATATCTCAGAGTTTGTCTTAGGAGATTCCGAGTGGAGCAACCGCCAAAGGCCTTAGGGGGGCCCAGCGATAAAGATAATGTTTTGTTACTCTCAGCTTATCGTACAAATATTCGTGGCCCTAATAAGACACTCGCCCAGGGCCCCACTCACTGCTAAGGCCACCTCTGGTTCAACTTATCTTGATACTATTTTAAATCAAATAATAATAAAGTCCTGCGTCGTGACGACCAAGCTATGATTTCTGCAAAGTAACGTCTAAACTAGACGTCATGCATCGGGACGTCATGCTTCATGACGTTCAAGCTACGAACCGTGCATACTGACGTCTAAGCTAGAAGTCCTGCAACGTGACGTCTAAGCTAGAAGTCTTGCATCGTGACGTCCAATCTATGAGTATTGCAACGTGACGTCTAAGCTAGAAGTCTTGCATCGTGACGTCCAAGCTATGAGTCATGCAACGTGACGTCTAAGCTAGAAGTCCTGCATCGTGACGTCTAAGCTAGAAGTCCTGCATCGTGACGTCCAAGCACGAAGCCCTGAATCTAATGTCCACTCCTCCACTGGGTGATTATTGAGGCTATAAATACTCCTGTTGCCCGTGCGAAGTAATTAGTGGACACACCCACTTCATCTTAACTATAATCTTATACCAATCACAGCAGCAGCTTATTAATGCCCGAATAGTAGGAAACATAAAAAGGGGGGGGGAGAAGGGGGGGACCCTTCGGTCGATTTTGACACGGTGGCTATAGGACGTTCGATAACCACATATAAATGAGATATAAATGTCGAGTGATTGCCCCTGATAGAGTCTTCGACTTGCCAACATGTCAAAAGGTGGTCTTGCGCAACCTACTTCGGCCTAACCGCGTCACACATTATTCTGAAAGCGCCTTAAGAATCTAGTCCCTGTGACATTTCGGAGCTATAGGAAATAGGGGGAGAGACATGGAGGAAAAAAAAAGATGGTGACGAGGGGTGTGTGGTGGGGGGGGGAGAGGACGAGGGCGCTTAAGTTGGAATCCGTTTCCTCACACGTTCTGTGACAGGCATTAAAATAGAAACTACTGAAGATGCACATTAAAACCTCCATTTCTCAAGAATCGATGGACAGTACGTTCGTCTCCGAGATTTTTAGAGCGTTTTATTTTTAGTTCCTAATGCAGTGCAATTGAACAAGCAACGGATCATTAGTGAGAAGAGAAGACGCTCAGACGTTTTTCAACGACATTGAAAGAAAATTGAAAGTACTATTGAAGAGTTCTTTAACAATAAGAATAATAGAAAGAAGAATCCTTTCGGGACCTAATAACTCACACTTCAAAATTGAAATGTGTCTATTTTAAGCAAAACGGTCAACTATGGGACTGTGTGGTTAGCACATCAAACCTCTAGAGTTTTTATTTGCCAACATTTAGTAGGCTCTACAACTAAACAGGGCAAGCATCTAAGATTAGATGTTTGACAAATGTGCTGGCTTGAGAAGCCTTAGAGAGCTTGAGCCATGAGTTAGAATTCATGTTGTTTCACTCCACCTTTTTAAAATTTGCTTTGATAAATACTTTTTTATCCTTAGTCTAAATCTATTACAAACCTAATTACATGACTGATCTAAACGGATTCAACTTTGCTTAACATAAGCTTTTTTTAAAAAGTATTTTTTTAAAAATATATTTTCTTATTTTCCTAGTGCGTTGATCAATGAAAAGGTTCTTTTAAATGTATGCCAGAGAATGGTCAAAAAACAATCGTAGATCTTAAGAAGCTCTTAATTACAGTTCTTTTTAAAACAGCCCTAAATATACGAATGTTCAGAAAGGAGGTATCTGAGAAGGTTTCAAGTGTCTGCTATTGATAAGTTAGATTGTTTAATTAAACCGGATGATATAAAGGAAATGAATTTGAGTTGCGAGAATATGCTTATGTAGTAAACAACAGAGTGAAAGCCGGACATTTTCATACTTTAGAGCAAGGCAAAAGCCATCTGGACAGAGAGCGCGGACATGTCCTCCTTTGCTGGAGTCCGATACAGAGAGCGCGGACATGTCCTCCTTTGCTGGAGTCTGATACAGAGGGCGCGGACATGTCCTCCTTTGCTGGAGTCTGATACAAAGAGCGCGGACATGTCCTCCTTTGCTGGAGTCTGATACAGAGGGCGCGGACATGTCCTCCTTTGCTGGAGTCTGATACAGAGGGCGCGGACATGTCCTCCTTTGCTGGAGTCTGATACAGAGGGCGCGGAATGTCCTCCTTTGCTGGAGTCTGATACAGAGGGCGCGGACATGTCCTCCTTTGCTGGAGTCTGATACAGAGGGCGCGGACATGTCCTCCTTTGCTGGAGTCTGATAACCCAACCTAGATGCCATCTTCAGTTATGGGTGTCAATGATTATACATAATATATGTAACGCTGTCCTTGTCCTGTTTGAAATATAAAAAATCTCAACCGTAGTTCTGTAACAAAAAGTCAAATTGACCAAAGAGGTTGACATTTCTGACTGTATCTTTAACCCACTACTTCCAAGGGGCACAGCTTGACCTTTCCTTTACAACAAGACTCCTTTTGTCTCCTACTACCCCATGTTTCGGTAAGGTCATTTCGCAATGATGCAACAAAGACAGCGCCATAAGGACCTAATGACCTTTACACTGTGTCAGTTGAAGAGTGGGGGGTTCAGTTCCAGTTGGATTTTGAAAGGATGGATCTCGCGTTCAAATTTAGCTGAATGCTATAATGTGTTAAAAAAAAATTTGACTTTGTTTTTAAAGACACTTGCTGGGGATAGTAAAGGCAGTTAGAAGTTGTGCTGGCCACATGGGTCCCCTCCTTAGCCTTTAGACACAGAAATAGACATAGTTTAAATAATCTCTTTTACAAGCTGTTCAAATAATAAAATCCACCTAGAAGTTTTGTTTCCTCCCTTTGGCTTGAAAGTTCGATGAATTCTTGTTTATATAAACATCTTCATGCTGCAGATGTTGCCTTTAAAAAAAAAATTTAATTAGGCGCTGACGAGAAATCGTTGAGTCTACATATTATGAGATTTATTCTATTTTTTTTTTCTATTTGTATCTATATATAGATCAGTCAAACCAAAGGGCATAGATTGTCGAGTCAAACTCTTTGCCGCTTCACTGTGTACTGTGGGCAAAAAAATTGGAGATCTTATCTTATCTTATAAAATACAGACGTTACTTCAAAAAAGAAGATGATTACGTCCTACGCGTCATGCATCTAGTCATGGATGCTAACCAATGACTTAAATTCTGCCAATTCACTGATTTTCCTGGCTAGCTCAGGCAACCCATTCCATGCTCTAATAGCACTAGGGAAGAAGGAGTATTTGTACAAATTTGTCCTAGCATATAGAACAAGGAATGTGCCTTTATCGTTGTGTCTTTCTGAGTATTTTATTAAGTTTTGTTTATGTATTTAAAGATTATGATTCAGTGTTTTATGTACAATTGCTACTTTACTTTTAAGTCTTCAATCCTGAATGTTTTCTAAATTTAGTGATTTTAGTAAAAGTGTTACTCTAGTCAAATGTGAATGTTCGTTTGTTATGAATCTCACTTCTCTATTTTGTGTCTGTTCCAGTTTCTTAATGTTTATATAGTGAATATTTGTACATCACTATAACAGATCTATATGCATCTTAAAAAATACTTTCCTGTTCAGATTTAACCAAAAAAAATTGTTTTAATTATTAAAAATCCATTATCATTACATTTGAAGTATTCAACTAGTGTCTTTGGGTGGGGGGGGGGCGCTATGGATGAGTGGTTAAGTGCTTGGCTTCCGAACCTGGGGAATTTTTAGGGCGCCACTGAGTTCACCCAATTCAAATGGGTAACTGACTTTAGTTGAGGAAAGTAAAGGCGGCGGGTCGTTGTGCAGACCACATGACACCCTGCTCGCTAACCGTTGACCAAAGAAACAGATGATCTTAACATCATCTTCCCCATAGATCGCAAGGTCTGAAAGGAGGAGCTAGTGTCTTGAAGGGGAAGGGATGACTCTAGACGTGTTTTTCAAATACTCTCTGTAACGAGCCAGCCGCATTGGGCGATTCAGAAACAAAACGGTCAACTCTCCGCCCTCTCAGTTCAACTACTGACCTTTTTCTATGAGCCCTCTATACAGTACATTGAAAGAGAATGTCGGTCAAAAAAACATTGGTGTCCTACCCCCCCCCCCCCCAAAAAAAAAAAAAAAAAACTAGTTCGGGAAGGGGAAAACCTGCTTATATTTAAATCTTATTGGAGTTAGAGGAAAAAAAAACATTCAAATAGTTCAGTTATAACTCTAACTTAAAGCAGAACGAATTCTAGGAACATCTCCTAGCAAAGAAACACACCAAGAATCGGACAACAATGATTTAATACACAGAATGTAGAACAAACAATATCAGGAAAACAAATAAACCATCTCTTCCTTTCTCTTTTGTCCCGATAACTCGAGAAAGAAAAAAAAAATGATGCTATAAATAAGTACATATCCCAGCATTCATAGTAGAACAACAAAACGAAAAGTGTCTAGCTGTATTCGTCTATCGCTTGATCCGATCGGATGATGCAATGCTGATTCCATCCAACGGTTAAATCAAAGAACTTCACAAACAGAGACGACGATCTCCTTCTAATAGATTTTTAAAAAATATATATCCTCGTATTATTTAAAATAAATAAAAATAAATAAATAAACAACATTTTAAAAAATGACTGTATTCTATTTTAGGTTATTTTATACAAACAAAATTCATCAGAGATTTATTCGCTGAAGAGTTAACCAAATGTAGGTCTATATTTGAGTAGCCTGGCCTGATTATTAACCGGGACGGACAGACAAACTCCAAGACGTTCACCCAGATATAAGGAGATAAAGAATTTTATGCTAATCCTTTTTTTTTAAGTGAATGATCTTTTCTTTTTTTTTTTTTAAATCCACTCATTCGTTGGATAAAGACAATTGAGCATTTACAGGCATTTACATTGATTGACCTAGGAACACATTGATTGACCTAGGAACACATTGATTGACCTAGGAACACAATGATTGACCTAGGAACACATTGATTGACCTAGGAACACATTGATTGACCTGGGAACACATTGATTGACCTGGGAACACATTGATTGACCTAGGAACACATTGATTGACCTAGGAACACATTGAGTGACCTAGGAACACATTGATTGACCTAGGAACACATTGATTGACCTAGGAACACGCGTATAACGTTATCATCTTTTCTTTTTAAAGTAATTTGTGTATTTTATAAGATAAGATAATTCAATAATAATTAATGTAAGCTTAAAATCATTAACAGTCAGTAAGAAAAAAAACGGAACTATAAAGGAAAATTAATAAAACAATATTAGGCCTAAAATCTAAACTCTCTATTAAACCTTTAACGTAAGAATGTTTATTGTTTACTATTGATAAATGCAAACGTACAATGATAGCAAGAGGAAATTAATGTCAATGGACGGGAAATGTATTCGAGACAAAACAGTACAAAAAATAAAATAATGAAAGTATTGTATTAGTTTTTGTTTTACCGTGAAATAGGTCAACCTCGTTTTTGACAACACAGGCTTTCATTTTTAGCTACTTTCTATAATAGTTTAAAACTTCAATCATGTAGGCCTTTATTTTTTATAGGTAGATCTATTTTAGTGTTGCACTTTGATAAACTTAGCCATTTAAAGCACGGGTCCATGTTAAGACTGGATAGCTGACTGTTGACTTCTTTGTCCCGGGTTCGAACCCTATTCGCCGCCATTACCCGCCTTCCTGCGAGATAAGCTAACGTTATAGATGTGTTCTATATTAACCTACCTTTCAGCCTGTGATTTGGTGTTCCTGCGTATCAGTGTCAAGTCACTTTATTTCTATTCTTCAAGTGTTGAGTCACGGGGAGATGTAGCAGAAGATCTATCGCATGATAGTGGGCGCGATGAGTTTTCACTGCTGAAATCCATCTGGTTTGGAAGCCTTCTTCGTGCCTTGTAGTGAATGTTTTTTTTTTTTTTAATTATTTGCTCTAATTATACTTTACCTCATTACATGCTTCCACAACACCCAAACACATTACTAACGGTTCCTAATACTAAATATTATACTTACTTTGCTTTCTTATGGTGGACACCAAATTTTACTGCAAATACTGATTATATCAGCAAAAAAAGGGCAGCAAAGATTACGATTACTAAGAAAACTGTCCTCGTTTAATGTTAGCGAAAAGGCCTTGGCTATGTTTTATCACGCTCACATCTGCAATATTTTAAGTTTCAATATCACTGCCTGGTATGGCAATCTGGGCATCTAAAATAAAAATAAACTTTATAGTATCCTAAATGCTGCTGGTAAAATCATTGGCATAAAACAAACCCCATTTGGGCAGTTGTTTGAGACAAACATCTATAAAAAAGCTAACAAGATCCTCGAAATAAAGAATCACTCTTTGTGTCAGGCTTTTGTGATTTTACCATCACAAAAGAGATACAAGACACCGATAGCAAAGACAAACAGACACAAACACTCTTTTGTTCCCCTGGCAATCAAATCATTAAATAAGAACACTCTGATATAAACTTTGTCACATGTAAATTATGAGTGCGTCTGGTGTGAATGTACACTTTGGTTTCTTATAGTTATAATGTTTTTTGTTTGGTGTAATGCACAAATTGTAAAACAAATTTCCATACGGACAATAAAGATTATTATTATTATTATTATTATTACCTTTACCTATTCCTTAGTCTGTTGGACCGTTGCGGCACCAAGCAAGACTCCCTGTCTTTTGCCTTGTTTAAATCTATATAAAGTTTATAACGTTTATTCTCATTCAGATAATACTTTTAAAATCGATACCATGTCATTAATTAGCAGAAGTGGGGGCGATGGCTTGTTTTTTAATTATCTCAAAGTTGACACAATTCCAATAGGCCGCGTTGGCTAAATTTAGACTTGTCGGGGGAAAACTGAGTTCAAACTTACATTAGTCGTGATTTCATACAATCTGGCAATGTCCAAACGTTGCCAGATTTAGAAATAAATGTTGTTCAAACCAAGTCTGCTATTTTCGAAATCGTTGAAGCTGTGCGGACACATAATACACAATGGGTATGGTCAGACTTCACTAATCAAATTTAGAGCTCGCGTTTCTTAAGTCGACACATTTCTTGCCTTCTTTGTAATATTTTTTTTTTCTTTTTATAAACATACATTTTGGCTCTAAAGTGATGGCTTGATGGGAAGAATTATTTTTAGACGCGTGACGCAAATCGGTGTTTAAAGTCTGACATCATGATAGAAAGCTGGCCAACACGATCAGTACTCTCTGCTTTAGGAAACCAATGGATGCTTTGTTTTAATTGTCTAAACAGTTTTATCATCGTCAGCCCAGGTCCTCACTGCACGAGAGGGGAGAGATGTGGGAGGGGGGGGGGGAACGTCTAGCTTGCTAGGCTAAACACGAATTGGGAAGGTGCCTTTTTGTCATATTATAGCCCTGAGTTTCTAGGAGATGGGGTGCTCGGTGGAGTGGTAAGGGTTTTTCGAAGCAGTCAATGCTTTTAGTAGGCTATAGATGTTACATTGATGAAAGGCGTTAAAAAAAAAGGATGGAACGGCCTGGTATAGGCATTGAACCCAATGCAGGATTTACATAAAGGCAACAGCAGCTCCTCAAGTTATAGCTTAGGGGTCTCACTTTCTTAAGGCTCTTCTAAAATTGTTTGAGTGAATTTGTTATGAAGAAAATTGACTTTATGTTAAATGTGTATTATTTCAAAGACTATATACGTCTTAATTACATATTGATCCAACCCTGTAGCTCTAGATATCTTCAAATCATAATTGGCACGGACATAATATCTGGACTAGTAAAGGTCCACATTTCTCAATTAGCGTTGCGCTTATCTAGTTCAAATCCGGTCCTGATTAAACATATATAACAGACAACCAATATTTCTTTTTTTCTCCCCTTTCAGTTTCTCTCTCTTTCTCTTTCTCTCTCTCTCTCTCTCTCTCTCTTCTCTCAAACGTTTCTGATTGTCTTCCATTGTTCAAACACTAGAGTATACATTTTAAATTCCCATTTTAGACCTTGTGGTCTATAGGGCAGATGATGTAAAGGTCATCTGTTTCTGTGGCTCACGGTTAACGAGGTGTCATGTGACCAACCGCCTTTACTTTTCCCCCAACTAATGTCAGGTACCCATTAGAGCTGGGCGAACTCAGAGGCGCCCAAAGATCCCGAAATTAAAAATCCCAGTCTTCACCAGGATTCGAATCCGGGACCCCCGGTTCGGAAGCCGAGCGCTTAATCGCTCAGCCACGGCTCCTCCAGAATAAACATTATGATTTAACGTTATTTCCTGTACAAATTACGGTCCTATCAGACTAATTCCAATCACAGCCTAGGTCTGGCTTGTGTTTTTAGTGCAGGTATTCGATCTACCTTTCTTCTCTTGTTGTTCAGCTTTACCCTTAAAGACCTTGACCTGGTTTCCTAACAACGCAACCGGTTGCAGCTGTTGTTTTTAAGCATTTCTAGACTAAATGGCAGTGTTTCTTGGTTGTTCCCTGTCAAGTCAATGAGATAATAGGGAAGAATCATTATCTAATTATTAATCAATATTTTTTTTTAATTCTAATTCTGAGACCAAATGTTCTCTTCAATTAAAATGTGAATTTATTCCAGTCTGGCAGGTTCTGCTTTGTTAATAGTAATATGTATTAAGATTTTCACACTAAAACGTAAGCGTAGTTGTCTGCTCTTTGTTTACATTTTGATCTTTAAGATACCATTTACGTTTTTCGGACAATCAAATATTATAATAGAGAGAAAAAAAAAGCAATATGAAGAAGTGCTGTGGCAAAATAGTGAAACCTAAAGAAAAAAAGTAAGAAAATGGAAAGAGATTTTGAAATAACTAGACAAAGGTCAAGGAAATCCTATTGAGCGATCAAAGTTGCCAACTAGATAATGACAACTATTTTAATCTACGAGCACAAAAAAAGATTACAAATTTGATTGATGAAAAGTGCGTGAAAATTATGATGTCGTTTAATACAATAATTGGATTATCAATACTTCCGTGTTGTGAATACACTAAGAGACTTTCTATTTACAAAGCAGGAAGCTTTGTCACAGCAGTTTTGGATAGATGGTCGTTTTGACGTTTTGAAACTTTGATATAATTTGTGTTCACACGAAAATGGTTTATTTAAGTTATGGTATCACCAATAAAGGAGGCGCGGTGGCTGTGATGTAAAGCACTTGGCTTCCGAACCGGAGGATCAGTCCCGGGTTCGAATCCTGGGGAAGACTGGGATTTTTAATTTCGGGATCTGAGTCTACCAAATGGGTGCCTGAAATTAGTTGGGGAATGGTAAAGGAGGTTGGTCGTTGCGCTGTCTACGTTAACCGTAGGCTACAGATGACCTTTACATCATCTGCCCTGTAGCCCACGAGGTCGGAAAGGGGAACTTTACTTTTTATCACCAATTTTTTTTTTTTAAAAATGATGGTTATCATTCTGTGCGTTTCGAGGGGGGGGGGGAAGAGGGGAGAGAATCTATACCGTATACTAAGCTATAGTGTAGCATACTGAAATAAAAGACTATACAAGTTTTGTGTTAAATTATCGTCAGAATGTCTGCGCCTGAACATCCTCTACTCTTGCTATTTAAAGACTTTTTTTTTTTACCAGCCAGAGTGTTGACTTGTGCAAACTCATTTCTTTTCTTTTCCTAGTAAATTCTATTCAGCAGTTTTCTTTCAAATTTACTCTCCAAGGTTTGAACTCTTTTAGCCTCAGCGTTCTTTCACAACCATTTAGGAGTACAGACACCACTAAAGAATACAGATTTCATTATTTTTCGAAGCTGGTGATACTCTTTCAGATTTTCCACTGTGAAAAGATCTTTGTAAAAAGCTATATCCCCAATGTATAATTTTCATTTGGAGATTTACTTTACTTATTTATTTCAGTAATGTAAAATGGTGTTACGAAGCCTGCATAGTGCGGTATTTTCTTTCCTGTTTACAACTTTACACTGATGGTAACCAGCTTTTCAGTGTTATCTTAATTGGAAGAACTCGTGTTGACGCACTAATTGGCAAGTAAAAGTAAATTGAAAGAGGTTTCAATACTCTCAGACTTCTTGTGTGTCTGGCTAAATGCGTTGTTGATACACGGTCGTCGGATTTTGTAGCTCCAGACGCCGGTGTAGGCGTATTATAATCTTAAGGTAGACATTGAAATAAACTTTAACAGACGTCTTTTTAAAAATAAATAAATTAATATAACTAATAAATGTACACAGCTTTCAATTTCAATATAGGTGTATGAGTAGAAACACAAGTGCAATTTAATACTTAAACAAGATGTAAATCACTAAAAAGACACTTCCTTCAGTCTATCACTTGTCTCCCCTCTCTTCCACGTTCACACCAGTATTTATTAACTTGAACTACGACAGACCAGCTCGTGATTTCATCAGAATCTCTTCAGCCTACACAACCAAAACCATCCGCTCACCTTTTCTCATGGTTACATCAAAAACATGCTTGTACACTCCATAACATGCGTGACTAGTCGGCATATTGTTTGTTTTCTTTAAGGCTTTTTTCTTCACACAAGTATAGCTTTTTGCTAATTGGTGACTGGGCTCTACGAGACCTGAAAAAAAATCTACTTATGTATATACTTAAATATATCTAATTATATCCAATATTATGATTATTAAAAAAAAAAAATTTCAGTTTTACCAAATGCATTGATCAAATCGATTAGTAAAACAGTTTCCTTTGAGTAGCATCTTATATATTAAGATGGCTATATGGTCGTGTGGTGAGCGCTTTGGTCACGATAGTCCAGATAGTCCAGGGTTTGATTCTTGCCAGTGACCTTCCATTGACGTCCAGCACGAGGTTTGGGCTAGGATGTAATAATCTTCATTCCTGAAGTAACGTCCGAAATTTATAAAACGAACATAAAATTATAGGAACTGTTTTTTTGATTTTCTTGGTAACAGTAATAGATATCAATTTATGGATTAATTAGTTTAATAACAAAGTTTCGTATTTGTCAGATCAATGAATTCTAGTTGGGTGTAGAAAGGGAGGGGAAGGGAAAGAAGACGAATTTTTTTTTTCTCTTGTGAAAAATATTCAAATCTACGTCGACCACAAAATACACACAAAAAAATGTCTCAAGGAGAGACAAACTGGAGTCATGAGGAACTGATTTATCTGAGCAATCTCCCCTAACATCTGGCAAGAATATGTGGGCATTTTGCCTTAAGTTTTACAGAAGGCCGCAATATTCGTTTAGCTAATTTTTTTTTTTTTTTGGCTAGCGGTATGGTGTTTGCTTTTGCGTAAAAGAAGGAGGGGGAAATATGCTGAAACGATTAGTTTAACTAATACGTGTACTAGACATGATAATGCGACCATCGCTGTTTACCTGCGTTCTTCTATTTCTAGCCCAACCCAGATCAAAAGATCAACAATGAATTGTGTTTTTCAGGGCGCAAGGTTATTAGCTTAATTCCGTCTCAATTAGATGTTCTATAGCCCGTTTTAGTATTGGTCTCGTTGGCGTTCACGTCGGTAAAGCGTCAGATAGTCGTCTACTTGTGTTCGCTTGTTCTAGCGCAGTAATACATTTCAGTTTTATCAAAACGTCATAGAGTTTGAGCGAACCTCGTTTTCAAATAGAGGCTGATGCCCCCCGCACTGTGAAGCACAGATGCCTTGAATTATGGTGTTGCAGACATAACATAATGTTGGTAGAGAATAAGCCAATCCATTCGATTATTTGTTGTCATAAGCAAAATATAAAAGATACTTTTTAGAAACCTACAAAGCCTGTACAAGGGAAAGAACTCCACATTTAAAACTATAACTCTCAATTACTGTAGAATTGATTTCCCCTTTTCATTATCAAATAAAATAATTAGTTACCATTAATGTATTGACCAATTGGTTAACAAACAGACAGACAGAATGAGTTGATATAAGCTTTGTAAATATAGTTAATAACATGTTTTACAATATGAGATAATCCATAATGGTATAATTCATTAAGACACAATTCATAATGACATAATTTATTTAGACATAATTCATAATGCATTATTCATAATGACATAATTCATAATGGCATACTTTCTAAGGCATAATCCCTGATCCTAGCTATATATATTTTGGCCTTCGCCAATGCATACATTTCGTTTGTTTGTTGACAACTGACAGGAAACGTGCGTCTCCCACGTGCACCCGTCACCAACGTGCACCCTGGGTAATTTTCCTGGAAGATTTGTATGATGTGGGAGTGGGATTCATAACAAACGAATATTCACATTTGACTAGAGTAACACCTTTAATAAAATAATAAAATCATTAAATTTAAAAAGCCTTCAGAAGAGAACACTCACAAGTAAAGTAGCAATCATACATAAAACACTGAACCATAATCTTCAAATACACAAACAAAATCTAACAAATACTCAGAAAGACACAAAGATGACGTCACATTCCTCGTTCCATATGCTAGGACAAATTTGTACAAATGCTCCTTCTTCCCTAGTGCTATTAGAGCATGGAATGGTTTGCCTGAGCTAGCCAGGAAAACCAGTGACTTGGCAGAATTTAAGTCATTGGTTAATATGCATGTCTGAATGCATGACGCGTAGGACGTAATCATCTTTTTTTTTTTTTTTTTGAAGTAACGTCTGTATTATATAAGAAGAAGAAGAGATTTTTATAAGCTAGAAACAAAAAGTTGAAACTATAAATAATCATATGTGAACGTTTTATAAAATGCTTACATTAAAATAGATGCCAGGAACACTTGGCCTACACGAAGATTTGGCCAAAATAAGAAACTGTATTTTATATTTTTGGGTGAGAATCTAGATTCTTTTAATAACCTGGTAAGAAGCGCTGGTGATTTATGTTGTTACAAATTGAAACTAGGAGCTCGGAATGTCAAACATGCTAATTTATTCTAAGACTTGCCGTAATTGGTGGCAGGGTGTAAATTTTAATGGGGTATTTTAAGAGTGTTGCACCGGTAAGTAAACAGAACTTTCAGCGAAAACGAGATCAAAACAAGAGAAACAGAAATAAAGTATAAATCATAGACTTGTAGATATTAGATCTAGACTGGAAATCTAAAACAAATTCTTATCTGCGATTAATCGATTCACAGACCTATATATATATATACATTTTTATGTACGTAACTCTTTTGCAAGCTGTAAGGGAAGTCGCCCAAATCAGTCTTTTTCTGTCTTAGAATAATACATAGACACATATATTAATACTTCTATGATCTAGATCAGTGATATCCAACCTTGCTCGACTTGCGGGCCATTTTATTTCCAACACTCGAGTCGCGGGCCACATCAACAAAAAAAGAAAAAAAAAACTAAATATAATTAACCTGAAACTATTTGATTAGAAACCCGTGGATCTAGCACCCGTAGTTTAACAATCTTTTATTCGCGGCTCAAATCAAGAATGCCGCCATATTTGTTTTATAATGCCATTTATATTTTGTTTTTTTTTCCGACAGCCACATTTTCCTTATGAAACAAACATGCTAGCGTATCATCATGTTCCACACACACACACAAAATTAAAGATACATTCACTTTTCCTGGTAGATTCTCATTTCAGAGTCCCATTTCATAAACACACAAATGTTACTAAAGGTCATGGTACCAACCCATTAGAGAAAAAATGAGGACCCTAACGTAGGTAAAGATACATCTTTCAACCTTATTTTTTTTTGGAGGGGGGTTTTCTACTCTTTGTGCCGACGTTTTGCCGGGCCGGATGGAACAACTTTGCTGGCCAGATCTGGCCCGCGAGCCCTATTTTGGGCATCACTGATCTAGATCAAAAAATTAAATTACATGTTACATAGGTTAGGGTTGAAAAAAAACAACAACTTTACTTCTTATAACTACTTTACAAAACAACGCCTTGTTGATTGGAAGTCTGGTGATGTGTGTGCGTGTGTATAATATGAATGGGAGTGTGATAATTTGTGTGTGAATGTGTGTGAGGATGTGTGGGATTGAAATGTGATATGTGGGGTAGTGTGATGGTGTGCGGGATAGTGCTGATGTGTGGGAGCGTGATGGTATGTGGGAGTGTGGTGATATATGTGGAGATCATGATGGTGTTTGATGATGTGTGGATGTATAAGGACAAGGTGTGTGAGATTAGGATAATTTGCGTACATGATTATTTATATATATATATATATATATATTTAATAAACACTTTGAAATAAGTGCACCCTGTGGTGATTACTGCTCAAACTTTCAAGGTGAAATTGAGGCAATTACCATAGCACTACAGACAGTGGAAAACAAATTATATGAAGGAGTGCAATCACCACCAGATATTGTTGTCTTTACAGTCTCCCAATCCACTCTGCAAGCAGTTAACAGCAGCACCTCAAAAAAGCCCAAGAGAGTTGTTAACACTCATTGTGATAATCCATCAGATGATATCAATATTAAATATTAATATCACACTACAGTGGATCCCTGGACACATTGCCATCATGGGAAATGAAAAGGCAGATAAGCTATCAAAGGCAGGTTCATTTATGGAACAACCCCAGATAGACCTGTAAACTACCTCACCCTAAGGTCAATGTTAGTCAACAATTACAAAAGGAGTGGCTCAACCAATGGACATCAGGAAACACAGGCAGAGCCATGTACAACGAAATGACTATGCCTAACAAACTGGACAGTATTAACTTCCTCCCCTGCAAAGAACAATCTACAATTTTCCAACTAAGAACAGGACACACACCTCTATTAAATTACCATCTGAACAAAATAAACTCCACACAACTCCCCCTTTGCAGACACTGCGCCCACACTTATGAAACGGTAAACCATATCCTCATAATCCACCTTAGGCAGACCCTACTCCCACTACAGCCCAACATAACCAACACCCTGTACGGCAGTGCGGAACAACTGAAGAAAACAGCACACTTTTTTTCCTTGGCACAGTCTGCAACAGAGATGACAGCTCAGCAGCAATAAAGCTGGCTAGCAGAAGAAGAAGAAGAAGTAATTGAAGATACCTGCAAAAGTAGGATTATGTGCGTGAGTTTCCTAACAATGAATGTGAAATTCATATTTAATGTGTCTGAAATTTTCTGTTTATCTTTAACAAAAAAAAAATAAAAAAAATAACAATATAAAATGAAAAAAAGGCCGAACTATAAATCTATGTCAAAATCAGAATATTTACACGTCTATGATGCACAGTTTACTTTATGTTTCCATTTTATAAAAACTTGTCGAAAAATCGTTTTAGACAGCAGACGATGAAAAGCATAAAAATTCTGTCTATAGAAAACACGAATCAAGTGTTGAGTTTGTAATTGATATATTCAGTTAACTAGGCCATCCCGCCTACATGCACACAATAAAACATATCATCTAATATATGAGGTACTATGCAAGGAGTATGTATGTATGTATGTATCTATGCCCCTCAATGAAATCAAAACCATTTGACCAATCTTGATAATACTTGGCATAATTTTCCTTAGATCAATGGCGGAAATCGTAGTGTATGCTTAATGTCCCTCCCACAACCGTAGGGGCCTATAGAAAAATTACATACATTTATCTCTATTAAAAAACGAAACAAATCTGGTCAACCCGATTTGAAAGTAATTTATAGGCTATTTAATATCATTTTGTCGGTTAAACCGATAAACCCATTTTTACACTCTCTCTGTATATATATATATATATACACAGGGCATTTTTTGTGACGGTACGCACCGGTACGGCGTACCGGCACTTATTTGTAAAAATTACTACTTTTCTTGAATTTAACGTATATTATTAATTTTTAGTAATTAAAAGTTAGGCAATAAACTACTGAGTTCCGACACCTAATCACTGAGTACCGGCACCTATTTTTGTACAAAAGAAAGCACTGTATACATATTGTTACGTATTTCTGAATCTTCTGGCTAAATGTATTAGTAGGCACACAAATAAAAACACTGCAAAGAACTTGACGACTAAACTTTCAGTTTCATATAGCTTTAATGACTATTAACTCTAACAATTCGTCACTGTAACATGTAGCGTAGAAGACTGTACAATATCTGTCAGTTTACAGTTAGCTATACTTCGTTGCAATAGATCTCTTCACTTCGTTGCAATTCATCTCTTGTCCTCTTGCATCGAGCCGTATTCCACAGAACAGAACACCGACACACATCCCAGTGTCGCTCCAGGTCTCCCAAAGCTGAACCAAGTCGTACTCAAGTCTACCGAATCAGAGCCGCACACGTCTTACATCGACTGTATCGACTGTAACGGCTCAAGTCCACTGTAGTTCGCTGTATAGACTTTAACGACAGTCGTCCACTCCAGTTAACTCTACCCTAGTTAACTTGCATCGAGTCGTACACATCTCTTATCTACTGTCTCGCACAGTAGGCAACAGTAACGACGACTGTACCGAAGACTGTACCGACGATTCCACCTACGACTCCATACGACTCTCTCACGCCTACCTTGATAGCTGTACAAGCTTCTGTTAAGTCTAGAGCTTGTTGGTGTATTTCTAAGCATTCACAGTCTTCTTGCATAGCTACGTACGTACAGTTCATGTCAAACGCATGAGTGCAGTAATCAAACTTCGAGTTCCTCTCGTAGACACTGGCAGATAGACAGAAGTCTTTAAGGCCCACAGCAACAGGCTTGGACGCAGACCCAACGTTGTCTTGATCTGTCCGGCTGGTAGAGGTACTCATATCAGGTATATCTGTAGCTAAAGCTTCGGTCAAACTACAGGTCTCTTTTATTGTTTCTTCAGCGGTCTCATTCTGCTTTTCGTTGAAATAGTAACAGCTACCGTCTCTTTTCCTTTCTTGTGGGCCACATTCGTTTGGTTTGCTATCACAGTCACAGACAGCACAACCATCGCCAGCATCCCTATCGTAGATCTGTTCGTCCTCTGGAACAACACGTGAGGGCACGTCACATCCTGTCTTTGTTTACACACATAGATTCCAGAGAACACTCGGTGCTGTGTCATCTCGCCGGGGTCACACATAGTGACCTCTACCTGTCACTGTTCATTCATAACAATATGAATGGAGCATTTGCTATGTTTGACATGGATTAAAATGTAATCCACTAGATCTGGAATACCTAAACTAAGGCCAAGGGCGTAGCTAGGAATTTTCCATCGTTTGGGGTCCGGGAGGGTTAACTTTTTTGGGGGCCCCTGCATTTTGCGTAATATTTAATTTTTAATGCAAAAACACTCATTTGGGGGGCCTCCCTAATGTGGGTGCCCGGGGGGATTTTCAAATTCTCCCCCTTCTCCCCCACCCTAGCTTCGCCACTGACTAAGGCCCGCAGGCAGCGGGTCATATCCAGCTAGTTTTAATTAAATAGAACAAATTTGACCAATCCATTGTGAAATCCTAACACAGGCCAATGTTATGAATATAGTTTGTGTTTTGCTCTAGTTTTAATTGCGCGGAGAATTGTTGGGCTGGATGACAAATCTTATATAATACAGACGTTACTTCAAAAAAAAAAAGATGATTACGTCCTACGCGTCATGCATTTATTCATGTATATTAACCAATGACTTAAATTCTGCCAAGTCACTGGTTTTCCTGGCTAGCTCATTCCATGCTCTAATAGCACTAGGGAAGAAGGAGTATTTGTACAAATTAGTCCTAGCATATGGAAACAGGAGTGTGTCTTTATCTTTGTGTCTTTCAGAGTATTTTATTAGATTTTGTTTTTGTATTTGAAGATTATGGTTCAGTGTTTTTGTATAATTGCTACTTTACTTTTGAGTCTTCTCTCCTGAAGGCTTTCTAAATTTAGTGATTTTACTAAAGATGTTACTCTTGTCAAATATGGTTATTCGTTTGTTATGAATCTCACTGCTCTATTTTGTGTCTGTTCCAGTTTCTTTATGTTTTCTTGAGTTGTGGGGTCCCGAAAATGCTGTGTACATTCAATTATTGGCGTAACTAAGGTTAAATAACATTTTAGTTATATGTTCTTATTTGATATATAGGTGTTTTGATTATTTAGAAAATACTAGTTTTTAATCGACAAAGTCGTAGGGTATGTACACGGATTCGGGGCGCGTAATATTAAAAATTCCCAACGGTCACCAAATTTGACAGGGGGCTTTGGCCACAACGTATGAATCGATTTCCAAGTTAACCTAATATCCCCTGAGACGTTTGACCCTGAATGTCGCAATAACCTCCCTTTGTTATTATTTTATTTGGGTTTTTTAAAATTATCTTTCCTTCTTTTGTGTCTGGCCAAGTAAATTTCACTTCGCTTTCTTAGCTGTGTTAAGAAGAATTCCCCCCTCCCCCCTTTCCATTTTATCTTCTTATTGATCTTTTCATGTAATTTGAAGGGAGATAACAATATGCCATAAAAAAGTAGATGTATTGTCAGACTTATGAACGTGTTGTGGACGCCACTTCGGTACGAGTTATATCCCTCGGTTGCGCACCTTTGGTTGGTGTGTATTTCGGCTAAATTGTGCATTGCAGTGTAAAAGCGTTCTTGAACATGATGACGTAACGTGGGAGGAATTCAGAGAGAGACAGCAGACGGCATGAAGGCCTATCGCCATTGTTTAAGATGTGATGTTTCAAGACTAAACTATTGTTAAATGTGTTTGAATGGCGGGAAAAATATTATTAGCTAGCTTGTTAGCGTATCCAGTGTACAAAACAACCAAAATGCTGATAAACTTTATTTTTTAAAGGTATATGATAATATTTAATAATATTACAACTAGCCGGATATGACCCGCCGCCTGAGGGCATTAGTTTGGGTATTACTGATCTACTGGATTAAATTTAGATCTATGTCAAACATGGCGAATGTTACATTTATTTATATATATATTTATATATATTGGCCACGAAACTGAAAGTAAAGTGTACAAATGGGTTTATCAGTTTAGCCGACAGATTTATATGAAATATAAAATACTGTGAAATACGGGTTTACCCGATTTGTTAAAAAGTTTCGTTCTTTAACAGAGATTAATGAAGGTGTTTTTTTTTAGGCCTTTACGGTTGTGGGAGGGACAGTCAACATACACAACGATCTCCGCCATAATCTACTGTATTAAATTTTATATGCTTTTCGTTTCAATCGATACCAAAATGGAAGGACGGTTCCAATGTCACTACTTTTCTTATAGCATGTTTGATAAAACTAACAAAAGGGTAACTACCTAGCATTAATAAAGGAGACTTGATATGAAGATCACGCATAGAGGTATTCTAAAAAATTCTAGATGGATTATCTTTTCGTTTGATAGGAGATAGTCATGGCTTAATTTATCGTCCTTGACATTATTTAGTTTATAGAGAATCTCTCCAATAGTATTGGCCATTGGCAAGATGCACGTTAAGCACAGTAATCTCCCTTTTCTTTCAATTTCGAAATTTTAAGATGCGAATTAAATTCATTCAGCAATAACAGTAACATAGAAAAAAGAAGAGAAAGCGATAAGGAAAAAAGTAGTGACCAGATAAGGAAACCTTAAGAAAATTATTTAAAAAAAAAAATTAAACGATTTGGGAGAGATTTAGAATTAGTTTTCGCAACAGATCTACTGTCTACATGTAACCTCTTCAAAGTGATTGTAATATTTTGTGTAGAAAAAAAAAAGTCAAACATCTTTGTACAATAACAGAAGAGGATACAAGATAATCCGTTTCGAGGTCATAATAAACTGAGGGAATGAATGTGTGGGCGAGCATCATATTGCTGTAAAAAAAATAAAAATCAATTTTAGCTATTATAAGATTTCTTCATTTAGACTACGGTAATGAGATTAAAGAACTATTTTCAGAGATCACGGCATTTTCAGGTCACTCTACCCTTTGCCTTTATGGATTCCGCCCCTTAGAGTTGAGCGCCCTGTTTACAAGTCGAGGCGCCATAGATATTTATACGGATACTTATATCTGGCCTAAGTGAGGTATTGATTTGTATCAACGGATCAACAGCGTCTATATTAATGTCAAACATAGCTCACATTTATATCATTCTTGGGGATAAAAATAGTCCGCCATTTTTTCTTCTTCTTTTTTTTTTTTTGCTTTCTGACCATCTGTTCGTGAGTTGACAGTGGAGGCGGGTAACGAGAGACGCGGGGGCGCTTCAGTCCGCCTCCTTGCGTCTGCTGATAGATGTACTAATACAAGATCACGCAGATAGTAAAAATATTGTCCGTATGTACATTATGTAGCTTGTGATAGAAATATCGTTCGCTGATTTCGTGCTTCTGTACTTTTTATGTGTGTGCCTTCAATACTGTATCGTTGGAGGTCGGGATAGAAAGGGAAAGAAAAAGGAACACACATAGTAATGACGTCATTTTAGCAGCGCCTGATGTATTGATTGACGAGATTGGCTGTGTCTCCGTGATCTAAAAAAAAAAAAACGTGATTTTCTTAAATGGAGATTTCTTTTCTGTTTAAGAAAAATGTGGGTGCAGAATATAGACCTAAATTTTTATGGCATAAAAATTAACACTTCAGCATAAGGTAGGATTCGTGTTTGTTAATTTGTATAATTGTAGCTATCCTTCCTTTATACAGGCTACTATTTTTGCAATATATAACTTGAACTGTTCTAATTTTTCGGCACAGCTTTTGAAATAGTGTATATAGATCTACGCTAGAATGTTTGAAGTTTTGCAAATCTGATCTCTGGTAGGCTCAGTCAATGCAACAGTTTTAAAATAATGTATTCCGATTCAATTTTTTTTTTATTCCGTTTGAGTTATCTTCTCTTTATTTTGGCATTATCATTATAATACTAAGGCTTGTCTTCGAGTCCGAAGATTGATGAGGCATACAAAACTTCCCCTGAATACGCAGCCCCAGCTTTGACCTACATATTTTACCACACTCAACGCAGGCGTAACCATTGTTCGCCGGTGGGCAAGAGATAAAGAAAGCCTATTGTTCACGCACAATAGATCATTGTACCAACACACACACACCATATTTATCAACCCATACACATAATCTTCATCATCGCATACACACCTATTATTTTATCAACCCATACACACACACACACACACACACACACACACACACTTTTCATCATCAAACACACATACACACAATAGTTATCAACCTATTTATTAGTCAACACATATACATAATAGTTAGCAAACCATTTACACATGATATCAATTTGTATTATAGAGAAAATCTTTTTGTTTGTAATTTGGACTCATACACATCTTGACATATAATATTGGATGATTAACAATGGATTTCATTTTTTTTTTAAATGTAAGCTGGTAAGTTTGCGTTGAACAGTTTTTTTCAAAAAAAAAACAATTTAGTTTTGAAAAAAGTTTGAGTTTAAATCTGCACTTAAATAAAACGATAAATAGGCTTGGGCAGTGTTTCTCAAACTGTGTTCTTCGGAATAGGTGTTCCACTAACTACTGGAATAATTAATTAGTAGACTACCGCGTGAATTAATCTCTAAGTAAATGCAGAAAAAAAAAAAGATTTTTAGTAGTTCTTGATAACAAAATAAATTCTATAACATCACAATGAACGTTGAACTGATCTAGATTCTAACTCTAATTTGCAACAAAGATAAAATAAAAGATTGACCATTAAATGATTTCTGGTTGATTTTTTTTCCTGAAGAGCACTTTATATATGTGTATATATAGTTCGTCCATCGTGGTTCGATGATGACCACTTTGTCATCCAGGGGGCTGAGGGCTTTGCACTGGGGTGTTATGCATGGCCTGATCCGCCTGTGTGCAAGGTTGCAGTTCTATTACAATTCAATTAAAACAAGTTATTTTTTTTAACTTCAGTTTCTTACAACCTATTTGTGGAAAGCAAGATTCTCTTATTATATTACGATAAAGTCACACCAGATATTAGAATGTATTTTTTTAAATACATAAGCCGCGGGAAATACTGCATTCCTCATTAATCTACGGACTCGAAGACCAGTATTATAATTTTCTTATCAGCAATTAGAAATTAAAAAATCAACGTGTTCCGCTAACTACTTAGAATGAGCGAAATGTTCCGTAAAGGACAAAGTTTGGGAACCACTCGGCCTGAGAATGGTGACACTTGAAATGAGTATATAATCGATCACTTTAGTCAAAGTCTAAGACTAAAGTAGAAAAGGAAATTAAGACTGAAACAAAATGAGAGACAGAGAAAGAGAAAGAAAGTCAAAGAAAGATAGAAGGAATAATGGAAAGATAGAGATAGACAGGAAGAGAAAGAGACAGAGGAAGAGAGAGATAGAGACAGATCGAGAAAAGAGAGAGAGAGAGAGAGAAGAGAAAGTTAAATACAATTACAATAACAAAATATTGCTTAAAAAGATCAAAATATAAAACCTTTTTCTTATCAGAGTTTAAGGGACTAATTCATACGAGTACCCTTACTAATTGTTCATATTATTTTGTTTCGGGTTTAAACGTTTGAAAAGATGCCCATTCTATTGTTAGACAAAGGTCTACATTGACTAATAAACGATCTAGATTACCAAAGTGATACTACTCCAATATAAAATTAGAGGTAGTTCGTTTCTCAATGAACTATCAGACAAAATGTCACACACACACACACACACACACACACAAAACACAACTTCCCTCTCGTCAGGATTTCAAGTAAACATCGAGCCTCCCCTGAGGATTTGAACCAAGGACGTAAAGTTTGAAAGCCCAGCGTTCTACTTATCATTTTCCACGAGTTCCACCGCCGCGCGCACACCACTGTTTTGATAGGTTTTGGTCATAAGTATACAACAAACTAAAGCGACCAATAAATGTCGACACGCAATAACAGGCTTCACACTGCGATATTAACTAGCCACAAGTTATATCTGTTCTCTTTGGATATGATAAGCAGGGCCGAATGTTAGGTATAGAAATATATCCGACTTTCAACGGGTCAGAAACTTATAATTTTTTTTTATTTTTTTTTTCGCAATTTTTACGGCTTGCAAAAATGTTGTGAATAAGAAGTGTAGGCTTGTTGCATGTTTGGACTAAGTAACTACAAATCTATCAAGGGCCTTACCCTCCACAAACTCAAAAAATATACACATATTTAAACTAAAATATGCAAATTAATATTTTTTTTTAAAAGGAAATTGAAATTAAATGTACAAGAACTCTATTTCTTTTCATTAAAATCTAGCTTGCTTTTAGATATAAGTATGTTCATTCATAAGTGGATCTTTATTTAAGCTTTCGAGAAATTGTAGGGGCCTCCACAAAAATACTGCCCCGGGGGCTCAACATAATTAAATCTGGCCCTGATGATAAGCTCACTTACTATTTTAGTCTTTTCATTTGGACATGATAAGGTCACTTATTTTAATCCTTTTCTTTGGATATGATAAGGTCACTCGCTACTTTAATCTTTTTTCTTTGGATATGATAAGGTCACATGATATTTTAATCCTTTTCTTTGGATATGATAAGGTCACTCGCTACTTTAATCTTTTTTCTTTGGATATGATAAGGTCACATGATATTTTAATCCTTTTCTTTGGATATGATAAGGTCACTCGCTATTTTAATCTTTTTTCTTTGGATATGATAAGGTCACATGATATTTTAATCCTTTTCTTTGGATATGATAAGGTCACTCGCTATTTTAATCTTTCTTCTTTGGATATGATAAGGTCACATGATATTTTAATCCTTTTCTTTGGATATGATAAGGTCACTCGCTATTTTAATCTTTCTTCTTTGGATATGATAAGGTCACATGATATTTTAATCCTTTTCTTTGGATATGATAAGGTCACTCGCTATTTTAATCTTTTTTCTTTGGATATGATAAGGTCACATGATATTTTAATCCTTTTCTTTGGATATGATAAGGTCACTTGCTATTTTAATCTTTTTTCTTTGGATATGATAAGGTCACTCGCTATTTTAATCTTTCTTCTTTGGATATGATAAGGTCACTCGCTATTTTAATCTTTCTTCTTTGGATATGATAAGGTCACTCGCTATTTTAATCTTTCTTCTTTGGATATGATAAGGTCACTCGCTATTTTAATCTTTTTTCTTTGGATATGATAAGGTCACATGATATTTTAATCCTTTTCTTTGGATATGATAAGGTCACTCGCTATTTTAATCTTTTTTCTTTGGATATGATAAGGTCACTCGCTATTTTAATCTTTCTTCTTTGGATATGATAAGGTCACTCGCTATTTTAATCTTTCTTCTTTGGATATGATAAGGTCACTCGCTATTTTAATCTTTCTTCTTTGGATATGATAAGGTCACATTTTAATTTGATTTCTTTTAGCTCTAAAAAGTTCTATTGTTATTCAAATATCTTTTCTTTAAATGTTAATGTCATGTGATTAGATCACGTGCAAATAGAAAGGAGGTCACGTGCTATTTTCTTCTCTTTGTTTTGCGTTGGAACAAAGAGGATACGAAGAAAACTAAAATCAGACAAATTGAATCAAGCTGGCATTATTTGTTTCGATTTTTTTAAAACCTTATTTTCTGTCGATTCCAATTCATAGATTTGATTCTCTCTCTCTCTGTCTCTCTCTCCCTCTCTCTCTCTCTCTCTCTCTCTCTCTCGTCTTTCCATCCTTCGAGTTCAGAGAAACTCACCGTCTTCATGAACTTCATTTTTTTTCCACAAAACGTGATCAGCAAAATAAAATTCCTACTGTAAACATTGTGTGTCTGTCAAGATAAGCCAAGCACAAGTGTTTACATTGGATACAGTTTGACTCTTTCTTCAACTACCGTTTAACATTGTCCTTTCCTGCTTTTCTTTTTAAAAGCGTTCTGGTCGCCATGTTCTTTTTTTTTTGTATCTTTGATGACTATTTACATTTAAAATATAGATTTTTAAATAAACAATCTTTAGCTCTGCTCTAAAACATATGAACCGAATTTCAGATGGAAGGTTATGTTTAAAGAAAAGTTGACTTGATTTCTTGTGCTTGAGCTGTTTGAAGGTGGCATAGGTCTGAGTCAGTGCAATTAGTTTAAATAGTCTTAAGTATCTATTCAGTCAACTTCTCTACTTTCATCATCAACATGTGTTATCTTCTCCTTTTAATGGTGCTATTCCTTTTGTTTCCAATTTTCCTAGATTTAATATATGACCATACATTCTTATTGTTATCCTTATAAAATGACATTGTTTATTTATTCACCCTGCAGCTGTGGGCTGAGTTAATTTTTATTGAGTTTTCAATCCTTAGTTTTCGCTTCTTTTTCTCGGAGTATTTCTATATTATTTTGTTTTCATTTTTCCAATATGTTTCCCTTTTTTTTTGTTTCTATTTTTACTAAATTTCCCTTTAAAGTTAATTTAATTATACGTTATGGTTTGCGTTTTTGCTACATCAGTAGAATATAGTTCGAGTAGTAAAAACTATATATCAAAGACTTTTTGGTAACCGATGACAAAGAAAATGGTCGCTATGTTACCACTATTTTTTTTAATCATTGGAAGCCTAATCTAAACTGTGCAGTATGTCTACTTTAGCTTATAATCAACACACACCATTTAAGTATATTTTAAAAAAGGTTTTTACAAGTCTTTGGCTTCTATTTTTTTTTTAAACACTAATAACTCGTGAGGAAAGTTTGAAACAAACCTCCAGACGAGTCGCATCAGGTTAACGCTCTTGTTGAGCTTGCAGAAACAAAAACATAAACTCATAGGCTTCAAAAGAAAACGAAACAAAAACTCCTAATGATCACTTTTTTTTTTCCCCTTGACGTCAAACGTTTTAACAGAGACTAGCAACACAGTGAACGAAGTAAAGTAATTTCTGGTGGGGGGGGGGGGGGTAAAAATAATCAGAAGTGTGAATTATAAATAGACATTTTGTCTAGAGTATTCAGAAAGCAGACGACAGAGTAATCTCGTCTGCTGCTCTTTCTTTTGTTTGCCTCAGTGATCAAATTATACTGGGTTAAAAATCAAAACAAACTACAGTGTAGAAAGAGAAGAGTTAAAACAGATTAGATCGTCTGCTAATACATCGTCTGCTAATATATCGTCTGCTAATTCATCGTCTGCTTCATTCTGAAACAATACAAAGCATGTACAAGGGATACATTTGCTATTATCCGGTATTTCAAAGCAGTGTTTTCAACCATCGGTATAATAAAGTCCCATGTAATCCATAAGAGGCATTGACTTGACCTTTAAGTGTCACACGATCTCTTAGAAATAAGGATTATAAAGTCCAGCACAACGCCAGGGGGGGGGGGTTCAAACTCAAAATCATCGTCGCCATGGCCTGGAGGCGAACTCTCTCTCTCTCTCTCTCTCAAATATACTTTCACATAGACCTTTTTCTTCAATTCAAATCTCACTTCTTCGTTATGAGCATTTCTACGTAACTCTTTCTCTCCGTAATTATTTACCATATTCTGGTGGAATCAACGCTGGTATCGTCAGTTAGGAGAGAGAGAGTTAATAATAATTATTATTATTGGCACGTGGGGTGCGAGTGCTGGTTGAGAGAGACGTGTAAGCAGGAAGTTGTTTACATTCTAGTAGCTTTCAGTTTCTACACAGATGAGTAAATTGATAAAAGAGCGATAATTCGTTTCCTATAGGTGAATATTCTTGTTTTTTTAAGTATATATAGAAGAGACGATTTCATTTCAGGGTCCAAAAAAAAGTCAATTCAGTCGATAAGTTTCAAGCTTTATGTTAAGTCCACTTTTATGAATTTTGAATAGAATTTTTTTATTGTCCTTAATATACAGTGTGTGTGTTCAGTCTTTTCAAGATTTCTACCCGAAGAATTAAAATACTTTATTTTGTAAAGAAGTATTCTGCTCATGCTGTACCTAAAAAAAGATCTCCTGCATACAACTGGATATTGGGTCATCAGATTTCACTTTTGGAAATATGGAAAAACATTCAACTCAATTCTTTTGTAATGATAGAAATAATAAGAATAATACTCGCCACAAGAGGTTCTCGAATCTACTGATTACTATTATACTGGGATCGGCCTATATTGACTGACAAAACGGTAAATTGTAATCGCCATGATCTGCTGTTTATTGATAGAAAATAAAACCTCTACCATTATTGACATCGCCGTACCATTGTCTCATAATTTAAGAAAAAAACTGAAGTGGATGGGAAAACAAAGTAAATATGGGAACCTGGGCTTAGAAATTAAACGTTTATGGAAGTTATCTAAAATTGTTATATCAACCGATGGGGATAGTGACAACTGACCTCGTAGACACATTAGAGGGGACTAAACATCCCTAAGAAGATTGTCGTTGCATGTCAGAGGCACTCGGAGGGCGGCACTGCTGCAGACCTGCCACATCACCTGAAAATCAATCAGTGGATACTTTTAAAGGGAATACAATGCATTTCATTTCCCTCTAATGAATTTCGACCCTGGCCTAGATAATAACTATTAGTTCACGTCTAAATAACAATAATCTTAAGTGGTTGGCCATAATCAAAGTCTCTAGTGATTTTCGTTTATACGTCAGTGATTCTGTTGACATTTTCCAGAATTCCTTTCTACCAGGGGTTGGCAGACGTTGTCGATCTTAAAGCAAAGTACCTAGGGTCAAGGCTGTGCACTCTACGACTGCTGAGTAAATAGTTCAATGAACGTTCGAAATAGGCGCCAATTCTGACTTCTGCTGTAAACTTGGAAGAAGCTCTCAAACATTAACGAGACAACGCAGTTGTCCCAATCAGCAGGTTGCTTATCTCTGGATTTAACCCTGGAGGGATAACAAACAAAATAAATAAGAAGGATGCAGTTTTCAAAATACTACAGGTCCTTGCACAAACTGTTTATAAAACAAAGCATTAGTGCTCAGGTCTTGGCAGACGAGATCTTATCTCCCCCTTCGCCATCTTTAAACTTAAACCGCATGTCTAGATCTCAACTTAAAACAAAAAAATTTGGCAAGATGGTTACCATTCAATACATTCATCTTAAAGATAGTTACCATTGCATACCACTTATCGTTAATATGGTTACCATTCCATCATTTTCATACCATTTATCATGAAAGATAGCTACCATTCTATACCAATCATCATGAAGATAGTTAGGCCTACATATCCAAACTATTCATAATCAAGATAGTTACCATTCTATACAATTCGTTAGTTTTAAAAGCATTAAAATCAAACGAGATCTACAATCTTCTAAATTATGTCAGAAATTGTATTATCCTTGTTATAAGCTCTTATAATGCATTCTGTTCAAGCGAAGTCCACTTTCCACAATGTCCTTAATGACTTTAAAGGGCGTCAAACAATGGGGGTGACATTAGAATCCAACAATTTCCACCGTCTACATCATTAAGTAATGAGAACTAGAATCTAGATCTGAAAAGAATACATATGTACCTGAGGAGTTGTCCTGAGGAGATCCCCGTAATGAGCTAAGGTCGAAACTAATAA